>NC_072388.2:83400877-83710477 GCF_028885625.2 Pongo pygmaeus
AAATCTCCTTTAATGTTCTTTGATCGTTGTAAGTGAAGACAGGAATGTTTTGAAAGTACTTTTGCTTGCTGGACTGTATTCCTTTGACTATTTCATGCTGAGTCAAAGCCAGGTGGGGGTTATAATTTACATATGCTGAGGTCGAATTCTGTAGGGTACTGCTATGGTAGATAGCTAGTCAGGTATAAGCAGGGCGGGAGAGGGCTCCCCCAATATATACCAGGAGGGTCAGATGACCATTAGGTGATGGTCACATGGTTGTTAACTATCTCTCCAAAATAATAATTGGTCACAGCCAGTGCCAAGGACACACAGTCTCCTAACAGACAACACCTAAAACTGGTGATCAGCTACTTCCCCATAAGATCTCAGGTGTTGGGTAAGTGGGGAGAAGTAACGCAAGACCCCGAAACTATGCCAACATAGAAGACCCCAAGTCAAAAGAGGTCAGGCCGTGCACTTGATCTCTCAAATCACCCACTTGGACCTCTCTGAAGTGTACTTTACTTCTTTTTATTCTTGTTCTCAGGCTTTTTAATAAATTTAAACTCATGCTCTAAGACTTGCTTCAGTCTCTCACTCTGCCTGATGCACCTCAGTCGAATTCTCTTCTCTGAGGAGTCAAGAATCGAGGCTGTTGCAGACCTATATGGATTTGCCTCCGCTAACAGTACAGCTCATGATTTTGAACCTGAAGTATTTGGATCCAACTAAAAATATTTACTCTGAACCTGAGCCAAGTGTATGTTCACTCTTATGGCCTAACTGTTGAAACCCTTCCTGTAATGGAGAAGAATCAGACAGGAGCCACGACAGTAGTTCTTAGAAAGCTGCATTGATGTCATAGAGACAATATGCAGATAACACTAAAATAAAAATAGGGGATTTTTGTAGAAGAAAGATAGGCTTATGAGATATTAACTGAGTTTACCCCACTGGTGAAATCTGAAAACCCTCTGGTGAGAATGATGATCTCAGCAACCTCCTGGACACATCCTTTCTTAAAAAATTACACGCCCTTGGCCGGGTGTGGTGGCTCACACCTGTAATCCCAGCACATTGGGAGGCTGAGGTGGGCGGATCACAAGGTCAGGAGATCGAGACCATCCTGGCTGACATGGTGAAACCCTGTCTCTACTAAAAAATACCAAAAATTGGCCGGGTACGGTGGCGGGCGCCTGTAGTCCCAGCTACTCTGGAGGCTGAGGCAGGAGAATGGTGTGAACCCAAGAGGCGGCGTTTGCAGTGAGCCGAGATCCCGCCACTGCACTCCAGACTGGGCAACAGAGCGAGACTCCGTCTCAAAAAAAAAAAGAAAAGAAAAAATTACATGCCCTTTCAACAGCAAGGAATGGTCAATGATTGACTTGTGAAGGTTGGCTTGAAGAATTAAGACTCCAATACCAAAGAGCAGACACCCTTCACTACCGTGTCTATGGAACTGATGACCTGTCAGGGTTTTTACCATCCATAGTAACTGGAAAAACACAGTAGATCAAAAATAGTTTCATCACCTAAGAACGGGTCGACAAGTGAGTGATGTATAATTAATATTAGCACTCTGGGTGGGGGCATTTTCAATGTTTATCTGGAGCATATAAACCGCAGAGAATCACATATCATTGTTACAACCAGCTCTTCAGGAACAACTGCTGTTATGCTAGAATAAGCATATAATTTACATGTTTCACTTTACAAACCTATTATTCCCATAAAATTGTATATTAAAATCTAGTATACAAAATGATCAAAGCGAAGGGAAATGTCTGTTCTGTCTCTACTTTGCCTCATTCTCTTCCCAACATAGACATTAAGGCACCTCAAAAAACTGCTTTGGGACCCAGTTAAGCACATTTTGAAAATCACAGGTCTAAACCATTCCCTTCTAATTTTCTGAATACCAGTCATTTGGTGCCAAATTATTAGGCAAAGCCCTAACCTCTCATTTAGCAAGCTGACTTATCTTGTGGGAACAAACATATTTTTCATTTAATTATTGTGCTTCTTTCACTAATTAAATGTCTTCAATCATTAGAATAATAGTTCCCAATTACTGAGTGCATATTATTTGCCTGCCAGTCCTCAAAGTCCTGATCACATTATCTCATTGAATCTTCACAAACTGTAAAATACGTAATACTGTTATAATAACTTTTCCAGTTTTCCAGATGAGACAAATAATGCTCAGAGAAATTATGGCGATTATGCAAATAAATAGAACTTGCGATGTCTAATTCGGTCAGGGTTTTCAATCCAGGTCTTTGAAACTCTAGCGCCCACCTGTATAACCCCCACCTGCTGCTGCCACCACCTTTGTTATAGTTTCATACTTGGGATAGTCATTTCTAATTTCTGAATTGGGATTTTTGTTCTTTTCCGCCGTATGCTGCTGTTTTTCCACCATTAATTTTATCTGAATATATTTATGTTTACTCTTGAAAATTCGAACCGTGAGTAACACACCCCAAATATATCCTCAGAATATATTAAAGGCCATTTGGGTCAAATCATAACTCAGCATCTTGATGTCTGCTGATTAGCATGAGTGGCTGCCACTTGTCTATCTTGATAAACTGGTTCCTATAAAGGATAGGTCTGTTAATGCACAAAGCACTCTGGATATTGTTTGGCCTGGGCAATCATTACTTAACTTGTAGCACCCATGATCTTTCCCAGCTTTCATGGAGAAAAATATACACATTTACCAACTTTTTGCAGCCCCAGCAAAGCTTGCTAATCAGGTGCAGGCTTGGCTTGTTTTCTGGCAAGATGGAAGCAGACTTTGTGAGTTCTCTGCATTCCTCAGACTCACTGGAGGGTGCACCTGGCCTTAGTTAATTGGGTGAAGGAGTTTTGCCTGTGAGGTGAAAGGAATTAGTGACAGGTTTCCTATTCTCTTGACCCCCTGAGGTGGGATAAAAAGCTTGACTGGCTCCCCAAGTTTACAAGACCAATTGGGGAAAGACATAATTAAGGTAAAGATGGTGTGGCATGAAGTTTTTCTCTTGCTTTGGGTTGATAAAGGTCAAGTAACACAATTTCAGACAAATGTTGGGTTAGCTGGCTTTATTTTTAATATTAAGCTAGCAAGCAGTAGAGACAACCAACTACATCATTTAGCACCACTGAGTTATAAATTTGCCATTATGTGATTTAGTTGAATGATGTTGAATAGGTCTTATAAAGTTTATTGGAGTTCAAGAAAGGAAACCATCACACCTGGCTAGCTCTGACATAAGGGAAAGTGCCTTGTGGGAGTTGGTTAGACCTTCTAATATGATCAATGGCCTGATGTTACTCAGCAGAAAGAAATAAAAGACTTTACTTGGAAAGCGTGTTAATTCTTTTGGGCTATTTAGTATAATTTAATGCACCGTAAAGCGCCCCAGGGTATTGAAAGAGTTAAATTCCCTAGACAAAATGAAGAATTACTCCCTTTTTTCCTGGAAAAATCTGGCACACATGTATAGAAAGAACTTTATTAGCACGGGTATTAAAATTGGTTTCACTATAAGTGATTTTCCTAGGCCCCATTTCTGTGCCATCTGTCCTTTTTTTTTTTTTTTTTTTTTTAACCGGTAAAAGCAATAAAATGTACACGTTCACTAAAAAGAAAAGAGTAGGGTTTTATGGCATTCAACGGTAGTTAAAATTCTGCTCTTTTACAGAATATAGCTTGATCTTTCTGAATACTGTTTTAATAACTGATTTCTAAAATATCTATTGCAAATTGTCCATACTTCATGTTAATGGTCATCCAGACAAGTTGGGTAAAAACCATGAACAAAACAAACTCTAAGTAATGTAAACAATAATTACCACTGTGAATACAAAGGGCACTTTAGTTTTGATATAGAAAGGGGAATCACAACAGATGAAACATAGACATGAAATAGTGTTAACCTTGCCTTCATGGTCTACTTATAGTAAAGAAAAAAAAAGCACTCAAATTAATGCGAATTGAATTTTGCCAACAAAGGCTGCGAACTTCCTGGCCTTGGGGTCTAATCACAATAGAAAATCACTGGTGATAAAAAAATGAAAAGAATCAATCAGCCATGACCATTGACATTGCTTTTTGCTAATAAAACACCCCCCTTAATTCAGGCCAACAGGCCTCCTACCTTTCCTTCTTATCTGTGCCTTTTCCTGGACTTCAGTTTCTTTTATGGAGTTTCTTTTTTTCTATACTTGCTTATCTTTCAAATTTGTAGCACATATCCTTTTAAACTGTATAAGAGTGGCCAGGTTTTCTTTTGACACTCATTATAGTGTCCTCTAGATTTGTTGCAAAATTATATTAAACACTACCATGAAGAAATATGCCCTAAATGAAGAAAGAAAGAAATGAATTGGGCCAATTTCTGTTTAATGTTAAAGATTTGATCCTTAGATAATTTAGATATGTCATTTGCTAAAATCTTGTTGCCTAGAATATGTCATTCTGTGATGCTAGTGTTATTCTGAACCAAACCCATTTAATGCATTGATCCCAAGTCATTTTTTAAATAAATAAGGAGCATTACGAATGTTATTCAACAGTGAAAAGTCAAGGGCAGAAAACTTAACTTTCCTTCCTGAAGATGTTCTTTGAATAGGAGATAGTCAAAGATAGAGCTTAAAATAACATATTATTGATTTTCCTCTGCTATTAGATCACAAGTATTTCATTCGACTGCACGTTTCACGATTTACCAGAATGCAGTGGCATTCTGTTTTTAAAGCCTTTTTGCTCGATTACCTAATTTGATCTGCAGAACAGATCTGTACAGTCAATTTTTCTGAACCTCAATTTTCTCTGTCCTAAATGAGCATGAGTAGCCTCCCACGCCTAAAAACTTGTTGAACTGCTGAGCAAACTCATGGGTCCAGAAATGGCCTTTCCGCTATGTTGCACTGTTAGAACTGCAAAACTAATAACGTGTCTTGATATTTTTAAAAACAATACTTAGAAAAAGCCAGTTTAATTTTTTATAAATAGCATAGGTAATATACAACTATTGCAAAATAAATAGAGAAAGCAGAGAAATAAAAGGAATAATCATCCCCATATGTCTTCAACAAGACACAACTACTGTTAATATTTTCTTTCTATTCTTTCACCTGTGCATTCGTGGTATGTGACACAATGCTACATTTTCATTTTTGTATTCTGATTTTTTCCACTTAACATTGTAATAGAACTATATTATGCTAAGAAAATCTGTTTGTAAATTTTGTTTTAACTGCAACTTAGTAATAACAAGCACATATATCAACATCTATTTCACAATTCTATATTTGGACACAAAACATTTTTGAGTTAAGTACAATAAATGAACCCCTTTGTTCACATAGTGCTGAATAAATTGAAGGGTGATTGCTTATAATTTTCTAGGGGTAAATTTTGCCAGTTATGAAAATAAACTTTTTAAGTCTGTTGATTTTCAAAATTGTAAGACAGAGTAATCGCTGTCTCTTAAGGCTTACGTTCAAATCTCAATTCTCTCTCTTATTCTTGTAGAACTTTTACCAAAATACTTAATTACTTTGTGCCTCAGTTTCTTCATGTGTAAAGTGTTGATAATAGAGATCATATAAGCCATAAGACATCATATAAGCCATCACTATACAAGTTAATACAGGCACAAGACTTAAAGTGATGCTGGCATATATCAAGTGTTCAATAAATACTACATAGTATGTACTCCAACAAGTTTATATAAAGACATTTATTATACATTCCCCCTTGACATCATAGTGCTTGCTATTTTGAATTAGGATGTTAACATGAATGTTGTATCTCAGTCCCAAAGTAAAACAATCAACCAAGGAAATACTAAAAGGTACACAACCCCTGTAAGCATCTCACCTTTATGAAGGGAGGTAATACAATTGATATTCAATACCAACTTTCTCATATGTCAGATTTCTACATTTTTGTGGATTGGTTCATGGCTTTCTATTCTGTTTAATTGGTCATTTTGTTTTTCTCTTTGCTATTATCACAATCTTAATTATAATAATTATTATTTAATATTCAGTGTAATATTTCACCTCAGCTTTGAGAGTTTCTTGGCTCTTCTTAGACCTTAGTATTTCCATATTAAATTTAGAATTAGATGCCAAGTTTAATTTAAAAATAAATAAAAGTACAGAGATTTGCCTGAAATTGCATTTTGTAAATAAAACAATTTGGGAATATTTGAAATATTTGTGATAACAGTCTTCCCATACATGAAGAATTTACTGAAAAGTTAAATAGTAAGTTGTTCATCTATATTGCTCTACCAGAGAAAGGTTATTAAGCTCTTATTAATTCTAATAATTATATTTATTTCTACTTAGTTATATCATGTATATATAGGAATCATGATAAAACTTTATTTTCAATCTTCATAACCTTTACATATGTTTCTTGTTTTCTTGCATTGGCCAGTCATGGAAGAATAGTGGTTCTAAAGCAAATCCTTCCATTATTTCTTATCTTAAAGAAAATGCTGCCCAAGATTTATTATTAAAATACCCAACACCACTAGACTCCAGACAACCTTTTTGGATTAAGAAGATTTGCTTCTATTCATACTTTTCTGTGCTATTTTAACATTAAGAAAACTTGAATTTTATCATATTTTACTGTCTATTTAGATGATCATATGATGTTCCCCTGTAATCAATTTGTCTAGTGAATTATATTAATAAATTGCCCTCTCTTAAAGTAATCTTTCATTTCTTGGACAAACTCAACTTGGTTACAGTAGTTTATAAAATTAAGAACACTGTTATTATACTTTTTGTCAGGATTACTTCATTGCTTAAGAGAAATTGGCTCCTAATTTTTCTTTCTCTTCTGTCTTTATTGAGTTTAAAAGATTGTTATTTAAATGTCAATGAAATGAGGTTAGAAGCAAAAAAGTTTAGTATCTGTATTAGTCCGTTTTCATACTGCTATAAAGATACTACCTAAGACTGGTTAATTTATAAATAAAAGAGTTTTAATTGACTCACAGTTTTGTATGACTGCAGAAGACTAAGGAAATTTACAGTCATAGTGGAAGGCAAAGGGGAATCAAGCACCTTCTTCACAAGGTGGTAGGAGAGAGAGAGTGCAAGGAAAACTGCTACTTTTAAAACCATCAGGTCTCATGAGAACTCCCTATCATGAGAACAGTGTGGGGGAAACTACCACCGTGATCCGATCACCTCTGTCCCTTGATATGTGAAGATTACAGATCCTTCCCTCGACACATGGGGATTACAGTTTGAAATGAGATTTAGGTGGGACAGAGCAAAACCATGTCAGTTTCTTCCTGTGTTGTTATCGTGAAATAGTTTCTGTTCAAGTCAAAGTATCTATTTTGTAAATGTTTGGTCGATATTACCACTAAAAACATATGATTTCCTCAAAATATGTATAGGGCCATTTTTTGTGCCTTTTTATTTGTTTGGTTGGTATTATTTTGTTGGTGAGAAAATATCTATTTTTCAAATTAATATAGGGTTTTTCAAATTTCTCAACTTTTCTTGAAACTATTGTAGTGACTAATGTTTGGTGACTTAGATAAGATTCTTATATGTTACCAGATTATTTAAATGTTTTGCAAAAAGTTGTTCTCAATATTTGCTTATTAATTTTTTTAATAAACACATCTATAGTTATATCTTTCTCATTTAAATGGTTCTTTTGTTCTCGTCTTCTTTATTTCTGAACAATTATCAGAAGTTTTTCAAATTTATTAGTCCTTTGAAAGAACCAACTGTTGGTTCTGTTGGCTTTATTTTACATTTTTTTAAAATTTCAGTAGTTTCTCCTCTTTTCTGAGTTCTTTTTGTTATAAATTTTAAGCTTATTTTCATTTTGGTCATAAGCTTAATCAATATTCTAGAAATACAAGAGAATATTAAGAACAGAAGATGTCACTCATTATTATTTGCCAGAAAATCAGTATTGAATCTAAAAGGTAATTTTGCATAGACATATTAGGTAGTGGTACTAATTAATAAAATATATTATTGATTTATATATGATTTTATGTTACTGTCTCAGTGCTACAAGCATAGATGTAGGTGCTATGTCCCCATTTAGTATTTCCTTGGTTGATTGTATTTCGTTGGTTGATTGTTTTACTTTGTGACTGAACTACAATGTAAGAGAAAATGAAGACATGATTCCTGATTTGAAGACACTGATCATCTTGGCTGCCTATTATTTGCTCTACCCAAAGGCCATATCCCACTTTAGGTACAAATAATAAATGGTGGTACACTTCAGGAAACCTTCTCCCACATCACCTACCTGGCCCCCTGTATGGTCTATGTGTCTAACAAGGTCTTTCATTCTTTTTAAGCAACCCGTTCCTAATTATGTAAAGGATGGTTACTAATCCACATTTCTGTTTATTTTTTACTATATATTTTTGAAATTAACACGTAATTCAGGCATGCCTCATTTTATTGTGCTTCACTTTATTTTACTTAATAGATGAGACACATTTTACACATTACAGGTTTGTGGCAACCCTGAATTGAGCAAGTCTCTTGGTGCCATGTCTTTAACAGAATGTGCTCATTTCATGATTCTGAGTCACATTTTGGCAATCCTTGAAATATTTCGAACTATGATAATTTGTGACTGGTAGTCTTTGATGTTACTATTTGATATAGTTTGGCTGTGTCCCCACCCAGATCTCATCTTGAACTGTAGTTCCTGTAATCTCCTCGTGTCACAGAAGGAACTCGGTGGGAGGTAATTGAATCATGGGGGTGGTCACCTCCACACTGTTCTCCTGATAGTGAGTGAGTTCTCATGATATTTAATGGTTTTATAAGAGGTTTTCCGCACCTTTGCTCTGCACTTCTCCTTATGCCTGCCATGTGATGAAGTATGTGTTTATTTCCCTTTTCACCATGATTATGTTTCCTGAGGCCTCCTAAGCCTTGTGGAACTGTGCATCAACTATACCTCTTTCCCTTATAAATTACCCAGTCTTGGGTATGTCCTTATAGCAGTGTGAAAATGGGCTAATACGCTATTGTAATTGTTTTGGTGCACGAGCAACTATACCAATATTTGATGGCAAACTTAATAAATATATGTGTTCTAACTGCTCCACCAACCAGCATTTCCTCTGTCTCTCTTCCACTTCTTGGGCCTGTCTATATTTTAAGACACAACAATATTCAAATTAGGCAATTCAATAATATGACAATGTCTGGTAAGTGTTCAAGTGAAAAAGACAGTCGCACATCTTTCACTTTAAATCACAAGCTAGAAAAGATTAAGCTCACTGAGGAAGGCATGTCAAAAGCTAAGACAGGCTAAAAACTAGGCTTCTTGTACCAAACAGTTGGCCAAGTTATAAGTACAAAGAAAATGTTCTTGAATAAATTTAGAAGTGGCACATCAGTAAATACACAAATGATAAGAAAGTGAAACAGCCTTATTGCTGATAAGGAGAATGTTTTAGTGATCTGAATAGAAGATCAAACCAGCCACAACATTCATTAAGCCACACTTAATCCAGGGCAAGGTTCTAACTCTCTTCAATTCTTTGAAGCCCGAGGGAGGTGAGGATGCTGCAGAAGAAAAATATGAAGTTAGCAGAGGCTGGTTTATGAGTTTTAAGGAAAGAAGCAGTCTTCATAACATAAAAGTGCAATGTGAAGCTGCAAGTGCTGATGTAAAAGCTATACGAAGTTACCCAGAAGATCTAGCTAAGATAATTGGTGAAGGTGGCTACACTAAAAATGGATTTTAACATGGATAAAACAGCCTTCTATTAGAAGAAGATGCTATCTAGGACTTTTATAGCTTAACAGAAGTCACAACTGGCTTCAAAGCTACAAAGGACAGGTTGACTCTCTTAGGAGTTAATACAGCTGTTGACTTCAAGTTGAATCTACTGCTCATTTGCCATTGCCATTCTGAGAATCCTAAGGTCCTTAAGAATTATGCTAAATCTACTCTGCCACGTAACATGGGTTACTGAATATTTTAAGCCCACTGTTAAGACCTACTGCTCATAAAGAGATTTATATCAAAATATTTCTACTCATTGATAATATCTGGCAACCCCAAACTCTGCTGGCATAAAAAAAAAAGATTAATGTTATTTTCATACCTGGTAACGCAGCATTTATTCTGTAGCTCATAGATCAAAGAGTAATTTTGACTTTCATGTCTTATTATAGAAGAAATACATTTTGTATGGCTATAGCTGCCGTAGATAGTGATTCATTCGATGCATCTGGGTGAAGCAGATTGCAAATCTTCTGGAAAGGATTCACCTTTCTAGATGCCATTAAAAATGTTCATGATTGGCCAGGAATGGTGGCTCATGCCTGTAACCCAGCAGTCTGGGAGACCAAGGTGGGTGATCACAGGAGGTCAGGAGTTCAAGACCAGCCTGGCAAACATGGTGAAACCCCGTCTCTACTAAAAAATACAAAAATTAGCTGGGTGTGTTGACGCATGCCTGTAATCCCAGCTACTCCAGAGGCTAAGGCAGGGAGAATTGCTTGAACCCAGGAGGCTGAGGCTGCAGTGAGCCAAGATCATGCCACTGCACTCCAGCCTGGGTAACAGAATGAGACTCCATCTCAAGAAAAAGAAAAAAAGTTTATTATTTATGGGAGGAGGTCAAAATATCAACTTTAACAGGAGTTTGGAAGAAGTTGATAACAACTTTTTGGTATGACTTTGAGGGGTTCAAAACTTTAGTGGAGGAAATAACTGAAGATGTAGTGGAAATAGCAAAAGAAGTAGAATTAGAGTGGAGTTTGAGGATGTGACTGAATTGATGCAATCTCATGATAAAAGTTGAACATATGAGGAGTTGCTTCTTATGGATGAGCAAAAAAAGTGTTTCTTGAGATAAAATCTACTCCGGTGAAGATGCAGTGAACATGGCTGAAATGACAACAACAAATTTATAATATTAAATAAACTTAGTTTATAAAGCAACAGCAGGGTTTGTGATAACTATTTTTTAAAGAAGTTCTAATGCTGTCAAACAGCATCACGTACTACAGGGAAATCTTTCTTGAAAAGAAGAGTCAATCAATGTGAAAACTTAAATTGCTGTCGTATTTTAAAGAATTTCCACAGAGGCCTCATTCTTCAGCAACCACCACCATGGTCAGCCAGCAAGTGTCAACATTGAAACAAGAGCCTCCAATAGCAAAAAGATTGCTGCTTGATGAAGGCTCAGATGATCTTCAGCATTTTTTAAAAATCAAGTATTTTTAAATTAAATAATATACATCTTTTAAAGGACATAATCTTATTGCACACCCCCTCTTATTGCACACTTAGTAAACTGTAATATAGGGTAAATAAGCTTGTATATGCAGTGGGAAACAAAAAAAAAGTGAGACTTTATTGTAATATTCACTTTATTTTGGTAGTCTGAAACTGAACCCACAATATGCAGAAGGTATGCCTGTAATTGTAAATATTTACGGGGTACAGTGTGGTATTTCAAAACATGTATACAATATGTAAATATTGAAACAGGGTAATTACCATATCTATTACTTCAAACCTTTATTATTTCTTTCTGTTGAGAACATTAAAATCTCTCTCTTTCACCTATTTGAAAAAATACAAAGAATTGTTGTTCTTTTTTATATTTACTTCAATCGCTACAACTTATTTTGCCTGTCAACCTGCCTTAACCAATCTCTCTATATCTCTCTTCCTTCTGCCCTTCCCAGCTTCACTATTCCACTCTCTCCTTCTATGAGATCAATCTTGTTAGATTCCACTTATGAGTGAGAGCATGTGGTATTTATCTCTCTTTTTTTTGTTGTTGTTGGTTATTTATTTATGTATTTATTTATTATACTTTAAGTTCTAGGATACATGTGCAGAACGTGCAGGTTTGTTACATAGGTATACACGTGCCATGGTGGTTTGCTGCACCCATCAACCCATCATCTACATTAGGCATTTCTCCTAATGCTATCCCTTCCCTAGTCTCCCAGCCCCGGACAGGCCCCAGTATGTGATGTTCCCCTCCCTGTGTCCATGTGTTCTCATTTTTCAACTTCCACTTATGAGTGAGAAAATGCAGTGTTGGGTTTTCTGTCCCTGTGTTAGTTTGCTGAGAATGATGATTCCAAGCTTCATCCATGTTCCTGCAAAGGACACTAACTCATCCTTTTTTACGGCTGCATAGTATTCCATGGTGTATATGTGCCACATTTTCTTTATCCAGTCTATCATTGATAGTCATTTGGGTTGTTTCCAAGTCTTTGCTATTGTGAACAGTGCTGCAATAAACATACTTGTGCATGTGTCTTTATAGTAGAATGATTTGTAATCCTTTGGCTATATACCCAGTAATGGGATTGCTGGGTCAAATGGTATTTCTGGTTCTGTTCCTGGCTCATTCCACTTCGAAAATGTCCTCAAGGCTCATCCATGTTGCTGCAAAACACAGGTTCTTATTTTTTTAATGGCTAAATAATATTCCATTTTATGTATCTACCACATTTTTTTTAATCCATTCACTTGCTGATGGACACTTGGGTTAATTCTGTTTCTTGGTTACTGTGAGTAGTGCTGCAATAGTGATGGAAGTGCAGATATCTCTTTGACATGTTGGTTTTCTTTTCTTTGAATAAATTCCCAGGAGTGATATTGCTAGGTCTCATGATAGTTCTATTTTTAGCTTTTTGAAGAAACTTTGTACTGTTTTCCTAATGGTGATAGTAATTTACATTTCCACTGAAAGTATACAAGAGATTCCTTTTCTCCACATCCTCAAAAACATTTGTTAATTTTTGTATTTTTGATACTAATTGTTCTAATTGGGGCAAGATGATACCTCATTGTAGTGATTTGCATTTCTCTGATAATTAGTTATGTTGAGCATTTCTTTCTTATACTAGTTGACAATTTGTGTGTCATCTTGTGAGAAATGTCTGTTTAGATCATGTGCCTATTTTTCAATTGGATTATTTGTTTTTTGTTATTGAGTTGAGTTCCTTGTGTATTCTGGATTTGAGTCCCTTATCAAATGAATATTTGCAAATATTTCCTCCCATTCCTCATGTTGCCTCTTCACTCTGTTGTTTCCTTTGCTGTGCAGAAATTTTTTAGTTTGATATAATCCCATTTGTCTGTTTTTGTTTTGGTTGCCTGTGTTTTGACATCTTAACCGTAAAATCTATGCCTAGCCTAAGGTCCTAAAGCATTTCTTGTATGTTTTCTTCCAGTAGTTTTGGTGTATCTGGTCTAAAATTAAAGTCATTAATCCATTTTGCATTTTTTAAATATATGCTGAGAGATAGTGGCCTAGTTTTATTTTTTCTATATGTAAATCTAGTTTCCCCCGCACTATTTATTCAAGAAATTGTCTTTTCCCCAATGAATGTATTTGGCACCTTTGTCAAAAATCAGTTGGCCATTAATATGTGGATTTATTTCTTGATTTCTCTATTCAATTCCAGTGATCTATGTGTCTGTCTTTATGCCAATATCATGCTGTCGTCATTACTATAGCTATATTGTATATTTTGAAGTCAGGTAGTGTGATGCATCTAGAATTATTCTTTTTGCTGAGGATTGCTTCAGCTATTTAGGGTCTTTTGTAATTCCATGCAAATGTTAAATTTAAAAAAAATTCTGTGAAGACTGTCATTAACATTTTATAGACATTTCATTGAATCTATAAATCACTTTGGATAGAATGATTATTTTAACAATATTTATTATTGCTATCTATGAACATGAGGTGTCTATTTTTATGTATGTGTTATTTTCAATTTCTTTTATCTGTGTTTTATAGTTTTCATTGTAAAGGTCTTTTACCTCCTTAGTTAAAGTTATTTCTAGGTATTTTAATTTTAGGAGAGCTATTGTAAATGGACTTATATTTTTATATCATTTTTAGCTAGTTTGTTATTGGTATATGGAAACACTACTGATTTTTTACATTGATTTTGTCTCTTGCAACTTTCCTGAATGTATTTATCAGTTCTAAGAGTTTTTGGTAATCTTTAGCTTTTACTCTATATATGATTATGTTGTCTGCAAACATGGGCAATTTGACTTTTTTCTTTGCAATTTGGATGCCTTTGTTCACTTTTGTCTGATTGTTCTGGCTAGGACTTAAAGCACTGTGTTGAAGAGTGGTAAAAGTGGGCACTTTTTTCTTGTTCCAGTTCTTAGAGGGAAAACTTTCAACTTTTTCTAATTTATTATGATATTGCATATGGATTTTTCATATGGTTTGATTATGTTTAGGTACTTTTTTTCAATACCCAAATTGAGAGATTTTTATCATAAAGGAATGTTTAATTTTATCAAATTATTTTCCTACATCTATTAAGATAATGACACATTTTTTGTTCTTAATTCTGTTGATGTGAGATCACATTTATTGATTTGTGTATGTTGATTTTATTCTTGCATTTCAGAGATAACTTTCACTTAATCATGTTATATAATATTTTTAACATGTTGTTGAATTTGGTTTGATTGTATCTTGTTGAAGATTTTTGCACGTATGATCATCAGGGAGATTGGCCTGCAGTTTTGTTTTGTTTTATCGTTGTCTGGTTTTGGTATCAGCTTGAAAAAATTTCCTTCCCTTACGTTTTTTGAAATACTTTGAGAAGGATTGCTGTTAGTTCTGCTTTAAAAGTTTGGTAGAATTCACCAGTGAAGACATCAGTCCTGTATCTTGAGAGACTTTTTCTTACCAATTCAATCCCATTACTCATTTTGATCAGTTAAGATGTTTTATTTCTTCCTTTTTCACCTCGATAGGTTGCACATGTCCAAAAATTTATCCATTTCTTCCAGGTTTTTCAGTTTGTTTGTGTATAGTTGTTCATAATCGTCTCTAATGATCTTTTGTATTTCTGTGTTATCAATTGTCCTGTCTGCTTTTTCATTACAGATTTTGTGTCTTCTTTTCCTAGTTCATCTAGATAATGATTCTTCAATTTTTTCTTTTCATGAAACAACTTTTTGTTTTATTGATATTTTGTAATACTTTTTGGTTTTTATATTGTTAATTTCTGCTCTGATAATTATTATTTCCTTGTATTAATTTTGGCTTTTTTTCCTGCTTTTCTAGTCCCTTGAGGTTCATCACTAGGTAGTTCATCTTTCTACTCTTTTGATGTATTTATTGTTAGAAACTTTCTTATTAGTCCTGCTTTTGTTGTATCTCATAAGTTTTGTATGTTATATTTTTATTTCCTTTTGTTTCACGATTGTTTTTATTTTTTTTAATTTCTTTCTTGACCAGTGCTCATTCATGAGCATGTTGTTTAATTTCCATATTTACAGTTTCCAAAGTTTCCCTTGATATTGATTTTTTGTTTTATTCCACTATGATCAGAAAAGAAAGTTGATATGATTTCAAATTTTAAAACATTGTTGAAGTTTGTTTTGGAGCCTAGAATATGGTCTTTCCTAGGTACTCTTTCATGTGCTAGTAAGAAGAATGTGTATTCTGACATTGTTGGATGAAGTGTTCTGTGTCTGTTAGGTCCATTTGGTCTATAGTACAGTTTAAGTCTTAAGTCTAATGTTTCTTTGTTAATTGTTTGTCTAGATGATCTATCCAATGCTGAGACTGACATGTTCAAGTCCCCATCTACTATTTTATTGGAGTCTATTTCTCATTTTTAATCAAATATTTGTTTTATATATCTGTTGCTCTGGTGTTGGGTGCATATATATTTACAGTTTTTTTCTCTATTTGAATGTATCCTTTTTATCATTATATAGTAACCTCCTTTGTCCCTCTCTTTACAGTTTTTTGACTTAAAGTCTATTTTATCTGGTATAAGTATAGCTCCTCCTGCTTTTTTGTGGTTGTGGTTTTTATTTTCATGGAATTATTTTTATCTCTTCACTTTCAGTCTCTATGAGTCTTTACAGGTGAAGTGAGTTTCTTATGGGTAGCATGTGGTTGGGTACTGTTTTTTTATTCATTCAATCAGCTTATTTTTTTTAAATGGAGGAATTTAATCTATTTACATTCAAGGCTATTATTGATAATTAAGGACTTAACTCCTGTCATTTTGCTAGTTGTTCTCTGGTTGTTTTGTATATACGTTGTTTCTTCCTTCTTCTGTTTATCTTTGTGGTTTGGTGTTTTTCTATAGTGATAGATATTGATTTATTTGTCTTTCTCATTTGTGTATCTGCTCTATCAGTGAGTTTTATACTTTTGTGTGTTTTCATGGTGGTAGTTTTCTCATTTTGCTTTCAGATGTAGGACCTCATCAGGCATTTCCTGTATGGCTGGTCTAGTATGATAGACTTCTTCAGGTTTTGCTTGCCTTTGAAAGACTTTATTTCTTTTCATTTCTGAAGAATAACTTTGCAGGGCATGTTATGCTTATTTAACTGGCAGTTTTTTTTTTATTTTACCACTTTAATAATGTCACTTATTCTTTCCTATCTTGTAAGGTTTATGCTGAAAAATCTGCTTTAATCTACTGAAGATCCCCTTATATGTGACTTGACACTTTTCTCTTGATGTTTTCAAAAATTCTTTGTTTTTGACTTGTGATAGTCTGCCTATAATGTACCTCAGAGGGGATCCTTTTGAATTGAAACTGTTTGGAACTTTTAAGTTTCCTGGATCTGGATGTCCATAGCACTACTAATACTTGGGAAGTTTATAGATATTATTTCAGTAAATAGGTGTTTTTTTTTTTTTTGCTGTATTTCATCTCTTCTACTTCTAAAAGTCCCATAATGTTAAAATATATTCACTTAATGACATTCCATAAGTCCTATAAGGTTTCTTCATTCTTAAAAATCTTACAACTTTTTTTGGGGGGAGCACAGGTTGGATTACTTTAAAAGTCCGGTCTTCAAATTCAGAGATTATTTCTTCTGTTATATCTAATCTATTGTTTATACTCTTGATTGTCTTTTACATTTCATTCATTGAATTATTTAGCGCCAATATTTCTGTTTGGTACTTTTATATGATATCTATCTGTTGAATTTCTCATTAAGATCATGAATTAATTTTCTGATTTTGTTGAATTGCCTATCTGTATTTTTTTTATTTTACTGAATTTCCTTGAGATTATTATTTTGAATTTCTTTTTAGGCAATTACAAAATTTTTATTTCTTTGGGATCAGTTACCATAGAAGTATCATTCATTTGGTGGTGTTATCTTATCTTGCTTCTTTATGTTTCCTGTATCCCTATTCATCTGGTGAACCTGTTCATTCTGTTCACCTATTCATCTGGTGAACCATTCACCTCTTCCAGTTTTGTAGAGTGGTTTTCATAGGGAAAGTTTTTCACCTGCAGATGTGTCTTATGATGTCACCTGGTTTGTGTGTGTTGGTTTTGTTCTGGGTGTGTGCAATGGTGTAGTCTCTGTGCAGTTTCTTCAGTTATTACCAAGTCAGCAATTCCTGCAAGTGCCTCAGTGGCTTATACTGCAGAGATTTGTGTCACTGGTCCACCTACTTCAGCTCTGCTCCCCTTGGGAGCAAGACACCAGGCTGAACCCTGCTCCAGGGAAGCACAGAGCTGATTGGCTAGCAAACTTGCTCTGGCTGTGTTCTACGGTTATGGAGTGCATGGCTAGATTGCTCTCTGGGGAAGAAGTCTAGAGATGGTTGGCCTGAGGCTCGGCTCAGACACTGGTTCAGAGGCTGGTTCACACTCTGGGGAAGTGAGGGTCTGGTCAGCTGGTGCCACAGCTTGGTTGGTGCTCGCATAGGAGCAAGGCCCTGGCTGGTCTGCACTCAGAAGCAGTATGGGACTTACTGACCACTAGCACTGCTACTGTGAAGGTGGTGTGCTGGGCTAGTTTGCACTCCAGGGAAGCACGGGGCTCATCAATCTTCAGCTCAACTTGGGGACTGCTACTCTGTGAGCAAAGTGCCAGGCTAGTCTTCATCCAGGGAGGCTGGGGGTTGTCTGTCTTGTGTCTCTGCTCAGACATTACTCTCAGGGGTTGGGCTAGTCTGCACTCAGGAGAAGAATGGGGCAGGTCAAATAGTGGCTTGGCTCAGGTGCTGCCCCACTGGGGGTAGAGCTCTGAGGCCACAGCTATTCTGCTGGACCTACATTTCAGGTATCCAGCATTGAGGTGCTACAACACCTGGATAGAGAAGACGAGGTGGCGCCTTATAGCATCAGCTTGGCTCATTGGGGGCACAATAAGAGCTCCTTCTCTGGAGCAGAGCAGCTATGTAAACTCCCTAACAACTCCCCAGAATGTGCTCATGCCGGTGAGAATTGCAGATTCCCCAAGAGCAAAAACTGTAGGTGTCATGGCATTAATTGGAGCTGCTGGGGGCCTCCTGCTACTTTCTCCTTGCACAGGAAGGTTCCTTCTGGTTCTAAGCTGATCTTGACTAGGGAGATCGGGTGGCATCCTCAGGGTGCCTCTCTCCATTGTCTATGTTGCCACCCTGTGTTTTCATGTTACACAGTGTCTCCACTAGCCCTCTGCTGCCCCCCACCTCAGACACTGTGTTCAAAATAGAGTTGTTTATTCATTGTTTTGGTTCTTTTTAGCAATAATGGGGGGACAAGCACCAGACATCATTAGTCAGCCATTTTGCTGATGTCACCCTAGTTCACACTTGTGTGACAAAAATTTACAATCTTCTCTTAAATCTTTCACCTAAACACAAATGATATCTGCAGCCATGCATTTTCTTCGTTACTATTTTGTCTTGAATCTATATTCATCTTTAATAACATTACTTTTAACATCATCTGAATTTCTTTGTTTTGGTAATTTTGATACATGAATAACTTGCATGTGATTCTATACAGTCATATAAACAAAATGTCTTAAATATATTTGTGATTTCATTATTTTTCTCATGCTCCTTACTAAATTAAGTATAGCATGGCATTTATTTTTAAATGAATGTTGCCCTACTACTTCACTCAATATCTTACTCGGTGCATCTAGTCCTCCACTGAATGTTTGGATTATTCTTATTAAAAATAACAGCTGCTTATATAAATGTACTTGCTTCCTTGAAATGTAATGCATATTTGGTAGCAAATGTCCATTTTAGATACGATTATAAACTTTTTTAATTTTTACCAAAAAATTTCATTAAGTTTAGAGGAAACTCAGATAACCCCTTTGAATGATTACTTTTCATTTGTGTGTGTGTATATGTTTCTCATCATAAGTTTATTTTGGAACAAGAAGTGGAAAACTGAATGGAAGAATTCACTGTGGAATGTTTTCTCCAACAGTAAATGCTAGAATCTATATGATAAAATCCATCCTTGAAAAGTTTCTTACCGCTTTCAACTGACCCTAGAGGATTTCTTCTGTGATAAATGTGGGAACATTTTTATAGGCTGATTTCTAATAACAGAAGAATGTGTCTTACTGTCTGTACTAACACAAGTACTTGGCATAACCCTATGAACTTCTAAGTACCTTTTTGTTGACCGACAAAGGCATTTCAGTTCCTTGGACAAGTGAATTCTGATACTTTTAATCCAGATTCCTAATCTAAATTATGATGGAAATGGTTATGGTGTTCAGGAACCATAATTACCCTGTTAAAAAAGTTGAAATTAACAACAAATGATAAACAGCTAAAAATTGAAAATGTAAAAGTTACTGCAAAAGAGAGAACTATAAATAAAGACCTTCAGATATCATATAGGCAGCAACATAGGCAGCATTTGGTAACACGGTATTGTTTTTCTTAGTGTCAGTGTCTTCAGTAAACATTGCCAAATTTCCATTATAGATCAAAGAAAGAACAGAAAGCCATAAGATAGTGAGAAGAAGAGTTAGAGGGTTTCCATGGTTTTTCTCATGCAGCTTAAAATTATTTAGTAGAAAATATGCTGAAGTAGACTTGTTCTTTTTGACCTTAAAAATTATTCTGTTTTAATCTGAAAACTGATATTTTTATGAAGCATTATTAGATTTGGGGTGTATATGTGAGGTGGGGGGAGATGTTCCCATCTGACTACAGATCACATCTTTTTCTTTTTCTTTCTAACTCTTGAGGTTATGAAGGGTCCAAATACACGCAAAGAAAAAATTATAATAATAAAATATGTAATAGAAACCAGGAACTTGGAATTCTCTAAGAGCTTGAACTTTTTACCCTTCTAACACCGTTTTTTCCCCATTTCTTTTTCAAGATGTTGATCTATCTACTTCTTTTTTTTCACCTAAGTCTTTATTTGGCTCTAGAAAGAATTTGCATGAAAATGAGCCTGTATGGCAGGTACAGAATGTACTTGGAGACTTGCATTTGTATGGATGAATTTATTACATTCAACATATTTAATTTTATGCCTTCTAATTCTAAGATGCAGAAAAAACGTGAACATGATTTTATTCTCTGCCAACATTTTGGCCTCTGAATGTATTTGTTATTTGAATTTATATACATGCAAAGGAATGGTCAATTTGAAAGTCATTCTAAACTGATTTTTTTTTTTTTTTCTAAAGGGCTCCTTTTTTTCCTGGACTATGTGGTTTTATGACTAAAGTCACATGACCTATCAATCACCACTAAATCCTATGAGGATTTTTAAAACTGTGTATATGTGTGTTTACATCCTACTGAATAAATTAGAGAGGCTGTGCAAATTAAAACAAATGTATACCACTAAAATTTAAAGTTGAGACATTTGTCCTTTTACTTACTTATTTTTTTCAGTCTCATTCTATACTCTCCTCATTTACCCAATAGTTGCCTAATACTTTAATCTGTCTCTTTTACTCAAGATGCCATCCTGCATAATCACTACTGATATAATCACTACCTTTTGTTGCTATGCTTGGCACATTGAACTTTAACCTTTTCATTATTAGACAAAAGGGCAAATGATATCCCTATGTAAACACTGAAATGTTTGTATGCATTTCTAGCACTCTAAATAAGTAGTTCCCTGGAACACTTGACAAAGGTCTACATATTATTGTTTCTGTCTCGATTTCTGTATTGGACTATTGCTTGATTAAATCGTAAATCTGATGAGGCCTGGTTCTTGTATCTCCCCCTTTAATGATAATATCTCCATACTTTTTATGCAAGTTGCATTGTAGGACCTCCATAAGATTGATTCTTCTCCCTCAAATTTTATATTTTGTCTTTGTCTTTCTTCATGAGACTAACGAAAATAGAATGAATTCTGAGAAATAAATAGACCAAAGTTTAGATGTTTGTGGATTAAAGTTTCGATGTTTGGAAATTGAAGTTTCTAGACATTTCTTCTTTTATGCAATCTTTATTTCTTATGGTCATCTAAGCCTTCAAATACTAATTAATACATGTGACTTTTCATTACTTTTAAGTTAATTTAAATTCACAACTTTCTTCACTATGTTTAAATATTATTACTTTGGCTTTATTTATAACTGTATTATTCTTAATTATTTGTTTCATTAATTTACTTATTAGTAATGATAAGTTAGGGTTTCAGCATACAGACAAAATTTTCAAGTGCAATAAGTGTCTTAAAAATGTTGTTTTTTATTAAATTTTCAATAACTTTAGTAGTGAACACTTCCATGCTTCTTTTCTGCATATTTTCCTGATGGCACTCTCAAATTAACACTGGCAATAAAACATGGGTAAATATTTACAATGAAGAAGACATTTTTAAGAAAATAACATGTGTTCTCAGAAATGTGGGATAATCTCAAGCGTGAGTTACAATGAATCAGTAGCAATACACCTTTCACACTGAATAACATTGCTTTTTTTTAGCATTTTGTTAATATTAAATAATTAACCTTTAAATGGCTGTGTCTCAATTATGGTTTATATTACAATCAAAAAGTGTATTTTTAAATGTATGAAACACTTACTTGTATCTTTGCATAATCATAAAAGTAGCATATTCAGTAGGTATATTTTAAGTAAATCAAGCCACATTCATGATTGAAATAATATGAAAGTACAGATCTGAAAATTATCAAAGCTGTGATACACAAAGACTGTTTGCTAAATTTTGCAAAATTTAAAGCATCAGGAAAAAGATGGTCATGTTGTTATTGTGTTTTTGTAAACTGTAGTTGGTATTTACTTTACTAATATCTAGCTAATTACTTCAAATATGTAATTGTATCAAATTTTTTAGAAATATTCAGATGCCAGTTATACCTCTATATCAAGTCATCAATATGAACTCCAATTGAGATGTTGCTGCCAGCTACTTTAAATAGGTTTATATTATTTGGATGATTAGAAAGATAATTAAGTTTTATCTGATTTCCAGGGAAGTAATTTAAGTAGAGAGAGAATTAATGAAAGTTAAATATTAAACCTTCAAATCAGGAGTGTTGAAATGTTGAAATCATAAAGCAACAATTAATTTGAGGTTAAATATGATAATAAATGGAGAAAGAATCCATAGTAAGTAAAAAGTAGGTTGAAGTTAAATCATTGAGAACATCGAATTCTAAGGTAAATATTAGAAACTTTAATTTGCTGGTAAAGGAACCTATTATATCTTTATACCGTTTTTCTTCTGCTACATATAAAGTGTTTTTCTATATGCATTGAGAATCTGATATAAAAATAATTGAAGATATGATATGTGTTTCCAATGAACTTACTATCCTTTTTAGAAGATAAGAAAAATACTTAAAATACTTAATGCTTAAAAGCAGATGAATAATTGTATACACCCTTTATGCAATGAGAAAATAGGATAGTGTTCTGTCTAAAAATACATAGTATTTGGAAATTATATTATTTTTCTTCATAGAAAAGTACCAAAAGTCTATAAACAAATTTCTAGAAGTAATAATAGAATTTAGCAAGATAGACAAAAATCACAATCCAGAAGCAATAAAGTCCAATTGCATTTCTACATTTGAGCAAAAAATAGATTTAATTAAAATTACATCTTGTAATTTTAAAAAGATGTAATTAAAAACATTTGGATCATTTACCAAAGCACCACAATGTATTAGAAATAGATGTATTGGAAATAACTAAATATTGTATAAAAATTATAAAACTTTACTTAAATGTATTAAAGAAGGCCTGAATTAACAGAGTCATATCTATACCATTTTCATGAATCCAAAATTCAACATGATAAAGATTCTAATCCTTGCCTATTGGTCTATGGAGTCAGTGTAATTCCAATAAGAAACCAACAAGATTAGTTAGCCAATGCTCAATTTTATATGGAAGAGTAAAGGACTAAGAATGGCAAAGACTTGTTAGTGAACCTTATTATTAAGGATTAGTTAATAAGGATTAACTATTAAGAGGCTTTGACTTATTATATTTCCTTTCACAAACCTTTTTAAAAAATTTAAATTTTAAAAGGCATGTTATTGGCTCAGGGATAAATAAGTTGTTCAATTCATAGAGTAGGACATCTAGAAGTAGAACCAAACACAATATCAAAACTTGAGACATGAAAGGAGTGGCATTGTAGATCACTGAAAAGAAATACATTATTTAATATAAATTTTTGGGCAAATTAAATCAGTATATTAAAATATGTAACCAGAATAATAATTCATATCATACACAAAATTTTTAGGCATAGGTATAAAAAGCCAAGTTTAAAATTCTAGAAGAAAACATAAGAAAATACATTAATTAAAGCTAATGGATGAACTGAACTTAGACAAAATATTGATTAATTTCACTAATTAAAATTAGGAGTTTGAGTTTATCATCAAAGACTAGTATTCAGAATAAATGTCTTATACATAGCAATAATAAAAATGACAATCAATTCTATAGAAAAGTGAGCCAATATAAGAACAGATATTTCACAGAAAAATACTAAATATTAATTATCACATAAAAAGCTTGTCAGGTTTTTAGATATAATCAATTAATGAGATCCCATTTTCAACCATCCAGTTTAGCAAAAATTAAGTCTGACAGTACTAAATGTTTTAGCAATAGAGTGCAATACAAACTCATAAACTACTGATGGTATTAGTAAAAAATGAAATTTAGCTAGAAAACTTGAACATGTATATATACAGGAATTATACTTTCCAAAAGAGAAAAATCACCCAAAAATATCATGACACACGGTATTTTTAACAGCATTATTTTAGTTAGGGGAAAGAATAAAACTGTAGAGAAACAACTAGCCATCAAAATAATGTTGATCAATAAATTGTAGTATATTCATTAAATTGACTATTTCAAAGTGATGTAAATAACAAATTAGTCTATAGATAAAAACATGTATAGAATTTTTTAAAATAGGGTTGAATAGAAAAAAGTTATAAAAGATTAACTACAATTTGATTCAATTTTTATAAAGCTCAATGCAGAATTAAATAATATGTGGACTTAGTGTCCAATAGAGGAAGTGAGGAGGGAATGCAAACAGATAGTATAGAATTTGAATTTTTGTTTTAAAAAACCTTCTTTTCAATTTGGCATTGATTTCACAAATTTGTATTCTTAATTTTGGGCATCAAATTCACACATAGATCACATATAATGTTTTCTATGTACCAAATTATACTAATATAAACTTCAGATTTAGCATTGACCATGTACCCACCCCTGTAGAAATATAAGTATGGATGAGTATTAGTGTTAGGGAAGCTGGATGCAAATGCTAGTCTGCCACTTTCTAGCTGTGTGGACTAGAAGAGCATACATAACATTCTGAAATAGCAAAGTAATATTACCTCTCTCTAGTATTTTCAAAGGTACAATTACATAATATCTATATGATGCAATTAGCACAAAAGTTGGAATATGGTACACACTTAATTTCATGTATCTATTATAATTACAATTTACCATGATTAATACATAATACAAAAGAGTTTCAAATTAGTTTACAACCTTGGTGAGTGAAGGTGTTTTGAAGATCATTTTTAAATTTGAGTTTGAAATGCATAGTAGGTTTGAATTGACAAGAAGAGGAAAATTTTATCATGAAAAGGTAAATATATTAAAAGATCAAAAACAAGAAAGAAGAAAGGAGAGAAGGAAGAGAAGAATAATGCATAGACAAAGAGATATAAAATTTTAATTTGATTGAGAAGGAAGTTCTAATACATAAAATAATGTGAAAAGATATTTGAGACAAGGTTGGGAAACTGAGTACATTCACTGGAGTAGACAAAGACGGTGGAGATTGGGGCATGGTTCTTATTTTTAATTAAAACAGCTCAAATTACATCACAGCTGTCATCTGTGAGTGTATCGCACATGTGCTGTAAGATAGTCATTATCTTCTGAATGGTCCTCTATCCCTCCCTCCCTTCCTTCCTTCCTTCCTTCCTCCCTTCCTCCCTGTCTCCCTCCTTCCCTCCTTCCTTCCTCTGTCTCTCTCTCTGTCCTTCCCTTACCTTCTTTCCTTTATTCTTTCCTACCTCTTTATTCCTCTAGCCTTCTTTCTTACATCTGTCTTTATCAATTTTTTTGCAAGTGTTGTTAAAAACTAACCAAACTAACCAAATGCTAATTCAGAAATAATGATTGAAAGATACAATCAAATATTTCAATGAAGGGAACTTGGCTATTTCAGAATTTATACATTTATTATTAAAAGATCTTTATCGTATGTACATATAAGTCATATTTTTATTTTGTACAATTTTGAGAAATTTAATTGGAGAATAGTATTTCAATTTTATATTTTGTTTACCCAATGCTTAATGCTTTAAAATTGTCGGTGCAAATTAATTTACAGTATTCTTAAAATTATCTATATATTGCTTTCCTTTGATACTCTTAAAAAAACAGAAACAAGAAGTTGAGATCGTGTAGTTTACAGAGGAGGTGATTTCAGGAGGTAAGTATGAGGTAGTGTACAGAGTAAGACAGGCAAAGAGACAAGCCTGTACAAAATGGTGGAGTTCAATTGTCCCTATGGACTGCAAAGATGTGTTTCTTTTAGGGTCTCCCGAGCATTTCACCAGAGTCCTTTTAGCTTGCTTATCCAAAGGAGGGAGACTAGGCATCACCTTCTGCTCCCCAATCCCCACTGGTTGCAGATGGCCCCTGGAAAATGTCAATGGTACTTTCCTGTGCTTTCCCAGTGTACGTGGTCTTGAATCTAAACGGTTTTCCTTGTTTTGAAAAAGATCCTGAGGCAGAAAGCCATAAGGCGGTATGTTTGAGGTGTCACCTTGCCTGAGTTAGGTATGCTTGAGCTCCAAGTGGAATCTCTCTTGCATGCACCCCTGCAGCTGTGGCTAAAATCAAAATTGTGCCCTAGGAATGTAATGTGAGGCACCAAAGATATCTGCCAAACACTTGAATTGAAAAATCAATCTTTTGAAACTGTAAAGGTCAATAATTGCCTTTATCATGTAATAGATACTTTAAATATTATTAAAAATCTGTATTTTAGCACCAAAGTGGGCAATAATTTGATTGAAGCTATAAAGTCATCTAGTGTATAGAATAGTCTCAAAAAGTTTATTATGAATTAGAGAGTATAATGAAGATTATATTATTAATATACTAATATTATATATTATTCATGTTTTACTATCATTCTCTATCTCAGTCTAAACCTTTTACTCTTTTTGGAAATATTTTTGAAACGAACAATATTGCTAAGTTAACTACCCTAACACCTTGCTAAACAAAATATTTATATGGGACAAAAAAGAAGTTTTCACCCTTTTAAGTGTCTGCAAGTACAAAATAAGAAATAACTCTCATGAGATTAGTTCCAGCAGTATGAGATCATACTAAAGTAGCTAGTCACAAGCTCACATAAGTAATTACAAAATCCAAAATGCTCACATGCTACATAGTGGCTATTCTGCTATCTTGCATAAACTAATACCCAGGCTAGTGTTGCAGACCAATGAAGCAAAGAAAGAGAAAAGATACTATTTTGAATAATGCATTGCAGATATGTTCAATGACATATGGCAATATTGGTTCAAAAAATGAAGTAAAAGATTACACTAGTTAGAACCCATGAAGATAAATATTTTAGAAGAAGATTCTATTTTATCTTCATGGAAATATCAAACTACATAGGACAAATATCCAAGTGGAAATACACATTTTTTAGATGATAGGACTGTAAAAAAATGATCATATAACCACACATGTTATATGCATATATGCATGGATATGCAAAGTCCAGTTACCAAGACCCCTGTTAATGTACACACATCTCAAGATTGCCAAGAGAAGAACTCGCTCCTATCATTAATTTGTTGTGTGATCTACCTTCTTTGTCTTAGCCCCTAATTTTTTAAATGGAGAAAGCAATACATCTCACATCAGAGATTACTATGAGGATTATGTAAATTAACATTAGTAATATTAGCAAGTGTTACTTATATTAGTAAATTAGTATTAAGTTGACCCAAGACATTTCTCGTTTATAACTCTTGCAGTACCCTAACTGTTAATAATACCCATTTACTCACAAAAGTGTCTTGATTGGGAAAATTAGTTATATGGGTTGTACTAATATTTATTCTGAAAAGTCTAAGGTAAAAATAATTTGTTATTTAATTCACTGAGAAAACCTTTTGCATCATAGTCTTGCTCATAAATTTCATTCTATATTGAATGAAATTAAAGAATGGTGATTCTAAAGAACTTAAGATACTTTTTCAGCTCTATGCTAACAACTAGTATGAGATTACTTTCCTTTCTTTTATACAAAGAGCTTTTGCTGCACACACAAAAAATGTTAAAAGTTTATGAGCTAAAACGAAAAATAGAAAAAAGTGAAAAATTATTATTGTGGATAATTATTATTTTGCAGACTGCTGAAGAATAATTATTGGTTTCCAAAAACAGCTAACTTTGGTGAAATTTAGGAACACCTTGAATAAACATATTTTAATGCAAAAACTTCATAAAGTATATAATTATGTGTTGATATAGTTTAAGTATTTCAAGCAAAAATTTAATTCTGGAAATGTATGATTTAAAATGTTCACAGATATTGTTAACCTTTTAATTTGAATCATACAGAATAATTGAATAATTGTTCTTGAAACTGAAGATTTTATCAATATTATGAAGCACAAAATATAAAAATGTTTAAATTCAAAATCCATCTGCATTACTATAACAAACTTTGACATTTTATTTGTCAGCAGCGTAAAAGAAAGAGCTGATAGATTTAAACAGTGATTTCACATTTGGAATCCAATTTAGAGCTTGACTACTCTGAAATCTTGTTAATACTTAGAGATATTTATTTCAATTGGCACAAAAGGTGGTAAGTTATCTTTTGCCATTTGCTACTACCTATACATGTGAATAAAATTTCCTATTAAGACATTCAAACAACTAGAGAAACCAATTTTTGAAAATTTTGATTACATTTTCAGGTTAAAGTCTAAAAATAAATCATTTCAGAGGCCAAATTAAGTTTCTTTTTTTACTTTTTTTTTTTTTTTTTGGTGAGACAGATTCTCGCTCTGTCGCCCAGGCTGGAGTGCAGTGGCGCGATCTCAGCTCACTGTAAGCTCCGCCTCCTGGGTTCACGCCATTCTCCTGCCTCAGCCTCCCAAGTAGCTGGGACTACAGGTGCCCGCCACCAAGCCTGGCTAATTTTTTGTATTTTTAGTAGAGACAGGGTTTCACCGTGTTAGCCAGGATGGTGTTGATCTCCTGACCTTGTGATCCGCCCGCCTCAGCCTCCGAAAGTGCTGGGATTACAGGCGTGAGCATTTTTTTAAGTTTTGTTTTTTTTTAACTTCTATAAATGTATAGGGCACAGGTGCAACTTTCTTACATGCATAGGTTGCATAGTGGTCAAGTAAGGGCTTTTAGGGTATCTATCACCTAAATAACGTACATGGTACCCATTAAGTAATTTCTCATTATCTATCCCCCTCCCACTCCTCTCCCTCTTGAGTCTCCATTGTCTATTATTTCTCTTTCTATGTCCACATGTACATATTTGTTAGTTCCTACTTATGAATAAGAATCTACAATATTTGTCTTTCTGTCTGACCTGTTTCACTGAAGATAATGACCTCAAATTCCATTGAAGTTTTCAGAAAATACATTATTTCATTTCTTTTTATGGCTGAATAGTATTTCTTTGTGTGTGTGTGTTTGTGTGTGTGTGTGTGTGAATCACATTTTCTTCATTCAGTCAACCAATGTTGGACGCTTAGGTTGATTCCATATCTTTGCTATTGTGAATAGTGCTGTGAGAAACATCCAAGTGCAGGTATCTTTTTGATATATTGATTTCTTTTACCTTGGGTAACTACGTAACAGTGGGACTGCCAACTCAAGTTTCTTATTTAAACTTTTGAAAATATCATATTGAAAATTTTATTAAAATTTGAAATGTAATATCTGTATTGATTTATTTCATTTTCCTTTTAATTATGTAAAGTAAAAATAATACATTTCTTCACTAAGCCCCATACAGATGCATCCAGATGGCCTTCATTTGCCCCATCATGTTGTATAAGGATCATTTTCTACATGTACCATGCCATGAAAACTTCGGGAAAGCAATTCATTTGTCAATAAACGGTAATTAGAGAATCCGTTGCTAGAGAATAGTAAGACAAAAATATTTATCTGAGAAATTTGCAGCTTACATTGAATGACTAGGACGTGGATTGTTCAGGAAACTATCACAGCAGTGATCACATATGGACAAATTATTAAACTAGGGGAATGCTAGTGGACATGAACAAGGGCATGGATAAAACCCATCAAATTTGGAAATAAACTGACTCTGTGGGAGGCCAAGAGTAAAAGTCATTCGAGTTTTCAAAGTTAGATTGCAGATATTTAGTTACAATGATAGCTATAATCATGAATATAAACAATTCTGTCCTGGCCCTCTTCCTAAATGTCTTCTGTTTTTATGTTTACATTTCAGATATTGCATTATTTTATACAAATTTATGCAACTAAATTGTGTGGGTATTCTTTGGGACAGGAAAGTCTGGGTAATGACAGAATAGACTGCTACATGCACATATGTGATACATCCAGTGTACTGCAATATATCGTCATCATTTAGCCCTTTGTATCTACTCAGTTTTAAGGTGCAATAGTCTCAATGTGAGTACTCGAAGGATTGCCTTTAAGGTTATTTACCATTTTGCATTTCATTTGTAGTATGCACTAACTATGGCTAAAAGTACTTCCCCTCCTTCCGAAGAAATAAATTACAAATTTATGACATTTCATAAAATAAAGTTGCGGGAATTACCAAGCTTACCTTGACACTTTGTCAAATTTATCTTGAAGCTTTTGTAAGTGTATACCTTGTGACCTCAAATAGTAAGCTTACAAAGGGCAGAGAACACATTTGCCAAGATTCGTGAATCCACAGCATACAAATGTGAAAATTCTGAAAAGGATGGTGAAGGCCAGTATTTGACCTTGAGCCTCACCATTTACTATTTGTATAACTACGGGATGGTTACCTTTACTCTCTTTTTTCTATCAAGTATAAGATAAAGATGCAGATTTAGACCCTGCTTTTCTCATAGAATTACTAAATTGACCAACTTTGGTAGTATACTTCAAAGACCTATTAAATTACCAAGAACTTATAAAGGAAATATACATATAAAGGAAATATACATATAAAGGAAATATGTATTAAATAATATATACATTTTCCATACTTTTTAATCAGATGAATTTAGTATAAGATATATAAAGTTAAATAGTTTACTTTCACATTTTGGTCTCTTCAATCCATACTTGCAAGAGAAAGAATTAAATCTCTATATTTTAACTTCATAAAAACAGATTTGTTGTTTGGACAATCTACAGGAACTTGCCAAATAAAAGAGAGTACATGTTCATTTAATAACATTTAACACAAGGTTACCAAAACATGGTCACTTAATAGATCTTTCTTCTGCCTCAGTTTTAGCCAGATCTCAGGTCCAGGACTTCAACCTGTAATAAAGTCTGATAAGGAATATAGTTTATTGGTGACATGGACAGTAAAGCTTTCAGCTTGTGAGGCATTGTGAATCAGTAAAATAACATATTTCAGAGAACATGCCCAAGTCAAAGAGCAAAAAGAGCAAAAACACCCTCCTTAACACAACCTTGGACAACTGTAAAATACAATCTGCAATAACAGTTAAACGTAACAGTTCTTTGGGGACTTGTATAACAATGTATAAAAGTAAATGGGTCACCAGCTTTCCAAATGTGGTTTGCCTTTGGAAAACCAAAGCAATACACTAGGAGGTGTGCTGGAGAAAAGCACAGACAGTCTATACATAGGCATTGTAACATTTTTTTTTTATGTTTTGGTTTTTCCAGTTAGAGACATTGCATGGTAACTCCATCTACGGTCTCATTCTCTTGATTATTAAATAAGGGTTAACAAAGGACCAAATAACCAGGGGCTTTAGTAACAAGCTCCCTTCTTCTTCAGTGAGTTTTATAATTTAGTGCTCTATGAGAACTGCAGGTTTCTGATTATTTCCAAAAATATATGTCCCCTTTTTTAACTGAGAAAATAGTTTACTCTGCTGCTTTCATGCTTTTAATGACTGAAGGTTTATATTCCATCAGAAACCAGAAACAAAAATAATAAAAAGTACATAATCATACTCAGATGCTAATTGTGGAAATTGTGGATTATTAGGGGGGCATAAAATATATCAAATTACTTTCTATAATGTTACCTTTAACAGAAGTGTTATAACTTTGTTACTCCAAGGATAACATAGACAAGGATTCGCACCAAGGCTCTTATCTGATATCTGAATGGAAAACCTCAAATCTATCTAGAGATGGCTTAGAGCTACAGGGAAGAGAGGGTGAAAGTTTATTTGGTGTTCACCCAGATAATAGAGTGTCAACATGCCAGCTGGTCAATTCATTAAACCAATAATTATATCTGCACCACTGAATGTAGCACTTGGCAGTACACAGTCCTTCTATCTTTTCATATATGTGTATATTCCTGGGGCTTCCAGCCTGTGGGAACAAATGGTTCACATTAAATCAATACTGAAATTAACATGTCTATTTAGCCTCCTGCTATAGCACCAGCTGATCTGAGAACCCAGAGAGTGTGCCCTAGCAGTACCCTGAGAGATGTCTCCTGGTTTCTCACAGTGATTAGTTATGAATTGTCCCAAGTTCTCTCTTTTTTGACAAGACCCTCCTGACTCTGCTGTCATTATAGAGCATTTTTGATGAGTCACCAGCAGAGATTGTCACTGACTCTTTTCTCTCCTGGCACAAAACTCCAATACATCTTCTTAGAGGACAGTACATCAGAAATGTCCTCTTTCATTCAGCTGAAAATGGAAAGCTCTCTTTTATGGTAACTCAGTCCAAGAGCGACATAGACAGGGCCACCACCAAGCCCTGCTATCAATGCTGTGTCACAATTTAAACTCAGTTGAGACCCCTTGCTATTCTAGCATCCTCCCTATTTTCTTCCTCTTTCACCTTCACTCTGTATGTTTAAAAGGCAGATTTTTAAGGGTAGGGACATAGCATATATTTATTAGTGTTATCCATTCCTACTAATTGAATGTTGGGAGTCCTATGGAATGCATTTCTTTCTTTCTTTTTTTTTTTTTTGAGATCGAGTTTTTCTCTTGTCACCCAGGCTGGAGTGCAATGGTGTGGTCTCGGCTCACCGCAACCTTCGCCTCCCAGGTTCAAGCGATTCTCCTGCCTCAGCCTCCCAAGTAGCTGGGATTACAGGCAGGCTCTACCACGCCCAGCTAATTTTGTATTTTTAGTAGAGATGGGGTTTCTCCATGTTGGTCAGGCTGGTCTGGAACTCCTGACCTCAGGTGATCCGCCCACCTCAGCCTCCCAAAGTGCTGGGATTACAGGCGTGAGCCACCACACCTGGCCAGAAAGCATTTCTTTAACAAGTGCTATGCCTCCAGCTTAATTTGTGTCACCTAATATACACTTTGACTTTCCTATACAAGAGTCCTAAGTCCTAGGAATCTAGGTGTGAGAAAAATTTCCTACATTCAATTGGGTAAGGAAGCTTAAACAATGAAAACAACCCATATTTTCAAAGTTTCTGTGTCATGGTAAGAGAAAGTTCTGAGACAATAAACAAGAAATTACATAGCATTTCAGACTACTGGGAAATAGATCTTTTAAAAAAAGTTTCTATAGTAAATTTATTATCAAAAGATCTTTACTGTCCTTGGACCATTTCCATTAATGAGTGTGAAACATGCTCAATTTAACAGTGACACACACACACACACACACACATATATGTATGTGTGTATATATATATATATATATATATATATATATATATATATATATATATATAGTATTTTTCCCCAGAGAATTGTAACTCACCATTGGATGGAGAATATGCACCCTAGTGACAATTTTCCTCATGAGGACAAAGTCTGATAAAAGGTATGTAAATATCATTTGTACAAAACTTTCTGGTATGTTACCACATGCCAAAAGACGTATCAAATTCCACAAGAAAAAAAGAATAATAATTTGGTCTAATAGAATTGTATGTAGTTTAGTTTTTAAAAGAAAAACAATGGTAAGAATTTGACATGAAAAACTGGATGAAGGATTCCAGAAGGTGGCATTTTGGTTAATACTTTAAAAGAAGGATGACTTCCTGAGAGCTGTAATCGTTCTAGTCCTGATGAAACTCCTCTGAGGTTGTTAGAAAATAATGATGTGCACACTGCAGCCCAAAAGGCCCACCAACCCCTGGGCTGGGCAAGGAGTAGGAGAGTCACACAATAAAAAAATGTTAGAAAAATAAGTTATTTTCATCATTTAACAAAAAGTCTCATAAACTTTCGAGAATGATGTACTAAAAAAGCCTTTTCTTATCATTCAAGTTTAACTGATTATGCAAAAGGATGATAGTGCATATGTGAAGAGAATTGATAAAATAGGATCGTTTCGGTTGATCATTAGATGTGTTTCCTCATGATAAGATAATGAAAAGAAAAGGAGAAGAAAAACTTAGAGAACATAGAGATACAAACTGGATTAAAGTATACATTACAAAATAGGATGATCTGCATTACATGTTGGTCTTGTATACTTTGTGATTTGCATTTATTGCACATTTTTAAGTAACTATTTGTTTACATATCTGTATATATACTTTTAACCATCATGGTAGGATGTGAGTTTCATTAATCTTTGGATTTCCCATTCCTAGCTGATGTTGTTCTAAATTACAAATGCACCCAAGTAGTATCACACCAACTCCAAGTTACCTCCTTTTGAGCAGAGATGTCTGCCTTTTTTTAGCCACTGTAACCTTAGTCCTATTCCTTGCATTAGAAACACAGTAGACAGTATATGAATATTTATGGAATGAGTAAATGAATGAATGAATCCTGGCCTTCATGGGAGGAGGTCATAAATGTCTGTAATAAAGTAATAAGACATAAAACATGAAGGCTCATAATGTTAATTGAGTGACTTGAGATGCGTACATTATGGTCCTACGCTAAGACAACATGGACCCTGCTCCTATTGAGAAATGGAATCAAAAATCAAAGGAAACCAATCCTATTCGTGCCCACCATGCTCCATCACTATATTCTTGATTTCTCTCATCTCATGGACAAGTGAATGAGTAAATGAATAACTGAATCCCTCCTTGGAGCATTTTTCTCTCTATATAGACATGTTATAGGAGATCTATATTGTGGCTACTGTGTCTTCAGTAATCTGAGTAAATTGTTGAGCCATTTTCCTATTTGCCAAGACAGCATGATGAAACTACTGAGTTTTGGAGGTTTAGAGATGGATTCCTGCAAATGAAGGAAAAGATTGTGGACATCAATTTCCTTTGCTCTAAAATCAAACAAAACCTCAATAAAAGATTGCCTGAGTTAGCAAATAAAAACCTGCAGATCTACCTTACTCAACTGAACATTCCCTTCATTTTTTTGTTTTTATGTTGAATATATCATACAACATATGGTGCATCAGTTAGCTGGTGTGCTGGTTAGAAATATAGGAGAATATGAACTCAAATATCAACTGTCAGTTACATTATCATTTTATTTCCTCTCGTTTTCCCTTCCCTGTCCGTCCCATTGTTGCCTTCTTTTGTCTATACTTCAAAGTGTGGCATATACTTTTAGCAATGAAAATAATTTCATTTATTGATCCATTGACTTCAGGCACTTGGACAAGCAGCTCCATTAGTAGCTGCAACTGGGTACTCCTCTGGGCCCAGGAGTCTAAAGAGGAGACATTTTAGGCCTGACATGTAAATTGCTCTCAAGGAGGCAAGAGTCTGCTGCATCCATTACTCCCATTATTGGCCAATTTGTCAGCAACTCAGAAAGCAGGGCAGCTCCATTGCAAGTCAAAGGAGACACAAGATCATCCCTAAGGCAAGAGGAAAAAGAAGATGAATTGAAAGAAATTGATTTGTGACGTCCTGCCAAATGACAAACTTACATAGCAAAGGAAGAGCCCTACAGGCCTCCAAAAGGTGGGAGGGAAGCAGGAGAGAAAAAGGAAAAAAAAAAAAAAAAAGCATGTTAATACCCATAAATAATGTATATATGGAAGCCTCTTTCATCTTATTGTGTTTATGTGGGTGCATGTGTGTGTTTTGATCCCCGCAGTATTGCTGTATAACTGATCTTCAGAAAAGAAAATTCAGCTGAAGCTTTTTGGTTTAATGACTCAAGAAATGGGTGAGCTGCATTTAGTTTTGATCTTTGACAACAGCTACCAACAGAATGTCAGAGAGAATGAATTAAGAAATCCTGCTGAGGCTGAAAAGCATGCACAAGCACACACACACCTGCACTCATGCATGCACCCCATCATATACACCTGGAATTACCCAGTTGCTATTAAATCAAAACTCAAGTCCTCCCCTCATTATAAAGAAGCTCATGTCTGCAAACTAGTCTGCTTGCCCACTCCTTGTTTTATCTGGCACTGGTCCCCGAACAAAAATCAATCTCCAATTCCCTTTAATGTTTAGCACTAAATCCAGAAAGCAAAACAAAACATGAGAGTCTCACATTTATTATGGAACCTCTTTTATCTGGCTGGAGGGCAGCCTTCTAATCAAGGGAATGAATAAACAGTCATTTACTTACTTTCAGGGAACAGAGGAGACAGCTCAATCTTCTTGAAGGCCAGCAGAACCAAAGGGGCCCTCCAATTTGTAAATCAAAACATTAGCAGCTTGTTAATTTAGCCTGGCAATTATTAAGATGTAAAGAAGTTTGTATTACTGTGTTTATTGATGGAGGTTATAGGTAGGAGCAAAACTATTTAGTTTCTTTGTGGAAGAAAAATATCTGGTAACTGAGACTAAAAGGCTTTTTTAATTGTAGACATTTAGTGACGCTTTTAAAAAATATGTACTTTCTTGTTTCTCAAATGCTAAGAAAAAAAAAAAAAGGAAAATAAAAGCCAGCAACCTAAACTATAAGAGCATGTAGAATGTTGCCCCGTCATGTGTTTGGAGGTATGATATAGTAAGATTGATCAAAAGCATAGTATTGATGGAGGTTTTCACATCCTAGCTGGGTAGTATAACACATTGTACTTGTCAGAAGATGGAGAGAACACACACACACACACACACAAATACCATGGGTAAATCTAGAGAGAGCAATTTCTTGTGCTTAGGTTTACATTGAATTACATTCTTTTCTTTATCCACAGCAGTAGCTTCATTGTATCTGCTGCTCCACCTACAATTCAAATTCACCAAAGCAGAAAAGATTCTCTGTCCTGTAATGGAGAGGAAATGTACATCTTTGTAGTTTTTGTGGTAGAAACTGAGGAAACAAAATATTTTCAGGTAACCAAGGTGACATCCAGATTTTTTCTTTAAAATATCTTCCTGGAATGGGTTTTTGAAATTTTTATGTGGTTATTTTACAAACCTCGATCAAAATAGTTGCACACGAAATCTTACCATCTTTTTTTTTTTCACTTTTCTCAAATTATGTTACTCAATGGAAGTGAAAGGGGGGTGTGGAATGAAGATGTCTGCTTTACACATTATCTGGCAATTTAAAAAATTCTGAAATTGTATGGTTTGGAAAGATGCTAGAAGAAAGCATAAACAAATATTTTTATAAATTTTTGGTAAAGAAAGACTTTATGAACATAATTTTAAAGATACAAGCTAAAATGGAGAGAGAAAAATGTAGTAGGTTTGATGAACTGGGGAAAAAATGGTCCACAAACAAATGTAAAAGATAAATAAGCTTAGAAAATGTCTGCAACATGTAAATATTTGTAATATCACATTGCTTTTCTTAATACAACAAAGGCTCTTTAAATATTATTTTTTAAAAAGTGGACACTTCTGCTATTATGTGGTCTGTAGGATTATTGTTCATTATTCTGATATACCATGGGGTTCCTGCTGAAATCATGGGCCAAAATTATACCCCAGGGAGTAAACAAGGAAATACAGCAAGGATGAACACTATCAGAGATACAGCTGATCAGTGTTCTGGGCATAATTGCTGAAGTAGTTAAATAAGACAAAAAATAAAAAAATGAAAATGAAGTTAGCAAATTATTATTTTGCATTTTGTAGAATCATATGAATATCTGTAAAACACAGTTGAACTTTATTTTCTCTTAACATTTACAATCAGTCAGTCACCTTAGTTTATATTGTAAGCTTTTTTCTTTCCCCTCTGTAAATCCACTGTAAAAGGTGGTTATGTGACATTTTAATTGAATGATGTGTTGTTTTATTCTTCTAATGGAGATGTTCCTTCTGGTGGAAATGTTCCTTCTTAGATTACTAGACCTCTAACACAGCAGCAGCTATAACTGCAGAGATAGGCCACAGATATTTTGTATGTTGGTTATTGGGCATGTTAGTGTAGCTCCCTTCTCACTTCCACCCTGTAGGGCCTATATTCTGGGTATAGCAGAGACTACTTCAATACGTATATTACTTCCTAATAGAAAACATCCCAATCCCGGCTGGGCACAGTGGCTCATGCCTGTAATCCCAACACTTTGGGAGGCCGAGGCGGGTGGATCACGAGTTCAGGAGATAGAAACCATCCTGGCTAACACAGTGAAACCCCATCTCGTCTCTACTAAAAATACAAAAAATTAGCCAGGCGTGGTGGAGGGCACCTATAGTCCCAGCTACTCAGGAGGCTGAGGCAGGAGAATGGCGTGAACCCAGGAGGCTGAGCTCGCAGTGAGCCGAGATCGCGCCACGGCACTCCAGCCTGGGTGACAGAGACTCTGTCTCAAAAAAAAAAAAAAAAAAAAAAAAAAAAAATCCCATTCCCAAGTGTAGTAGTGTAGTATTATCTTAGAACTACATTGTAACTAAATCTTCTTCAGAACAACTCCAGTCTGTAAGGTTGCTGCTTCTGATAAATGTGTACATGGTAACACCAATGAATCTCACTGGCCATGGTCCATCAACTAACATGGTTTCCTAAATTGAATTCCTTGGTTCTGTAGTAATATTGTGTTGATACCATGACAATAGGGTAACACATCCTATAACTCTTCAAATAATGATGGCAGCAGAAGCAAGGGAAAAAGGGAGAACAAAGCCCTAATGAGAAAAAGTACTCCCCCTTCCAGTATTTCGTTGAAATCAGTTTGCCACCAGGTGGCCACTTGGTGGCAAGTTGGATATTACAGAACTTTGGGGTCTCAGAAGTGGTTACGGTTGATGGCACGTTTAGCATCAAGCAGTGGCAGTGGGACCTACTAAGTCAACCATAGTGAATTCGAAGTCCATGCTTTTGAATCCATGTATAACTTCCATTGTTGTCACTAGCGATATTTGTTCATGAGGTCTTTGTGCAAGCAGTTGAATGGCTGGAGGAAATTAAATTCGTAGAGGTTCATCTTGCACATGGATTTTTGGATAGTACACTCCACAGTGATGCTTTCAGTGTGTGTGTTTATATGTGCATATGTGTGTGTTTAACATTTAAATAAAACACAATTATGAAACTCATATTCTAAGACCAATTGTCTTCCAGCCTTTAACTATTTTCTTCCTTTGTTATTTCTACATAAATATCCAGGGAAATAATCAGCCATTGTTCATGGACTTATGTCAATGCTTACTCAGTTGACATCTCCATTCTGCATGATGTTCTGTGAACTGGATGATTTTTTTCTTCTCATTGTCCTTTATGAATGACCTTAGGAGAGTTGGAACATGTCAGATGCCGCATGCCACACAATACTGTCTTTAGACTATACACCAGACCCAACTCACTCTTTTCCTCAGTGGACTGGCCAGAGGAACTACCTTGTATATGTAAGTGGGTGTTGAGGAGGCAGTAGCAGTACTGCGGAGTCAAACACACCAGAAGTGGAAGTCAGCTGCTCATGTGGTGTTCTTGCTTGAAGGCTTATCAGCTTTCTATAGAAATGCCGTGGAATAGGGCATGGGTTTCCACCACCTGAGACCTTCAATGCTGTCTTTTCTTAGCTTGGACAAATCTGTTTTAGTCCCTTTTCCCCTTTTTTTGTCTCTATTTTTACCACTAACACACTTTATATGATCTTTTCAATAGGCTTATACATTAAAAATAACAGAGGTTGCCCATTAGGAGAAATACCTAATGTAAATGACGAGTTGATGGGTGCAGCAAACCAACACGGCACATGTATACCTATGTAACAAACCTGCACGTTGTGCACGTGTACCCCAGAACTTAAAGTATAATAATAAAAAAAATTAAAAAAATACAGGTTTCAAAGGTAAGACTGTTTTAGCCAACTTATGTTCTTTACGCAACCATACGCCTCTCCTTAAGACAAGAAAGAAGTCAGTTATCTGCTTGTATAGAATGAGAGCAAGGGAGAAAATACAGAAAGAAAGAAAGAAAGAAAGAAAAGAAAAACTACATCACGCCTTATACCAAAAATGGTCTGGTATGTGTATTTTCAATGTTCATAATTATATCCATATTACATTTCAAAAAAGTTAGAACAATTGAGAGTCACATTTAGCTATTTTTATTGTCTATTATTTATTTCATACATTCAGCAGCATTATCCTCATTAATATACAGCTGTGCATTGCCTCTCTTACAGGGTCATGATATAAGTATGTGGTATTTTGTCTTTCCATTATGAGTTAGCCATTTGCAAAACTGTGGACTATGGAAAGGGCACACCTGTAGAGTCGCATCTTGCTCTTTTCAGTGCACTTTGACTCTTTTACCAGACACCTGCTCTTTTTCTCTCCTCAGTAGCACCAGTGTGTCATAGTCCCTTTTGTTTAATAAAGGAAAAAATTCTGAATACATTCACACTAAAATATGATGTGAGTTAGTATTTATTTCTTTTCCATGCTTGCCTAGGAAGGCTAAGGCATAGCTGAAAGTCAGAAATGTTTACTGAGTGCTGGATTTGAGGCACAGTGGCACTTGAGAATGTCATTCTACAGTCACAATTTTGCAACCCTCCACAGTGGGACACAACTGTGTATTTCTGAAGGCACTATCTGTTAGACAAATGTGTTGAAAAATCAAGTTCCTGGCAAAGGAGAAAGCTGTGTCTATTAAGCAATAATTCCCAGCAAACCTTTCTCCAGGCTGATAAGTAGGTTTGGCTCTTTGAAAGCCTTCTCGTAGTCCATTAAGCAGCATGAGCATCCTCTGAGGAATAATGTTCACTGATGATCACATTGTTGATATATTTAAGGTCCCTATACATATAAGGACTTTAAATACCTATTGTTGTGTTTTGTCGTTTCCTGAAATTTTTCTTTTTTGATATTTTTCTAAGCATAAGGTTCATGAAAAGGTGAATGTTAATCACAACATTTGAGAAAAGTCCCTTAGCTCATTATGTGTGATGGATATGTGAAAAATAAGCTTAAGCTATAGCCACAAATGTTTCTTGTGACTTTTTAGTTAATTATGATAACTTCCAGAAAAAGAAAAGAGACAGTAACTTTGAACTTAGTGCTTTTTATAGGAAACCATGCTCTTGCACATTTAAACATTTTGCGTTTTCCTGATTTGCATACCTATTAAATCAAAGCTTCAATTTAGCAATTTTTTTTAGCATTTTATTGTTAACAAAGCTGACAATCTGGATAAGTTCACACCTCATAGAAGTCAGCAGGGACTTTTAATGCATAAAGTATCGAAGGACTCAATTTGTGATTAATTTTTTTAAAAACTTTTTTTTTCAAATGTATTAAAAGGAACACACAAAACCTTTATTTTTAAGTTATCTTCATTGTAAAATCCACACACAATATAAAAAGCCTAGTGCAACATCAATTTAATTTGTATAACTTGTATGCCAAAGAAATTATGAGTCAAAAAAGATAATTTTCTTCAAAGACAGAAAAACACCTGCTTAACTACAATTGCATTTTAAATACTGGAAGTTCCATTCATCTTACTCAATAGTTTATTTGCCTTTTAAAAGATTAAGATATTTAATTATGTTCATATTAACTTTGTGTAGCAAACATGTATGTGATTAATGATTTTCAAAATAAAAAATTGAATTAGGGGCCTTTCAACCTAATACAAACTTATTTTTAAATAAATCATTTATTTTCTAAGGAAACTTTGTCCAATATATAGAATTAAATGAATGCATATGCAATTCCAAATCAGTAATAAGTTTTGTTTTAAATAACTTTGGAGATAATTTATATATTATACTCAGCTTTCTGCAATTGATTAGATTCTACTCTAGTTTGGGAGTAATGTGATACTAAAGATGAGCTAAATATTCGTTTGTCCTGAGGCAGAAACTGGTTGAATACACAATTTTTTTTTTTAGCTTTTCAGTAACTGTTTAGGCATTGTGCAGATAGCTTAACAAGAGCTCAACTGTTTCAGCTTCTGCAGCAGCTTTGGCTACTCCAAGGGAAAAACAAATATAGTAACACAATCAAGGATAATGCGTTACGCATTTCAGCCTATTGTTTTAGCTTTTGTTGGCCCTCTCCTTGCCAAAATCAACATAAAGGAACTTTAAGTCGTCAATGAAGTGCTGACAGAGAACAAATGTTGTTGCCCCGAAGTGCCAACATATATCACTGTTTGTATATGTAAAGGCAAGCTTCTCAGTCTGTCTTTTCCATGTTGGTTTTAAGTCTGAGGCTGAACATGAACTAATAGACTAGGAAATGTCAAAAAGAAGATGCTGACACTTCCACCCCAATGGCAGGCACAGAGCAGGTGCTCTCCGAATACTTACAAGTGCTGTCTTTACATTTCATGATATGTCATTGATATGCATTCTCATGTGTATAAGTATTAAATCTCATCTTTGCTTGTTATCCACAGTGCATAGAAACAGTTCTTTATGCATAAGCCACACTTCTCCTTCCCTAACATTGTTTTACTCTTCAAAAGCCAGCATCTGATCCACTGGCCTACTTTTCCATAGCTACATTTGGAACATACCTCTCCTTGGCTCTTCAGGAAGCTTTTGGTTTTGCTCAAAACCAGCTCTGAGAGAACTGTCATTGCGATTTCCTGGGTAAGATTAATTCTAGGGCCTGCTGGTCTCTTGGCCAAGTTTATTACTAACAATAAATCACTATTCAGATACCCATTTTCTCTGTCTTCCCTCTTTTTCAGTAGTCTAAGGCAATCTTCTTTAACCCTCACTGACACGATGCTCAAAATTTAATAGGTCTTGCTCCTGCCTCATCTATTCTGAGAACTCCCATTAATTTCAGTGTACACATTCATGCCCATATAGAACTGATCGAAAGATTTTGAGGTGTTAGCCCAAGCTGGAAGATTAATGGAAGTTGAGCAGACTTTCGTGAAGGAATTAAAACAATCGTCAACCAAGAAAAGGTAAAAGACCAGACTGCAAAGCAGTAAGGCAAGGCATTATTCAGGTTTTAGGAACTGTCATTTGGGAGACACAGATTCAGCCAACTTGTGTTCCAGAGAGAGAAAGGGGAGTAGGGATTTTATGTAGGTATGTATGTATTTATTTATTTATTTATTCTGAGATGGAGTTTCGCTTTTGTCTCCTAGGCTGGAGTGCAATGGCACAATCTCGGCTCACTGAAACCTCCGCCTCCTGGGTTCAAGCGATTCTCCTGCCTCAGCCTCCTCAGTACCTGGGATTACAGTTGCCTGCCACCACGCCCAGCTAATTTTTTGTATTGTTAGTAGAGATGGGTTTTCACCATGTTGGCCAGGCTGGTCTCCAACTCTTGACCTCAGGTGATCCACCTGCCTCGGCCTCCCAAGGTGCTGGGATTGCAGGCATGAGCCACGGCGCCCAGCGAGTAGGGATTTTTAAAAGAAAGCTAAGGGTGATTACACAAGTTGTTTTGAAAGACTTATCACTCATTGGTGGAGGTGGTTGGCATAGTGCATAAGTCCATAATTCATTATTTGTTGCTATTCAGGAGTCACAGCACTGGTGAAATCCACCTGTTTTCCAGGATGTTGTGGTTGTGGCTGTTTTTCCCAGTTCAAGGGTTCACGACAAGTTCCTGGTCCCCTCCCCTCCCCTCCCCTGCCCTCCCCTCCCCTTACTTTCCCTTTCCTTCCCTTCCCTTTTTTTCTTTTCTAGTAGGATTGCAGACCGTGTCAGTAGTCCTTTTCAGGATGGCTTCCTGACCTCCTGATTCAATTTTCAAGCTCTGAAACAGTGATGTCAATTTGTAGATCACATTTCAACCAACAAACAAACCAATACAAAAATCAGTCATTTCTTGGTGTGACCTACTTCACATATATGTAAATTTTAGAGCCAAATAATTTCATTTTGAAACTGTCCTCTCATCAAAATTTCTAGTTTATGTAGACTTTGACGTGCAGGATGTCGTATATTGTCTGAGTTTTGTTAAGTACCATTATATCGACAGACTTTAGATTGTAAAGCAGATGCTTGACCTCTTTAGAGCTTCCATGGGTTAGAAATGTTAGTAATCTATACAGCCCTTGCTTGTCTCGTTTTCCTGTCAGCTGGTGTTTAAGCCATTGCTCCTTACTAGCTCTTGATGTGTTCTTAGAGAAGGAAGTTTTGCCGACCTGAAATTACAAATGCAAAGAAGCACCAGATACAACATCACATGGTTTAGAATAAAGCCTTTATTTTTTAAATCCTGTATTTGGGATTACCAAGTCAGTTTCCCCTTGTTTTACACCAATCAATTAAAAACCAAATACTTTGGTTTGGGGCTACAGTAATTCACATTCTTGTCTATCCAAGTGCAATTCTGCTCATTCTTTATAAGAGCAACCTGATTTAGTTTAAGTTAAACTAGCAATGTATTTAGGGAAGATATCTACTTATCTTCCTCCTCTCTTTTCTCCTAACCATGGATGATACGCCTTGATTCATCTGGCCATGCAATTCCACATTTCTAGTGATGGTGAAGAGATGATCTGCTGGTGCAAATGAAACTTGAGAAAGCCTGCTGAAGGCTTCTGGGAGGATTATTCTTCTTTACAGGAAATAAAAGAAAAGTGAGGAGAGGAAATGGGACAGAGAGAAAGAAAGATGTGAGGAGAAATTACTATTTCTACCTTCTTGTTCTTTCCTTTTTCTCCTACATTTTTCTTCCTTGGATAGTGGGCCTAACATCATCTAACTGGTGAATTAGCCAATCCAAGGAAACTCCTACTTTCACACATCTTGTTGTGTGGTTTTTGTTGTTTGTGTTGTTATTGAAACCAAAAATATAGTTGATACGGAGACATAATATTTAAAGACCAGTCAAAAGTTAAGAGCTTCAGTGTCTGCACAATTTCTCTATGACAAATGTTCAAAGGTTTATGTAGCATAATGCAGAGGAATAGGGTGCTGAGAAGTTAACTAACTTTTCTTACACATATAAAGGCTGACCTTATAGAAAGCTACCATACAAAAGAATTATTCAGGCTACATTAGTCTAAAATATAGAACAATTTACCTCCTGCATGATGCCATAGTATTGGACTCATGCTTTTATTATAGAACTCATCAAGTGTTTTTATAAAGAACAATATCTGTGTCTGTCTTCCTTGCTAGTCTGTGAGCTACTTGATATTTTTATATCTGAAGTATCCTTCATATGGTATATACTCAGAAATTGTTGAATGAAGCTGAAAAGTATAATACATATATACATATAATACAAAAGTTATGTACATATATATATATAACTTTTTGCAGCCTTTTCTCTCCCCAGTTTTAATTACTCAGACAGGAGATAATGCCTAGAATTAACTGATATGTATACACACACGTACACATATAAATGTATATATTCAGTGTTATTGCTTAAGCCCCACTTTATCTTCTTTTGGAATTTAGTAGGCAAGGATTGGAAATGTTCATTTTGATGAAGCCATGGGCATTTCTGTTGATCACTGAGTTTTAAGAACTCCTTGATTTAGCAATAGGAAATAAAGAAGTGAGGATAAATTGAATGCAAAGCTCTAGATTGTTTCTACTAATATCTTAATTGAGAAATAGAAGAATTCTCAGTAAACAAATGTCATTCTTTCTAGCGAATCTGATGAATTCTAATGCAAACAACTACAACAAATTCAGCAGCCTCAAAAGACATTCCAACAGGCCTCTGGACCCTTCTGATTTTCTTTATTATCTTGTTCACTTTCACATCATTTTCACTCAGCATGCGCTCAATTCAGTCTCATTTTAATGGATTTCCAGTTGGGAAAGTATAATATTCAGAGCTGTCAGAAGCAGGTCGTTTCAGGGATACGGCTGTGGGAAGGTTTCACTTATCATTCCCTAATCATTGAAATATCAATGAGAATGGCTTAAAGTCCAAGTGACAGTTATACTTTCTGTGTCTCTTCAGGGCAAAGTGAACTGAAACTCCATTAGAGAAGAAAATAAGGGCCATTCTCAGCCAGGGAGTTCATTACCATGATATTTTTCTGTGATGCTTCTAAATTGTTTTTGTGGCTGGACTTGAATTCATAAGCCCTTTATACAGCTCTAGTTCACTTTAGTTATTTCAAATCATTTCTAGCATAAGGGCCTCAATGAAGGCCCACAAAATATATTCAAATAAATGAAAAGTTTTGGTTACACTGTTTTATTCAAATATATACCCCTTAGGGAATTTTAATAAAGATAAACTAGAGAACGCAGTCTTTACGTGGAAATGAATATAGTCATTGTGATTAGATTCCTGACTCCACAAAACAAGTCACTTATAGTTTTCAGATCCTCAATGTTCTCATCTGAAAAAAAGGTTCATACTATTTATTTTAGAAGATCATTTTGAAAACAGAGAAAATACCTACAAAGAATTTTTTGGTAGGTGGTAAGTACTTCATAAAAGTAAGCTAAATATTAATATTTAGACTTTTAAAATGATTTGGTGGACATTCCAGGTGGATATATGACTGTATTTTTATAGGTTGTGTGACTAAATTTATTAAAAGACCAATCATGATTTGGTAACTCTTTAAATATTCTGAATTATCTGATAATAATTTTTTTGGTTAAAGCTAGTTAATGAGTTTATTCCTCTATTTTTATTAAAATTGTGATTATCCTTAGCAAACATACTCCTTTTTGAGCTATGGGTTATAGAAATATATGAAGATAGATCTCCTGACTTCACAGTTTATAAACTGATAACAAAAAAAACCATATAAAATATATAAGTAGTAAATAAATAAACTAATAGAGAAGTAAAGTTAGATACAATTAAATATAATAAAAGACTTAATGGCATATCTCCTGCAAGTGAGGGAATCACTAAACAGAAAGTATGTATTGTTTTTTTTTGAGACAGAGTTTTGCTCTTGTTGCCCAGGCCGGAGTGCAATGATGCAATCTCAGCCCACTGCAGCCTCCACCTCCCAGGTTCAAGCGATTCTCCTACCTCATCTTCCTGAGTAGCTGGGATGACAGGCACCCACAACCATGCTGGGCTAATTTTTATATTTTTAGTAGAGACAGGGTTTTACCATATTGGGCAGGCTGGTCTTGAACTCCTGACCTCCAGTGATCCTCCTGCCTTGACCTCCCAAAGTGATGGGATTACAAGCATGAGCCATCACACCCAGCCCAGAAAGGACATATTATTGTTCAATTAATTATTTATTGAATTCTTAGCAAAGTTAATCTGGTAAAATGTTATTGAGAGTCTTCAAAAAAGATTACAAACCAATGTGCAGAAAAGGAGTGATACACAGATTAAAAAGAGTACGTTGAACTGTATAAAAATTAAAGAAAATAGGAAATTTGAAAAAATATTTTAATATAGTAGATATTGGAACAAAAAAACTTTAAAGAAATAATAAAAACAATACATTTTTTAAAAAAAGTTGTGAAAGACAAGTGGCCAGAGGTCATAAATGAAAGACTTATCAAATAAGTCATAAAATGTAAAATTAATCACAAGAAAAATTTCAAACTACATAATAAACATAATAGCATTTTATTTTACCTATTAAACTGAGACATTTATTTTAATAATAATATCATATATTAATGAAGGCTCAAGGTAAAAGGAAGCGTCACACATTTGGTAGGTGAGATAAAATTGCCCTTTATGAAAAAAATTAATGTTATCAAATTACTTCATATTTTCATCCTAGTCCAAGCAATATCAAATGTAAGAATTCTTTCCAAGCAACTTATTGTGATTGTTTCCAAGGTGTCTTATTCTTAAAGGTGTTCATTATACTGTCATTTAACAATGGAAAGGTGGAATTATTAGAAATATATTTGAGGCAGGTCTATTAAGTTCAACCTTAGGGAGATCAGCAATACACAGAAACTGTAATATAAATAGGTACTCCCAGAATTTTGCAAGTGGTGGTTCTGATCTTAGAGACTACTTACATAAATTATATTTAATATATGTGTATATATACACACACACATATATAGGCACACACACATAATAAAAATTGCTACTGATAAAAATATTCTTAACAATATGAAAATGTATGAATGATCTATGAAATGAAAAAGAAGCAGTTTACAAGGTAATAGACATTTAATTTAAAAATAAAATAAAAACAAATACACATAAAACACACACTTCCAGTATCAAAATCTAAAAATAGATACGTATAACTTTTTAAAACATGGGTGCTAGATTTGTTTTACTTATGGTTGTCTTCATTGTTAAGTGAATATTCATATAAAATTCTTGAATTCTGAAAGCCAAAACAAGTGGTCATAGAGAGGAGCATAAAATAATCCAAATATGTAGCTTTTTTGTTATCCACACCACAGACAATGAACTAGGAATTAGTACAATATCAATTGGAATGAAAATAGGATATGCGTGAGAAAGATTATTCTAAAATATCCTCTTATAAATGTATAAGAGAATCTAGAGTTGGCAATCTACAGATATATAATTCCTTGTTACAGCATGTTATGAGTTTTCCCTAGAACTTGCCGGGAGTTCACTGGAATCCAAAATAGAACATATCAATCTGTAATGGTTTTCTTTTTTTTTTTTCTTAATTCTGCATACTGACATGTTGTCAGGTCAGCCTGGGTGAATATTTTAAGTCTATTTACATTTTTAGAAGAGATGAAACTAGAATTCTACATTCTTGTGTTGCCTGAAAGGTTAATATTCCAAGTTCACCACCTTGGCTTACAGACAACAGAGGCTCTTGTTCAATCCAATCAGTGTGCAAATTCTATTACCTTTGATGTAGTGGTGTCATAGAGGTAGAGACACTGAATAAAATTTCCCCGAGGGGATCTCAATTAGTCTTCTCAGAAAGCCCTAATAAAAGTCAAAGAAGAATTCTCTAATTGTAAATTTAAATCCTCCTGACAAGCCCTTCAAATATAAGAGGTTGTGTTTCCTTATGCTTTAGGATCATCACCATCTCTCTCAGTCTTCAAGTTACCCGTCTCAAAACATACAAGTGTCTCTTGGAGTTAGTTTTGTTTGAATGAACATTTTTATAAGGCGATTACCTAAGAATCTCATTTTTCTCCAGGTGCCATTGCCCACCCCCGCCCCCAAACCCGCCCCCAAAACACGAACACAGACTTCATATCCCAAACAGTTTAAGTTTTCTTTGCTTGAGCATCTATAATTCATGGAAAAACAAGACTGCAAAGCATACTTCCCTTTTATTTTAGAGCATGATGAGATATTGCAGTAAAACTCTATGTTTGGTATTTCTTTTATACAAGTACTTTTTGAGGACAGTAAAACCTGAGCTGGAACACAAATATACTTTGTAATGTAGGAAATAACCTTGATACAATGATAGCGTCCAAGTACACTGTCAAACAAACTATCCTAGAGTCACAAGACAGAAACACTCAACAGACAGAAATAAAATGCTGTTGTGTATGATTTATTTAACCTAGTTGAAATGTACGCTAAGATAATGTAGGTGAAAAAAGATGAGGTAAGCTAGCATATGTGAGATACAATACAAACAGAGCAGAAGGGTCCCACAACCTGCATCCTGGGATATACAATGCTCAGATGTGCTGTCTCTCTGATAGTGTGGAGGATGTTTGCAGCCAAAGACACACAAGACACATACTTTCCTTTTTTTTTTTGTCTCACAGGCTGGAGTGCAGTGGCACAATCTTGGCTCACTGCAACCTCCAACCGGGTTCGAGCGATTCTCCTGCCTCAGCCTCCCAAGTAGCTGGGACTACGGGCATGCACCATCATGCCTGTTTAATTTTTGTTACTTTTAGTAGAGACAGGGTTTCACCATGTTGGCCAGGCTGGTCTTGAACTTCTGACCTCAGGTGATTCACCCACCTTGGCCTCCCATGGTGCTGGGATTACAGGCATGAGCCACGATGCCTGGCCAACATATACTTTTTCTGTCTGAGAGATACAAAGGCAGTCAAATCAGTCTGGTCAGAGCTGTAGCTCACCAATTAGCTGGCCAAACAGCACTGAATTTTGTGTGTTTTTTAGGGAGGGGACACTTGGCACCCGATTAGAGATCACCAATGAGAACCTTAATTAAAACCTCCTGATCATTGTGTGCCTCATGTGCCTTATTTCTATTTAGTGCATCGTAAATATTCAGTGCCTTAGGTGCCTCATGTATGTTTAATGCCTGATGACAGTAGGTGCCTCTGATATTTAGTATTGCATGTATATTAAGTATCTCTTTGTCCTTTCCTCTCCTTCTATGTTCACATATATGTTCTATGCAATTACTACTTATCTGTTCTAAATCATCTTATTCCTATCTATCTTTTTGTCCTCTATAGCAAGCTTGAATATTTACAAGCAAACACAACATAGGCACATTACAGATTAAAAATAATATTTGTATTTGCTCTATGCCAAAATATAATAAAAGGCTTCTTTTTCTCAAAAGTATCTTAAAATGTAATGAGAATATTTTGAAGTCTTTATAGTATAGTACTTTCTAAATTGCTTTCTGTTGGACAACAAAACCTTGTTTCGTGAAAAAAAATTGCCAGAAAAAATATAAAGTAGCATTAGTTTGGTATATTTATGAAGTTTATCTGAAAAATGTGTGTTTGTATGTGTATATACATTACATATATAGAGAGAGGCATGGATGATTCAGAACAGCTTAGCATTTAGTAACAATTCTAATTATTGGGGGAGTGACTTCCATATGAGATGTCAATCTGACTCTATTTTTTTAACAGGCTTTACAAAGAAGTATTAGGTTGGTGCAAAAGTAATTGTGGTTCTTGCCATTACTTTTAATACAAGCCCTTTCATTCCACAGATCACAAATATACAACTACAGGGTGAATGAGCGGGTAATGTCAGCATATTTTGCTAATGAGAATTCATATATTTGAACAAAAATTATTAGTAGCAACATCATACACAGTTTTTAAAATGCTGTATCTCCAAAAATTTGAATAAAATTAGAGATGTTGTGCTTGGAACAACTGTGATAATAAAATTTAAAAAATGGTTATAGTTCAGATGAAAACATCAGTGTCCATTGTCCAAGATTCACATTAAAAAGTTAAAAGAAGGTTTTATAATCTGAAACTATCAAAATAATTCAAAATTATGGCATATAAGGTGTGATCTTATACATTTTTTTAAAGACTAGAATAAATATTGTAAGTGAACATTTGACAATTTCATCTGCATTCTTAACGTTTATATTCCAGTAATAAAAATGGGAGATACCTTCATATTCAAGCTCACCTTAAAAATCTTCTATCACAGCTATTATAAGAGTAATACCTAATCATTATAGAACTTGAGAATAATATAAAAAACTGAAAATAGTTTCTGAAAGTGTTATCACCCATTAGTAAATATCGATATTTTGCAGATATTTTTCTAACCCTATTTACATTTATAAAATTGATATCAAATGTGTGCATATGTATATATATGCATGTGTATATGTATATATGTATTTAAATAATACATTTTCTCCATTTAATGCAACTGGTAATTAAGTTCATCTTGTGTAAAGATAAGGCCTTCCATCTTACCACAAACAAATCATGAAAATGTAGTTTGGGGCCGGGCGTGGTGGCTCACGCTGGTAATCCCAGCACTTTGGGAGGCCGAGGCAGGCAGATCACGAGGTCAGGAGGTCGAGACCATCCTGGCTAACACGGTGAACCCCGTCTCTACTAAAAATACGAAAAATTAGCCAGGCGTGGTGGCGGGTGCCTGTAGTCCCAGCTACTCGGGAGGCTGAGGCAGGAGAATGGCGTGAACCCAGAAGACGGAGCTTGCAGTAAGCCGAGATTGCTCCACTGCACTCCAGCCTGGGTGACAGAGCCAGAGTCCATCTCAAAAAAAAAAAAAAAAAAAAAAATGTAGTTTGGTTTTTGCTTCAATATTGCAAAAAATGTATTGCATAACTTTACCCAATACTTTATCTGCATTTCTCAAAGTATTGTTGACTTCCTGGGTTTATTTCTGTCAATATGATTTGATTAAACATTTTTCTGGATAACTTTTTGTCATATGTACTTTTATATTCTAGGCAAAAAAAGTATTACAATTTTGCTAAATACATAAAACATTTATTTCAAATTTTTATGAATAGCAATATTTGTATTTCAAAAATATTATGCTAAATGTCCTCAAGAAATTTCAGCAAATAAATTTGCTGTGATAATATGTGTTCTGTATCTAAAAAATTTAAATATATATATTTTTAAATGTCAGAATATAGGCTGCACTTTCAATTGGTTATACTACCAATCCTAAAATTAAAAAACAACTCTACTCATCAGTTTAATTTTAATGCACATAAATCACAGACCAAGTAATAATAATCCTTCTCTGAACGTTCCTTTTTATTAGGAATTAGATCCATCTCCAAACACCATTGTTTTGTTCCATGTTATTAGCCTCAGGCTACACATAAACATGGGTCCCCAAGATTTATAAAAAGTGCTGAAAACTCCCACTATCCTCCAAATATATACCAGTGTACACCTCATCTGGGGAGGTATAAGCATCAATAAGCATTTAGCCTCTCAAAAATAAATACCTGTAACTGTTATTTTAAAACCCACAATAGCGTGAGATTTGGGAATAAAGGAGAAGGAATATGTTAAAAATCAGTGCCTTCCCTTTTCCATTCTAGGAGTCTAAAATCATCAGTATATCCAGGTCAAGGACTATCGTCTCTGACTTTTGACCATGAAGCAATTCTGAACATCATTAAACCATCATACATTCTGGCACAACTGCCATTGTCTGCTCCAACAAGGCCTGGAGATGAAAAAAACTAAAACTTAGGTCGTTGATGCTTCTAATAGAGAGGGCAGAGGGAGCTGTAAAAAATGCTTTTCTGCCATGTGACTAGTCTGTGTGGCAGCCACTGATATTGTTTATCAAGGATGATTCTCAAGGGTGTTCAGAAAAAGAAGTGACATTTCAGATATTTAATCAGCCTCTTGCATCTGCCGAAATGAATTAGAAACTGCTCAAGGACTTTCTCAACTGTTTGTGAGGAAAACCAAAATTTTTCTTATAAATGCAGAAGGTATGAATCATCCATGGCATATGCTTTGTAAGGAGCTTCTCTGACAACTGCTACTGTAATGCCAAAGTAATTGTTCTAGTAACAATTCCACAACACAGCAAGTAGTTTGAAACTTGCAGTTTTTCTAAGGAAGTTAAAAGTGGAATTGTCTCATTTGGTTTGATCAAAAGAATCAGAGCATAATGTTCATTTCTGTAGTACAATGACATATGTTCATCTCTCCAATTCTCTCTCGCCCCCATCAAGGTGTTGGATATTCCTTTGTGAAAAGAAAGTAAGTGTAAAATCTCATACCAACAATTGCATGAAGCCATGGGTTCCTCCGCTTTACCTCAATCTCCCACCAGATACAAATGTTTAAATTAGTTATTAATGAAACTGGAGTAGGCAGTAAAATAGGGTTAAAACCATAAATTGATGTTAGATTCCTACAGTTCTCAAATCAGCCACTGCTAAATCACGAAACACTGAAAAAAAATGGAGAATTATGCTTAACAATGGTATCCTGGTCTTGTGATTAATAGAATTAAATTTCTGTACATATAGCATCTTTAAAATAGTGTCTGCTCATAGAAGGTGCTCAATCAGCATTTTCTGTTTAATTAGTGAAGTTTATGTTGAATTAGCTAGTTTTGCAGCTTTGGAAATGTGTAGTTTAGGGAGTGGGTGAGTTTCATTCTGCTGTTCAGTCTACAGTCTTAATGAACTGTATAAAAAGTACTAAGCAATTATAACCACTCAAGAAATGTAAGTAGATAGAATAATTAAATCAACATATCGAAGTTTTGAGCCAGCCTGACCTGACATGGATGATCTGTCATACAATCATATATCTGCAACAACTATGGGTGTACAAAAGTCCGACATAGCCTGATATTGAACCAACTATTGCTACATATGCTGTGTTTATAAGCAGCTGAGAAAATGGTAACCTTACATGCTGGTATTTTTATAGTTATCATTATTGGGCTGGCTTATTATAACTCAATATAAATGTCATAACAAACATCAAGCCACAAGGAGCAAAGATCCAGGTGATTAATCAGTGTTGCTGCACACAGGCCAGTTACAATTTGTCCAGTTCTCAGTATTAGAAATTCATCAGTCTATGAATTTATATTTTTTAATGGAGCACTTTCCAAATATTTAGCTTCTTCCAGTTGCTAATAATGTTGGAGAAAATGTTGGTAGCACAATTTCCCACCAAACAGCTAACAATCTTGCTAAAAATGTGTGTTTGACCACATGTTCTCCCTCGTAAGTGGGAACTGAACAATGAGAACACATGGACACAGGGAGGGGAACATCAAACACTGGGGCCTGTTAGGGAGTGGGGGGCTGGGGAGGGATAGCATTAGGAGAAATACCTAATGTAGATGACAGGTTGCTGGGTGCAGCAAATCACCATGGCATGTGTGTACCTGTGTGACAAACCTGCACGTTCTGCACATGTACCCCAGAACTTAAAGTATAATAACAATAATAAATGTGTGTTTGAGACACCCGCCTGATACCTAGTTCAGAAAAAGGAAAAAAAAGTTCTACCCCCATCTTTGCTTAAATCTTAGATCTACGATTAAATAAAGTCTTGCCAGAAGTTCTTAAATATTAGAATGAAAGTAAAATTAAGACATTTTTGGACAAACAAAAATCAAGATTTATTACTCTTACAAATTCAATAATTCAAGCACCAAATTTGTCAACATAAGAAATTTGACACAAATGGAAGAATGTAATCTTTCCTCGAATAAATGGATCATCAAACAAATTGGTAAACAATATAAATGAATCCAAATAATCCTTAACAGTAAAATGATGTGAAAATAGCCACAATGACTCTATTGAGGTTTAAACAGAAGATGAGGTGAAAATATTAGACAATAGTAGCATGGAAAATGAGAAATTGTAATTCAAAATAACCTGTAACAATCGCCCTGTATTGTTTGTAAAGATGAAAATAGTATTTAATTTTAGGTATTAATACTTTTGATAATTGCAAAATAATTTTTTGACATTATAGCCAACTATCACAAGATTTGACAAAAAGTATCCTCCTAGAAAAAATAAGTCTGAATGAAAATTAAGTAGGTATCTATCTACAAAGATATGGGTTATTGCAAAACATCTTAGAAATGAATCATTTATCTTCTATAATTTTAAATATAATTAATGTTGAGTCAATTTAGAACCTTTTTATGGCTGAAAAATAAAAATAAATACATAGAATTTTATAACATTTACAAAAATAGTCCAGATACATAATTTCATATACTCGTATCAATTTTAAAAGGAAGGAAGGGCTGTTCATGTTATTTGGGTATTAGGAATTTAAATTTTACAGAATTTTCTAAATTAAAGTTATTAATTTATAGTTTATATTTGAATTCAATTTTTTTTGATTCCTTAGAACACATACACATACAAACACTAAAGACTCACTTGTAAAAACTAATCAAGATTAAAAACAAACTTTTTAAAGGTCTACTTGATAAATACCAAATATCGCAATTATTTGAAAGAAGAAAAGTAAAGGTCTATACATTTACTCAGGGATTCTAACATTACCCAGAGGATAGTTTTAACATTGGAAATATAGCTGTTGTCCCCAAATACTGTGTTAGAGATGAAAAGCAGATTAACAAATATCTTCAATGCCAGAGTAAACACTTGTTTTTTATATTTGGGTAAGATACCTAGTCTTTCAGGGAGTGTATGTAACTGATACATAGGCACATTATGCAAGTAATAACAATGATATTGAAAAATGTATTTCTAGATATAGACAGAAAAGGGCAATGTATCTGAAGGCTGACTTTAAGAAACTTATAACCAATGCTGTGATAATAGTTGGCAAAGTCCTCTAAAGAAAAAGCAATTTGTTGCCTTTTGTAAAATCTGGTGAAATGTTTTAGTTACTGATTCAAAGAAAAGCATATGGAAAGTCAGAGTGAGGGAGGGAAAGTGGCAAGAAAAGAGAGAGGAAAGAAAAAAATTCATAAGAATAGCAGCTGTCTTCCAGTTTTTGTTGCTTTTTTTTTTTTCACTTGCCTCCCAATGAAAGCACAGAGTACTAATCAGAGTATTTAGGATTACTCTATCAATGCCCCACAGGAAGTGAGGCATGAGGTCCTGTTCTGTATGGCCAGTTTGCCTAGGTGCGCTCTACGTGTACTTAGTTACATGACACTGTCTCCAAACCTAATAGAATGGCTACAGAGCCGCATAAGTTGGTTTAAGGAGACAACCTGATTTACTTCACATTCCACTCTTGCTGGTAATCAAAAGCAGCAATACCCTGTAAAAGCTCAAGGGAAGGGAACTACTGAAATGCCGAGCTGCTAATACCTCTGAAAGAACACGATCCAGTTGGGATGCATTCCCAGGAAAGCAGCTGACATTTGTGGTTCTCACTTTAAGCTATATTTACTTATTAAATATATTGAGTTTTCCATGGAGAACTCAAGAAACCTCACATAAGAAGAAAAAATCACCCCTTTAGAGTGATTTTTAGGGCCTGACGAAAAGCAACTGGCTAGGAAACACACAAAACTGAGCTCCCAAATGAGAAAGTGATGCCCTTCTGAGACACGGTTAAAATGAACATCAAGAGAAGTTATCTTTACTGAAACCTGAAGCATCTCTCTTGTACCACTTTATCTTACCACCTTTTCAGTTAGAAAAAAAAATATGCTAATCATTGCTCCAGCCTGCATTCTCACAAAAAGGGGGATAAAGCCCCTTCTACAACCACCCTATCCCAAAAACTCATCAGTCTTTTTCTGAATTCTTTTTCCTTTGGCATTACATTTAGGTTGCTCTTTAGTCCTTTCTTTGCCACCTATCCTATTTAAGAAGTGTTCTAAGGCCCCTACAATCCTTTGTATGTGGGTATTTTGTTACATTGACTTAGAGGTTTTTTAAATGGCTTATATACATTACTTTGGGGTATATAAAAAAATGTGAAAACTTCCTCAACTATTGTTCCCATCACTTTGTGCCAAAGCTAAGATGGTGGTTCTACTATTCATTCAACAAACATGTTACAATTAAAGACAAAACAATCTTACACTGGATGAAAGCTGGGTGAGGTATTTTCTGTGAAAATACAAACTATAGTTCTTGTGACCCCCAAACGGACTTGTGGGAAGAAGACTCTCAAATGGACAAAAAGAAACCAAAACAGTAATATAAGACAGGCTATCATGAGTATATTTTATGGCAAAGTGAATATAAGTGTATAAGCATTCATAATAAGGAGAAATATTTATTTGCTTGGGTCATCAGGAAAAACATCTTTAAGAAGTTAGTATAGGCAAGAAGGTTCAATAAGTCGAGAGATTTCTTATATTATTTGAACTGTGAATTACCAAAATAAAACAAATATTTTTGGGACCAGGTCCTGTGCCAGGCACCCTATACATGTTCTGATTAAATATCATTATCAACCATATGAAGTAGCATTAACTAATTTTATGTACATGAAGACTAGGCAAAAGGGATAAATAACATATCAAGTATCAATCCCTCATAACTGGAAGAATTGCCAGTTGAATTTAGGTCAGCAATCTTCCTTATCTTTTTACCAAGCCACAACATGTTTGCTTTTCCTCATCTAGGCCTTTTGAACTGAGTAACATGGTATGCCTAGGAAAAGTCCTCGGTGTATAAAATAAAATAACATAAAAGACAATGGGCAAACTATATCTTGAAAAAAATACTTATTTTCTACATTTACTCTAATATTAAGAGACTTTATTGAGCAGGACAGTCATAACTGTCTGAATTAGGAAGACAACACAGTTTCCAAGAGCAGTCTGCATAATTGCTCTAGGATGGCAAAGAACTGTGACAGCAACTCTTTAGCCATGTCTGTCATTTTCTGAATTGCTTATTTCCTGTTTTCACAAAATGAGGCTGACATTACCTCTTTTTATCCATTTGTCATCAGTTACTTAAGGTTAATTTCCGCTGAGGCAAGGAATTCTTACATTGTGTAAGAAAGAGTACCAATCTATAATAATCAAAGAGAATTCCTTATAATTTGCTGTTTTCACAAAGAAACCAGCAAAAGCAAAGCTCTTTTCCATTAGAAAAATGGAAGATATCACATAAAATGTTCAAGAAATGATCACATCTTTTTTGTCTTATTGTTTCATTGATGATTAAGGATATCAAATTTAAACTAATGAAGTCCAGATTTTTATGTCTCTATTATTATTTGTAACGTATAAGTATAAAAGAGCAGTTTTTCTTTTGCTTCCTAGCAATGTATTGGCTCTAGAATGAATGGATTTCTGCCCAGACACAAGTGGGTCATTCAGCTGGTCAACAAGGATGCTTCTTGTGAGAGCAGATTTTTTATGGGGACAGCTGTCTAGCAGGAAGTATATTGCCATGTGGTCTTTTTGAATTTAGCAAAAGGCTGTCAAACACTCCTAGTACTAACCCACTTAATTTTATAGTCAGTACTTTTACATATAAGTGTATTAATAATAATAAATCTGGATCTGGAATCAAGGTTACTATCAGTTGGTTACAGGCGAGACCAAAGTATAAATATCTACTGCATAATAAATGACATTTATGTATTCAAATGACATGACTTCTAGTCATTCTGCAGAAACAGGTAACCTTGAATATAACCTCATTTCTTAGAACCTTGGAATCCCAACCTGCAAAGTGCTGATACAACCTTTTTACAATAATTCTATGGAAGAAATGTTCTCTACTGTTAAAGGGAAATGGAGCAATAGAGCAATTTTTATTAAGCTTGCCTGTGAAACTTTATAAGAATCAGTTTTCCCTAAGCTACTATAGGAATATTGAGCTCTATTACTACTTTCTTTGAGGTGTAAGCACTGACCTTAAAAAAAGTACAAAGCATTCTAATGTAACCAGTCACAATGAGCCATGACCATTAGGGGAAATACACACATCTCTTGTTTGCACTGCCATCTAGTTCCTTGTTAGAGGAAACTAAAATGATGACTGTCATAATATGAATATTAGTTTCTCACACTATGTTAACTATATCAATGTCAACAGAAAATATTAGCACAAAACTGAATTGGATTTATTGGCCTTCCATTGGTGAAAAAAATCACTTACCTTGAAGGGGATCCATTTGCAAAGTTTGAGAAATCAGGTTCTTAACTTGGCCTTTGTTGCCACTAAACAATTGTCCCACTAGCATTTATGCAGCTACTCAGCTGATTGATGCCTGAGCTTGCTTGTACTCTGGTGGGACCACACAACCATGTCTACACCATGCAGCATATCAGATAATTGGTCTTACTTTGACTCAGGTCTTGATCTTTGGCCAATTTTAAAATTCTTTTAATCATGAAGATGAGCTTTTAACAATGTTTGATGCTTGTGATAATATATACCCTAATTCCTACATCTTGTCAGTCTCACATTCTAAAAGACAGTCATGAAAACACATGTTGGTTGATGTAGTTTATTGGACAAACTTTGACCATTTACATCTCCCCTCTTTCTGCTGTTCTTACCTCCACATGATTGAGTCTATGAATAACTGGAACGTTTTTTTTTCTCTCTCTCTCTCTAATTCTATACAATGACAAACCATAATGCTGAGCATTTCTGAGAGAATTGGAAGAAAACTGTGGCTGATGGCTACAGAAAGATGCAAGTTTTATGCCAATGACCAATGATTAAAAACAGATGACATTAGTGGTTTGAAGGGACACAGCTTTCGTGGATCAACTTGAGTATACTGTTCATAGCATGACTACCCAACCCTATTTGCCTGAGATTGTCCTAGTTTTAGCGCTGAAAGTCACCTGTCCTGGGAAATTTTTCAGTCCTAGGCTAGCAGGGGTGGTTGGTAAGCTTAGTTCTGAATCTGACCTATTCAATATATTTCAAAGGTGTTTTATTTGGCTTCAAATGTGCATATAATGGAAAGCCATCACATTCTACCAGGATTACTGGTTCCATGAAATATTACCACTGGTTTCAATGACAGTCTTTCCCATTGAGGGGAGTCTCGCTTGTATCTTCCAGAGGAGGGCTAATTAGAAAAGGTGTTTCACTGACAAAGGTTTCTATTAGTCAGTCAGATAAACAGAGATATAACTCTCTGATAAATCAAAAGCAATAGACTGTTTGCTATAAAATCATGTGAATACAATAATAATAAATACTGGTCCTAAAAGGACTTCTGTTATTACCAGCAATTATAACACGATACTCACTATTATATTGCCAGTAAAGATGACCTAATTCATATGCCAGTATAAATTACTAATTCAGGTTGCATGGATGGATAGTTGGAATTTGCTGATTTGATCAAAGTCGTGAGCCTTCATCATTTGACCTTTCTTGATTTCATGACATATCTTCTATCAATCAGTTTTTAAAAGATATTTGTTAGTTTAATCCTGATGTCTCCTTTTAGGGCTTTAAATGAACCATGAAATGTGAGATACTCACTCTCACTGGCTTTCTATTACTTTCATCATAGCCCAGCAATCTCTCTTATGCTCAGTCTGATGGATTTACCACATCGTTTATTCTCGTCTTAAGGGCATCTTGTTTTTCAGTTCTCTTTTTTCTTTTTTTTTTTTTTGGACTTTAATCTTGGACAGACATATTATTTTGGATTTTTTAGAGTAAAATCTTCTGGTTGTTACCAATGTTTTCATAGTTTTTAATTTCAGTTTGGTAAATCATTGTTTTTTTCTGTTCTAACTTATATTAATATATGAAGTTGTAACTGCAAAATAGGAGGTGCTCAGGAAGTGCTTCTGGATGAATTAATCACTGCTTTGCTGGAGATATACATTACTAAACATATCTAGGTGGTATAAGAAAACAGATTAGAGAAGAATTTGCTATTTTTGAAAGGTAGCAGAATGTAATACCATAAAAGGAAATATATTTTTCCCTCCCAGATTATATGATTACAAACTATAGTACTTTACTTTTTCTCATCTCTCGAGAATTTTCACATTCTTCTTTTCATCTAAATATTAAAGTAAGGCACATAGTATTTTAATATGATTTAAAATAAAGCCATGGCCATTGAGGATCTGATAGAGGCAAGGATTACTATGCATTTAGAGAAGATGCAAATCATAGCATGATAGGTATGAATGCAGATTCTGGTATCAGATGGCCTGGGTTTGAAACACAGCTCTGCCACTTACCAGCTTTATAATCTTTGAAAAAATATTTGACCTCATTGTGCCTTAATTTACTCATTTGTCAAACTAAAGTACTAAAAATACCTACCTCAAAGGGGTGTTGTGAGTATTAAATAAGTTAATATATGTAGGGTGCTTAGAATAGTGCAGCACCTAATAACTATATGTGTTAATTCTTCTATTTATTATACTGACATATGCTTCACATCTCTAGTTTTGTGAGAACATGATGAGGTATACAAGGAGTACCCTTACTTTTCTGCCTCTTTAAATCTTTCAGTATAGTTTATGAAAATATAGTAAATAAAACTCTTTATAAGAAAAACTTTAAAAGGTAAAAGTTAACATGTTAAAGGTTAATTATTTGGAAACTATTTTCCAGTCATCAGATTTTAAAACAACTAACTTAACTTATTGCCTAAGACCCAAACACTGCTCTTAACTATGACAACAAAGGGAGAATTACAACCAGTCACTGTTTGTTAGTTAGTGAAACCTGGTGAACACTGACTCGTGGAATGGACTAATGCTAAAGTAAAAGGAAGCTGTCAAATAGACATGATTTTTAAAAATATTCTCCTGTTCTCAAGACTGAGGCCTTATATGTCATTGGTATTTTTTTTTTTTTTGCTTGCCTGTCATTATATTCAAACATACAAATAAATTCTTAAAAGTTTTAATTTAATTTTTGTTAACTCAACTTTTTAACCATATAAAACAGAAATAATACCCATTTTATAAAAGAGATCGAAAGGTTAAAAAGGGTAATGAATACGGAGCACCTGAAACAGAGACTAGCAGAAACCCTGACGTAGACAACTCTTCCCATCTGCCATCCACTAAATGTTTCAGATCTTTGGTTTGCTGACTCAGAAATCGATTCCAGTATTTTAGAATCTACTGAACTCTCCGAGAGCTTATTAAAATTGTCCCATCTTCCTCCCTTACAAGCATGGTGGTTTGGTTGTAGACCAAACTTAACTTTTTTTTTTTTTTTTGTGAGATGGAGTCTCCCTTTGTCACCCAGGGTAGAATGCAGTGGTGCCATCTCAGCTCACTACAGCCTCTGCCTCCTGGGTTCAAACAGTTCTCTTGCCTCAGCCTCCCATGTAGCTGGGATTACAGGGGCCCTACACCACACCCAGCTAATTTTTGTATTTTTAGTAGAGACGGGGTTTCACCGTGTTCGCCAAGCTGGTCTCGAACTTCTGACCTCAAGTGATCCACCCGCATTGGCCTCCCAAAGTGCTGGAATTACAACCATGAGCCACCACGCCACACACAACTTAACTTTGAATCTCTCCCAGTGTTGCTATAGAAAAGACTACCCTGATCATGCCTCAAAAATTTGCTTCCATATTCTGTTCATACCACTCCCTACTACTTATTTTTCTTCTTTTCTAAATACTCTAAATAAGAATGCTTGTATCTGTTAGAATGAAAATTCTTAGGGTTTTGGGAAACAAATCCAAATATACAAAATTTGAATACAGATGTAATAATTGTACACAAGGAGATCCAGTATTTAGACAGGAATTACTATACTACAACTTTCAGTAGCATTTAGATGTGGAAGTCTTTATTTTACATTGAATACTAACACACACTCACATACACCCTATCTGTTAATGTAATCTATGCCATAAAAATAATATAAAATGAAGCTTTCATTCCTACAAGGTTTAAACTTCTGCTCACAGAAGAAACAATAGACCAATGACCATCTAGAAACCTACCTTACGAAAGACAAACACAAAGCAAGATATTTGTATATTTCTAATAGCTATATTAGAAGTAAAGAAAATTCTTCGTAAGAGAAGGCAAATTAATTCCCTGTTTTTAATGGTATAGTCCATCTTCACCTCTAAGCCATTTCTATCCATTAAGAGGACTTTTGTGAACTTAACAAGTTTGAGCTGAATTGTGAAAATACCCTTATGCACACATTTAAACTTCAAGTTAACTGAAATATGCTGTAATCTAGAAAGCAAACTGAATCAAGACACTTGAGCTTTGTTGAAAGTTCATGTTTTCATTGCTTGAACATTTCTAAGTAGTTGAATCGATTGCCCCATAGCTGCATTTCTGTTGGACAACCTGGTTTCCTTCAACTCCAACTCAACAGATACACTCAGTAAATTTAGAAAAACTTCCTCGCATAAACAACATCCCAAATTTAGTTTGTTCTAATGATAGTTTTGTATGTGTTAAGAACATGGTTGAAAGTTACTTCAACTCTGCTGTGGTAAAGTGTCCTCTATTTCAATATATAAACAGGGTGAACTGTGATCTTTTGCCATGTGGTTACAGTCACATTCAATCTGAGTTCATTTGTCATTCCTTTACCCTAGAAATAAAAGTAAACCAAAAGAAGGAGGAAGAACAATAGGAGGAAGAGAAAAATCACACACCAAAGGAACTCTTCCCTGGTACTGTAGAAGCTGATCATCTTAGAAGGCATATGTGTGCCATTCTCCATTAAATAGCAACTCTGCTTCCTCCCTTTTTTTGTTGGCCCCACTCATGTTTCCTTTGTAAAAGATTTCAAGCATTGGGAATTCTTCAAACCATTTCTTGGGAGTTAATTGAGATTACAGTTCTCTAACTGAAAGTAAATATCCCCTTATATCCTCTTTCACAAATTGGGATGTTTCACTTTTCCAATTTCTTCTTTATGTGTTATTTAAAATTAGTGGAGAGGGATGAAGGAATAAAGGCCCTTTAGTTTTCTGTCAAAAATTTTATCTATACTCTTCATGGGAAAAATAAAAGAAATTGAATAGAACTTGCAGTCATATTTTTGCATCATTGAATTCCTTGTTCTGCCTTGAGTCAGAGAAATTACTTTAGAAGTTCTTGAAATCAGTACATGTGAATAATCTTACTCTCTGTTGAAGACAGAATAAACTGGAGGAGAAAAGAATCAAATTAACCTGAGTTCAGTATATACACTGCAAACAAGGAAACGGAGGTAAAGTGCCACCTTTACATCCATTTTACTTTTAATCAGCTCACTCTCTTTGAGTAGAAAACTATATGTATTTTGTTTATTCATTTTCAAAAATTGAACTCCAGTCACTTGATATTCACGAAATAAATTGCAAGCTATGGAGTTCCCATTATGGTTTAGTTCTCAGCCTGCCACAGTAGGGAACATATCCATTACCTGATTACCCTCAATGTGCTTATCATCTATTCAGAAAAATTACATTTAACAAACATAGGACAAATAGAGAACAATAGAACATCTGCTGGAAATTTTAAGTAGTGAAACCTTATAAACTCAGAGATAAAAGAGATCAATGTGGTTCAAAATAGCCATGAAGACAAATGGTAGTTGTCTTTGGGATGAATTGGGGGTGTGAGCAGAGTCTGACATAAAGCACAAGGCTAAATGTTAATCTAATTGAATAGAGATGAAAGCACTTTGGAGAAGACCCATGATTGTTCAGATAGAGCATGCCCAAGATAAAGGAAACTTTCCCTCTGATAAAATCTCAAAAGTTTAAAGGATATATTTGTAGAGAAAAATATACTACTTTCCCTTTTGGGTTGCATAAGCAGATGTGGGCTGGATCTGAATAATTAGAAATGTTAATGGAGAAAATAAACTTGTGTGGCACTTATGGACCAGAAATTATATTTTATCTCCCACAGCAAAAAAGCATAAGGTAATCATACATGCATGATTCCAGAGTCTGAGACAAATTCCACTCTTAATAAATTCTCAAGGAAAGGTTTAGAAAGTAAATAACTAAATTAATTAGCATGACTTCATCCAATAGACACAATTCTGAGCTAGAATCCACTGGAACACATTTAAAAATAAACTCATTGCAAAGTTTGATATATTTTACTAGCATTACTAACAAAGTAATCAGAACACACCTCTCACCCCTCTTTGATGTGCTGTGTTTTTCAAGACTGCAGTGGAGAGCTGCCCCTCGTGTTTAATGCCATGTGTCACCTGTTCGTACACGTGAAAAGCTCATAAAGTGATTGGGGTCACTACAGATTCATCACTGTGATGTTCCTTTGTTAGTCAGAGGTGGTTTGCACTCTATACACAACTACATACTCAATCTCATTTACTTCCAAATGACTAAGAGGGAAACGTGGAAAACCCACAGAGATAACATTATTTTATCAAAGGGCAGTGCCTTCCTAGCAATACATTGTGACAAAGGCTATTTTTTTCCCCACTTAAGAAGAAAAAGAGATCGCAGGGATGGAGGTAGAGCTAAGAAAAATGCCCCATTACAGTGTGTGAAGAGAAGAAACTAAGTGATTCATTGGTTAGTCAACTGCACAATGGCAAGCAAATTCAGTGATGTAAGTTGACACTGTCCAGCAAAATAAGCTGTGTTAGACTCTCCTCACTCAAAATATATAGATTTTAAGATTCTTTAAGATGAGGAAAGAGGGAGAGATTGGGGCAGGAGAGAGTCCTTAGACTCTCAAAGCACAGTTCATGACAAGCAGCAGCTGCATTAGCTGGGAGCTTGTTAGAAATGTGGATAGCGGCGAGGTGCAGTGGCTCATGCCTGTAATCCCAACACTTTGGGAGGCTGAGGCGGGTGGATCACCTGACGTCAGGAATTCGAGACAGGCCTGATCAACATGGCAAAACCCTGTCTCTATTAAAACTACAAAAATTAGCTGGGTATGGTGGCACACACCTGTAATCCCAGCTACTCAGGAGGTCAAAGCAGGAGAATCGCTTGAACCTGGGAGGTGTAGGTTAGAGCCAGCTGAGATTGTGCCACTGCATTCCAGCCTGGGCAACAGAGTAAGACTCTGTCACACACACACACAGAGACAAAAAAAAAAAAAAAAAAAAAAAAAAGAAAGTAAAGAAAGGCAGATAGCCAGCCACTTCCCAGGGGCTCCTCAATTTGAATCTGCATCTTTGCAAGATTCCCCCATCATTTATAAAGTTTAAAAATTACTATCTTGGAAGACTGGGAGGGCTAAGAATTGTGATTATAGAGAAGATGGTTAATGAGAGCAGAAATCCTTGAAAGAAAAAGAGTTCTGGAAATTACTTGAAATGGTGTCAAGTCAGTCCCCAAGAACATGCCAGACACTCCAAGCCATCTCCTAGAAGCTGTTCTTTGAGTGAATGAGAAGGAAAGGTAGACAAGTTTCAAAAGTATTGTTGGAAAACTAAGTAAAGCACAGAAAAAGAACCTACCACCAAGCAGATGTCAAAAAGAGGCAATGAAATACCAATGCTGATAGCTACAGGTAATTGCTTATAGTAGAAATTTAAGCAGATCTGAAGAGTTTGTAGATAAAATTTGGGTGACCCTGTAACCAAATCGTTGAGCAAGTTACCTTTGAGTCCATCCTATGTGCTGAGCATAATGGTAGTTGTACTTGCTAAGCAAGACCAAATCTCCACTCTTAAATCTCCACTCTCGGGGCGTTTACAGTCACAACCAAATCACAACATGGAACACAAATAAGAGGCCTGAGATCACTATATAGACTTTATTTCTAGGCACATGGTAAAGAGGGCATACAAATCCCTTAGAACACACAGTCTTGAGATAACAAGCCACACTCGTGTTATACAGATTATAGCCTGTGTGTGTGTGTGTGCGTTCACACACACACACTCATTTGTAAACATTCAGTTTGACCACAGTGCTATGGGTCTCATCAACATATTTCTTAAATCACTAGTGCAGAAGCAAACTCATCTCTTCTGCTTTGGGAACTACCAAGAATGGCCCCAGCTGCCATATTTCTAATTTAGTCTTCCTACACACATGATTAGATCAGGGGTGAAATCCGTGCCCAAATTCTCTCTCTCAGAGATTTGACATGAGAATAAGTTTCCATAGGAGACTCTGTTATCTTTATGATTAATTCCTCTCAACATCATCTGAAATTTTTTAAATTAATTTTTCAAATTACTTTTCACTAGCTTGCTTTATTTATTTATTTATTTATTTATTGAGACAGAGTCTCGCTTCTTCACCCAGGCTGGAGTGCAATGGCGCGATCTCGGCTTACTGCCACCTCCACCTCCCAGGTTCAAACTATTCTACTCCCCAGTAGCTGGGGGGGATTACAGGGATGTGCCATCAGGCCTGGCTAATTTTTGTATTTTTCTTTTTTTTTTTTTTTTTTTAGTAGAAGCGGGGTTTCACTATTTGGCCAGGCTGGTCCCGAACTGCTGACCTCAAGTGATCCACCCGCCTCGGCCTCTCAAAGTGCTGGGATTACAGGTTTGAGCCACCGCACCTGGCCTGACTAGGTTTATTTTAACTTGCACCAAAAAGAATCTTAACCCAGATGCCCAGTAGCTATGCTGATAAGATCTTAACATGAAGACAGCTGGACCATTAGTAAGTAGTAAAGTCATAGAGTCACTGATTAAAAACACAGTACTCCTATCCAGTAATGTTCAAGCAGCTTTAGCCTTTAAGAATGTTTCTTTTTGACTGGATATATCAGGTTGTTAAATCTTACAACCAGTGTTCACACTTGCTGGTGGCCTTTTGGTTACATCTCAACTCATTTACAGTTGCTCCAAAACAGTGAAGCCAAGTACCTTTAATGCTATTCTTGGATTGTGCAGGTCTAGTGTTTTAGAAACTTCAGTGTCATTAACAGTTTGGTTTGGTACAAAGTCTGGATTCTCAAGCCTTAGTCCTGTCATTTTGAATTTAAATCTGAAGTGGACATAGGAATGTATATTTTAGCATGTCCCTAGGATGATTCTGATTCAAATAATCTGGGGAGTTTACTACTACAAACATTTTAGGCTGTGGTTCTTAATTCAGAATTGCTCATAACAATAATTTGAGAAGCGTTTTCAAAACATACATACTGAGCACCATTTCAAACCTACTGAATCAGAGTTTCAGCCAGCATGTTTTTGCACCAGAACTCCAGGTAGTTGCCGAAGCACACTTCTAGTTAAAAATCACAGATGATGTACTTAGGGGTGATTGATTCAACTATTCTGTGAAGGTAGCCTCTTTTTATTTGGACCTACCCTGCAACATCTACAGTATTTTCTTTGAATAATCACATTTGGTGTTTAAAATTGGTCAAGTCTCAGCTGCTCAGACCATAGCTACTTTGACTTATTTTAAAATCAGCTTTTAAATACTGCCCTTCTTTTATCCTCTGATTAGAAGTGCATTTTTCTAATTTGGAAGCTTGCTTACCACTGTAATTTAAATGGTAAATAACGAGATGGAATTGGCTTTAGATATGCTCTTCATTTATTTTCTTCACATTGCAGTATATCAATGTTCTAAGGAAAGCCAAAAATCCAGACTTTGTGAAACCAGAAGAAAATTGTATTCTGTCCTATCCCAGTTCCTGCCACTTTTTTTACTTTATTTCCAATAAAAAACATTTTTCATATTAGATTCCAAGATTAGAGTAAGAAATCAAAGTCCACAACACTATTATATTAAACTATTTAGCCTTTAAAGGTTTTCTGGTAGAACACCAACAATGAGTTTTAGAGAGCATACAAAATGCCCAAATTTCCTCAAATCTGTAAAGAACATTGCCTTTTTTTGCAGAAATGAATATACCCTTTCAGGCCCCCTAATACCACCCCAAATCATTGGCTTTTGGGTGAGGTGAGTCCTCATCATTTATTTACACCTGAACTTTGAGGGAGCCTAAGCTACAGAACTAAAAGTAATAATATATAAGAATATGCATGTGCTTACAAGAATGTTTATGTGTTTGTGCTCTATGTATATTGGGGTAGGTAAATTTGATTTTTTAGCATTATTTATCATGATTCAAAAGAAACAAATACATGAACAAACGAAAAAGAATTCTACTATCCATGTTGAGAGAAATGATATAAACATTTTAGTATATTATTTTCAAAAATAATATATAGCTATTAAAAATATATATATTATGTTATATCTGTAGTAATTAATCTAGAATAAGGATCAAACTGAAAGATTAAGTGTAAAAAGCAAGTTGCAGAGTGGTGTATGTACTAACATTGCTAAACAAAATAACAACATATATACATACCCCTTTATCAGCCTGTATATGTTTAGGCAAATATAGATATGAGCAAGGATATGCTATTGAAAAGGTATTCCAAGGGGTAAGATTGAAAGGGAGTGGTATTATCTTTACACATTTTTATATGGTTTGAGTGTTTCATGAACACATAATTTTGTAATTTAAAAAAAGGATACAAAAATTAAAAGTGTAGATCAAGAAAGCAACATGGGAAGTGAAGATGAATAACATTTCGTATACAAATAAACAAAAATGGCTAACAAAAATTAAACTCTTAAGCATTACTAATAATTAAAAGGGCAAATATAGATAACAAAATTCTATTTATTGCCTCTTAAATTAGTGCACATTAAAGAAAAGAATTCTCAATGCTGATTAAGCCACTTTGAGAATAGCACTTCTACACAATGCTGGTATATAATATGGAATGATCTTTCTGGAAATCAGCTTGAAAATATGTATCAAGAACATAAAGATGTTAGTATCTTTGACCCAGTAATTCCTGATTCAGGGACTTGTATTTTGTAAATAAGGTGAAATGAGGGCAGGTGTGAATATAAAATGATCTTTACTGTAGTTCCCATAGGAAGTGGCATAAATGATCACACAGTCCATCACATGAACAAAATCCATAAATCGTTTTCTATGATATTTCTCTGTATCTCCCCATGTTCCTCGTACCCAGCAGTTTATACACTTCTTTCCCTTTTTTTATCCACACTGTGGCTGGAGCACCTTGCAGGTCATTTTTACTCCCATCCTTGACCAAGTGGAGGGGCTGGCACATCACCTGCCTAGAATCACCTCAACAGCCAGACTCTTCTAGTCTAACAACATTCCTGCAGAAGTTAACCTCAGTAAAACAATGCTGTTTAATGAAACACCAGCCCCATCCCAAAGGAAATAACCTAAGATGCAAATAAGCAAACAGTGTTTAAGAGCTGTATTGATAGTGGTTATAAATCTTTCTTACTAATTTCCTATATTTTATAATGTTTTCAAATGAATATGTGTTGATGTTACAATTAAAATAAAACTGTTACTTGTTCAATTGTTAACTATTTGCAAGCCTCTTCAGAAGCCAGCTTCTTTCTTTCGCTTGTGAAATGTACCTATTGTAAGATTAATTATTTGTAATTTGTAAAAACAGACAACAATGAAGCCCTTTCAGACAGACTCAGATACTTGGAGTGAGGCGTAAGAAATATTTTGCAAAATAAGAACGTTATGACTTAAGTATATGGCCAGGTGTTTCTCCAGATGCTGTAAGACAATGACTTCTCTGTCGGGTATGGCGGCTCACGCCTGTAATCCCAGCACTGTGGGAGGCAGAGGTGGGCAGATCATGAGAGCCGGAGTTCGAGACTAACCTGGCCAACATGGTGAAACCCCGTCTCTACTAAAAATACAAAAATTAGCATGGCATGGTGGCACGTGCCTGTAATCCAAGCTACTTGGGAGGCTGAGGTAGAAGTATTGCTTGACCCCAGGAGGCGGAGGTTGCAGTGAACTGAGATCATGCCACTTGCACTTCAGCTGGGGCGACAGAGTGAGACTGTCTCAAAACAAAACAAAACAAAACAAAACAAAACAAAAAAAACAAAATAAAATAAAAAAATAAAACGACAATGACTTCTCATCCTTTTTGGATCCAGTATCCCTGAAGAATTTAATTAATGATATGAACTTATTTTCTGAAAAATGTGTATTTGCCTGCTGTAATAGTTCCCCACAGCTGCCATAACAAAGTACTAGAGACTGTGTTACTTAAAACAGCAGAAATACGTTGTCTCACTGTATGGAGGCTTGGAGTCCAAACTCAAGGTATTGGCAAGGTCATGTTCCCTCTGAAACCTGTAGGTGAATCCTCCCTTCCTCTTCTAGCTTCTGGTGGTTGATGACAATCTCTTGTGATCCTTGTCTTGTAGATGCATAGTTTCAAACCTCCATCTTCACAAGGGATTCTCCCTGTGTCTTCTCATCATCTTCTTTCTGTGTATGTCTGTGTCTGTGTCCAAATTTCCCCTTGGCATAAGGACACCAGTCATATTGGATTAAGGCCCACCCTAATAGCCTCATTTTGAATTCATTACCTCTATAAAGAGTCTATTTGCAAATCAACTCCATATTCTGAGGTACAAGGGGCTGGGACTTCAGCATATGTTTTTTGAGGAGAGAGAGATGAACACACTTCAACACAGAACTCCACCCATCTCCACTGTGAAATGGAGATTTTATAATCTGATACCATTTATCATCTTGTCTAAGCACCCCAGCTTTAAGAACCTGGGTGTGAAGACTGTTGGAACTCTATTATCTCTGGGCGCCCCTCACTAAATCACATAATAAAGTTTACAAGCACAAATCAGATCAACTCAGAAAGCAGGAAAGCCTTTCCACTAAGTATATTAGGACACTATAAGAAAAGTCATTTTCTTAACAATTTGCCTTCACCTCAATGTCAGAAGTATTGTAATGTAACAATTGAGACATTTGGAAAATTTTGCTGATAGATACTGGCTTCTTTCCTAATGGAAATCCAGGTCACAGTATTTCTCAGCAGGCCTGCAATTATAAACGGACACAGTACTAATGTCCCAATAGAATGCAAAGGCTTCTGATGTTTACCTGCCTAGAGCAATAACAACTAGTTGAAACCTAACAATAGAAATATTTTATTTATATTTTGCTTTTTATATTACTATCAGAATTGAATTATATGTATGTAATATTATAGCACTAAATGTAACATGTTAATATCACATAAAATTTGCTTTATTCAGATTCTACTTTTAAAAGTGTGTCATTAGCAGTCTATTTCAGTGGTTAATATGAAATCTGAAATCAAAAAGGCATTGATTTTCTAGTTACTAACTGCTTGATGGTGGGCACATTACTTATCTTTCCTCATCCTCAACTTTCTGGTTTCTAAAACAATAACATCTACTTGGTGGGATAGATATGTTTGGAATAATAGTGTCTGTCTTCAAATCCTAGCTCCAAATCTTATTAGCTGCATGTCCCAGATGTTTATCCAGTGAGTGCATCAGTATATCCATCCATAAAAAACAAACAAAAAAAATTAGGATGACAATACTATTTTATGTTGTACATGTTTATCATTCAAATTAAATGAAGTAGATTACATAGAAAGAAATTTCTTTGTTAGGTATTGTATTAGTCAGGGTTCTCCAGATAAATAGGAAACAGAACCAATAAAATGTTCGTTCTGTTTCATATATATATATATACAGAAGATATATATATTCACATATATAATATGTGTATTTATATATACATATATCTACATATACTGAGAGAGATTTATTGTAAAGAATTGACTCATGTGATCATAGAAGCTGAGGAGTCCAAATCTACAATGTGGGCCAGAAAGCTCAAGACCCAGGAGGGCCAATAGTGTAGACGAAGTCTGAAGGCAGTCTGCCAGAGAATCCTCTCTTATTCTGGGAAGCTGGCCTTTTTGTTCTATTCAGACCTTTGACTAATTAGCCCACATATATTATGGAGGGCAATCTGCTTTCTCAAAGTTCACTAATTTAAATGTTAATCTCATTCAAAAATATCCTCCAAATTGACACATAAAATTAACCATCACACATACTAAGTAAATGTTGGATATCCTTTTAAGTCATTGTGCCATTAGTGCCCTGGTCAGGGGAGAAGGGTGTTAGAGAGTTACTAGAATTTTATTTTGGAAGACATTGTTGACTGTGGATTGAGCATGTAATTGATGATTTGCTATTACAAGTGATGGTACTAGACAGGAAAAATTTTCCAATACATTCAATAGCACAGATCCATTCCCTGCATTTTTCTAGTTGTGCAGTTTGCATAAAATAGGCACTATCAGAGCCAATCAAAAGCCTGTTGAATTCCCAAGGTTCCACAGTCTTTTAATTAGTTGCTGTTGCCCAGCCCTTTTTGTGAACATATTTTAAACATTTCCTCCTTATTCACATCCGTATGGTAAATTGAGCTCACATCTTCCTTCATATCTCCAGTTAATATGTATATATGAAAGAATCAGTATTGGAATAGCTGGACCAGCCAACAGTTGAAATACTACATGTGGTAGTATTTTGAGGCTATAAGGATTATTTATGGGTGCAGCAACAAAAATATAGTAGCCTTTTTCAGTTAAGGTTAGGATACAGAGTATTATCTGGAGGTCGTTTCTACTGAAGAGCACTATTCTTTGAGAAGTAATGTGAATGCTTGACTGGACTGTATGTGTGTGTGCATGTGTTGTGGACACATTAACGTTAACTTTTCCTTCCAGGGTATATTATAATTCTAATAACTACATATTGATCTTCTAATACGTGATATACTGTTTATGAAACAACTTGTGTAAACCAAAGCAAAGTGCGTTAAAAATGTGTGTTCTCTTTAAATTTAATCCTCAGGGGAAATTCATGTAGTACTATGATGCCTGTTTATGAATGAGGAAATCTTAGGATCACATAGGTCTATCCATCTTTAAGGCCCATGTTTATTCCACTAGATCAGGGTTTAGCCAAATTCAGGCCAAATTTTGCTTGCTACCTATTTCCATAAATAACATTTTATTGGAGCACAATTATGTTGATACATTGTTTTCACAGCACAAAGGCAGAGTTTGCTAGTTGCAACATAGACCATGTGACTTGCAAAGCCTAAAATATTGATTATTTTGCTCTAATTATCACATATAGAAACGTTTTCTGACTCCTCATCTACATTATACTATCTGCTTCATGTTGGGCTGTTTTCAAAAAAAAGAATATGTCTAGATTTTTCCTTTAATATGATTATTAAGGCCAAAAAAATAAGACATGGGCTCTTATTCCTATTATAATTGCTCAAATAAGTGATTCATAAGGTTTATACATCTCCACTTTGGATTTTTTATTGTAAACAAAATATAACAACTTTGACAAAATTAAATCAAGGCTATTTTTGGATAGGTAATTGCTCCCAAATCAAAAGAAAGATTGGAGAACAAAGCTTTCCAGGGGCCAAAGATGGTGGGCTATGCTAAAGCCCTTGCCAAAAGGAATCCTCTGTTTGAGACTTGATTTTTGTGCTGTCATCTCTGAACACTCCGTGGCAGCATCCAGGGCTAAAGATCACTGTTCCTCTTTCTCCTCCACACAGAGAAACAGTCTCCAACCAAAGCTATATCTTCTACATCATCTCAAGGTCTGAAGCCCAGGAAGAGCATCTAAATATTTGTGCTTGGATAACGTGACTCTCTGGTTACCAGGGGTGCAGAGGAGTGTGTATTTCCAACACCACCATTTCCATCAGCCTATGTAGTAGGGGCAGAAAGTATCATAGGATTTCTTCCCAGTCAGAGGGTTATTCAAATGCTGAGCTGGAGATATCGTGAATGTGCATTAAATGATCCATTCTATGCCTTATATTGATTGTTCTAGTCATCTATTAACTATGATCCAAATACCTCTATCGTTTACTTTCTAGCCTGTGGACATAAATAATGTAATATTAATATTATGCCCAACTTTTATTGGTTGTGGAGGTAGAACCTCAGTACCCTATATGATCAGACACACACACACACACACACACACACACACACACACTCTTCCAGATTCCTTTCTTTGTGTGGTAACTGGAGATGCTCCCAGGGAAATTACAGTGCATTCATGAACAAGTGTATTGCCTTCTCCTGCAAGTGATTACAAAATTGCCTGAGTTGACCTCTGTGCTGATGTTTCATAATCCCTTGGTGTCACTATTTTGTTACTAGGTTTCTCCAGGACATGCTTCCTTCACTCTGTTTCTTCCTCTGAACTAACTTTAAATTCTTTCTCCACATGCCCTTGGCCTTCCTCCACATGGCTGCCATCTGTCACCTTGGGGCCATGTTCTAGTGGCTCCACCCAAGCTGCCACTGCACTGCTAGACTCCCTGCCTTGAAGCCTCCTCTGACATCTCCCACTGGTTTTTGCTGTTGGGCACATTTTCCTAACTTACCTCTCTTTGCTGCATTTAATCAATGGTCCACTGGTGGCCACTGCTCATACTCTCTCTTTGAACCTCCCTTTAAACAGGAAAAAAAATCCCTTCTCTTATACAAAGCTTTGAAATGGCAAGCACTTAGATATCAAGGTTTTAGAACTCTCAGCTTTGCATTTTCCTATTGTTCTCCCTCTAGGGTGTGCGTGCTATGTTCTGTGGCTAAATAGAGTCTGATTCAAGTAAAGATGAATACACAATGCTCAGACCCATTATCCTACTCTGATCTTCAACCTCTGTTGCTGATTCCAGCTTGTGTTGAGTTCTTCTCTAAGAGAGAATTCTCTTCAGAGGACCCTATAATTTTCTCCTGAAATTTCCTCCATCAATTAATCTTCAGACCTAGGATGTGTCTAAAGATATATGAAACCCAATCATTTACACTACTCAAATTCCATTACTGGGAGACTCCATTGCCTCTCTGTGTATATGAAATTAATTCAAATATACACCATGCTTGGCGGTAACTCTGAAACACATATCCAATCCCTGTTACCTCATCACAAAATTATTTTTAAAATCTTATACCTATATTGTCCTTCATAGAAGCTTTAATTATTTCTATTGAATCTTTCTAAATATAAATAACATAAAAATAAAAGTTTTTTTCATTTTTTACCACTTCACTTCCTTCCACTTACTCAGAAATGAAAAATTATTAATTAGCATATAATAAGTTATTAGAGAGCACTTACTATGTGCCAGGAATTATTTTAAACACTTTACATGTATTACCATTTTAACCATCCCCACAACACTGCACTTTATGAGCTAGGTACTATTACCATCACCCCATTATCACCATTTTGCAGATGGAACAGCTAAGGTACACAGAATGTACAGGACTATTCAATGTCACACAAATTACACACGGGAGTCAGAAATTAAACCTATGCAGTCTAACTCCAGAGTCCATGTTTTGAAAAACAGTATCTACTGTCTTTAATAATAGCTACTTATTAAAGGATAGAAATAAAGATGAAAACCTGTTTTTCCATTTTTAGATTAGTTTAATGTTACTTCTTTTTTAATATTAATGATGAAGATGCAACTCTTGATATAATTAATAACATTTTCTTCTGTACTTAATTAGTGCTTGATATTTCATAGTTGTTTGAAAAGTACTCTGATTTGTATTATTATTTTTGTTTACTTGTGTTTTTATATATTATTTGTTTCTTCTTTACGTATAGATAAATTCTGAAATAAAGTTTGGTTCAACCAAATCTCATTGTGTACCTAGTTAACTATTGAAATCCCAATGCTCAACACAGTGCCTTGGCATTTTTGTGTTGAATCAATATTTGTTCAATAAATTAATTAATTAATAGGCATTAAGTTATTTGCTGAGATTAAAAAGATAAATGAGGTGTTCTTAACTCTAAAGAATATCTGAAGCCAGGTGTGGTGGCTCACACCTGTAATCCCAGCATTTTGGGTGGCCGAGGTGGGCAGATCATGAGGTCAGATCAAGACCATCCTGGCTAACATGGTTAAACCCCATCTCTACTAAATATACAAAAAAATTAGCCAGGCGTGGTGGCATGTGCCTGTAGTCCCAGCTACTTGGGAGGGTGAGGCAGGAAAATCGCCTGAACCTGGAAGGCAGAGGATGCAGTGAGCCAGCATCGCACCACTGCACTCCAGCCTGGGCGACAGTAAGACTCTGTCTCAAAAAAAAAAAAAAAAAAAAAAAGACTATCTGAGGTAGAATATAAAAGATCATATCAATACAGTGTAATAAATATTAAAACAGGTAACTTAGAATACTAGGGAAAATACTAGGGAACACAGAAGGCTGAATGCAAATTTGTCCTTCTATATCATTTAAAGAAGCATCAATTTTTTAAAAAACGGAATCATAGAACTTTAGTTTCTATTTGGGCACACAACTTCCTTTTTCTTTGCTGTTCCAAGATGACCCTGCTAATGGTACCACGATAATGTCTGAGAGTAATTAAGGAGAGATGGATTTGCTCTGATATGCTATACAAAGTAAAACATAAGTGGCCAGTGTGTTATCTGTTTAGTATCTATAGCCACAGTCTGGGGTTCCTTGGATCTTCTAAGCAATGACTAATTATCCTTTAATAGTCAAAGAAAAACTCTATTACTAAAAGAATGTTCTACATGTATTTGAGCTTGGTTCACACTTAAGCTTTGTTATCTCTCCCTGCCACCAGTACTTTGCTGCCTGTCTTAATGTTGGGTATTTTGTTCATTCAGCCCATGCTGAGTTCAATTAAAGGCAGATCCTCACTCCTCTCTCTGCCAAGATACATTCTGCTAGTGTATTTAATTTATTTCTAATCAATATGCCTTTACCAAGTACCTACATTGTTTTGTGATAAAGAAGAAACAAAATTTTGGCTCCCATTTTCAAATAATTGAAATCTCACTACAAAAACAAAATTTCTATCTAGGGAACAATTGCAGAAAAATAAAAGTAAATAATCAAGAGGTGAACTGTGTGGGACATTTAATGCACATTATAAGGAAACCTTTTTATCATATCATAGTTAAACTGCTAAAAAGTAAAGACAAATTAAAAAAAAAACTTGAAAACAACCAGAGGAAAAAATACATTACCTATGGGAGAGCAATGATTTGAATGCCACAAATTTCTGATTAGAAATCATGACTCAGAAGGAAATTGCATGACATTTATAAAATACTGAAATAAAATTTAAATATCGTCAACACAGAATTCACTATTCTGCAAAAATATCTTTCAGACATAAAGGTGAATTAAATATTCTTTCAGTAAAGGAAATCAAACCCGCTCTAAAATAATTGCTAATAGAAGTTATTCAAACAGAAGCATAGTGATTCCAGAATAATACTTGAAACCTGAGAAATGAAGGCAGAACAGTAGAAATGGCAATTATCTAGATAAATCTAGCAGACTATTTTTCTTCTCTTGAGTTCCTTAAGATATGTTTGACAGTTGAAGAAAGCAAAAGTTAAAGTATTTCCTCATGGAGTTTTTAAATGTACAGAGATATAATATGTAACATGAAGGGGAGGGGTTAAAAGGACCCAGATTGTAGTAAGGTTTTACTTTCCCAATAGAAATGGTAAAATATTGATTCTAAGTAGAATGTGAAAAGTTAAAAATTTATATATTATGGTCCCTAGAGCAGCCATGAAAATAACTATTAAAAATGATGCAGTAAATAATGCTGCAATAAACATACGTGTGCATGTGTCTTTATAGCAGCATGATTTATAGTCCTTTGGGTATATACCCAGTAATGGGATGGCTGGGTCAAATGGAATTTCTAGTTCTAGATCCCTGAGGAATCGCCACACTGACTTCCACAAGGGTTGAACTAGTTTACAGTCCCACCAACAGTGTAAAAGTGTTCCTATTTCTCCACATCCTCTCCAGCACCTGTTGTTTCCTGACTTTTTAATGATTGCCATTCTAACTGGTGTGAGATGGTATCTCATTGTGGTTTTGATTTGCATTTCTCTGATGGCCAGTGATGGTGAGCATTTTTTCATGTGTTTTTTGGCTGCATAAATGTCTTCTTTTGAGAAGTGTCTGTTCATGTCCTTCGCCCACTTTTTGATGGGGTTGTTTGAACACATGGACACAGGAAGGGGAACATCACACTTCGGGGACTGTTGTGGGGTGGGGGGAGGGGGGAGGGATAGCATTGGGAGATATACCTAATGCTAGATGACGAGTTGGTGGGTGCAGCGCACCAGCATGGCACATGTATACATATGTAACTTACCTGCACGTTGCGCATATGTACCATAGAGCCTAAAGTATAACAATAATAATAATAATAATAATAATAATAATAATAATAAAATGATGCAGTAAAAAATGCACTGGAAAATCTAAATGGAAGACAAAAAACGTTTACATAACTCCCCAAAGGCATGAGAATGAACAATTAGAGTACAAGTGGAAAACAAATAATAAAATGGTAGACTTCAGTGTAAACATAGCAAAAATCACATTAAATATCTAAACATACTAACTAAAAGACAGAGTATTAGAATGGATGAAAATCCCTCCATTATAGGCTGTATACAAGAAACTCACTAATGTAATTACATAATTAGAATAAAGATGAAAGTATAGAAAATGATACACCATGCAAACCTGAATGAAAGCTCACACCCCTGTATTAATATGAGACAAAGTAGAATTCAGAGGAAGGAGTATTACTAGTGTCAGAGGGATTCTTGCCTAATGATAAAAGAGTCATTTCACAAAAAGACGTGACAATTAATATATAATAAACGTATATGTACCTAGCAACAGAGATTCAAAATACATGAAGTAGATCTGACGAAACAACTTCACAAAACTATTTGTTTCTCTCAGGTTAAATAAGTACTCACTTCATCATCTAGCAATCTCACTCCTGATTATTTACCCTAGAGAAATAAAACTTATGTTCCCATGGAAATCTGTACAGGAATGTTTATATCAGCACCATTTGTAGTCACCAAAAACTGGAAATAGCCCAAATGTTCTCCACGAAGTGAAGGGATAAAGAAACTGTGGTATATCCATTAAGTGAAATATCACTCAACAATAAAGGGAATGAACTGCTGATACCCCAAATAACTTGGATGTATCTTGAATGTATTGTGCTCAAATGGCAGCATACTGTAACACTCCTCTTATATGTCATTCTTGAAAAGGTCAAAATATAGTAGTGAAGGACTCACCATTGATTCATAAGAGTTTTAGGCCAGGGGAAAGCATGACTCTAAAGCGAGAGTGTAAGGCAAGTATGGGAAAGTGATGAAACTGCTTTAAATACTAATTGTGATGGTTGTTACATGAATCTATACATTTACTAAATCTCACAGAACTTTTCACCAAAAAAAATTAGTCTATTTCACTGTATGATAAACTATAAATAAAGTAAAATGCTGGCCAGGTGAGGTGGCTCATGTCTGTAATCCTAGCACTTTGGGAGGCCAAGGCGGGTGGATTGCCTGAGCTCAGGAGTTTGAGACCAGCCTGGGCAACATGGTGAAACCCCGTGTCTACTAAAATACAAAAGAAATTAGCCTGTAGTCTCAGCTACTCAGGAGGCTGAGTCAGGAGAAATACTTGAACCCAGGAGGCGGAGTTGCAGTAAGCTGAGATCGCGCCACTGTACTCCAGCCTGAGCGACAGAGCGAGACTCCGTCTCTAAAAAATAAAATAAAATAAAATAAAATTAAGTTAAAATAAAATAAATAAAATTGCTAAGCACAGCATTAATATTCTTCAAACTGTTCTTGGGCCCATGGATTATCCTACCCCTACGCCACATGCATTACATGCCCAGTATTTCCAGTATGTGTTATCTCCATTTCTTATCTACTGAAATGGGAACGAGGCATTTTCTCTGCCTAGATTCTTTTACTCTCCACTGATCTCTTTTCTCCACCTGACAAATATTGAAGTCAGAATAGGAGTTATCTTTTGGGAGAAAGGGAACATTTATATACGGGAACTCTTGGGGCTTCTGGAGTGCTGGTAATGTTTATTATCCTGATCATGGTAGTATTTAACACAGTTGGGTACATTTTCTGTAAATGCATCAAGTAATCTGTGCTGTTTTCTGTATGCATAAAAAAGGCATCAAATGAAACTTTTAAAATAGCTCTTATGCAGATTGTAAAGTCACCTAAAATGTTAAAACCCTTTAAGCCTTCCTCAACTCCCTGAAGAGTCTAGTACCTCTTATTTTAGTACTGTCCTAGCAATGGGATTGTGTCTCAGTTCTAAAACTTGTCATATATTAGTATATTTATACATGTGTACACACACGTGTGTGTTTGTGTGTCCCTCTTATGAGCTTAACTATAAGTAGAGGATTTGATCTTCAATTGCTCGTCCTGTCCTACCATAAGGCTGGCACGAGTAAATGTGCACTAAATAAATATTGGAAAAGAAAAGTATGTAGAACTTCCATGTTTAGTACTGCCCTACCTAGGCAATGGTTTGTTTCTCCTGGCATCTCGCCCCTGGCTATCCTTTCTTACTTTAAAAATATTAGATCCTTCATTTTCCCTTTGTTTTTCTATTTGACTGCCAGTTACACTGATTTTTTTTATTAATATCATGCAACTAGTCCTAGTCACATGAGATATGCAGAGAAATTCATCCTAGCAGAGGTAACCCATAAGATTCTTGACATGAGAGCTCTGGTGGAGCAAACATAATGTTTCAGTGTATCACAATTTTATAGGCCAGGTCACTAGAATATCATTAAGTTGTTTTTGATCTTCCATAGCTTGTTGAAATGGACTTTCTTTAGGTGTCCACTTTGAGCAAAATAATGTATTCTTTCTAATCTTACCTAAAAAGTGAAGTCATGAATTCTTAAAAAGTGTAGTCCAGTTCTTTGCTGGGATTACTGTAGTTGATGCTACTCCAGTATTTTGTGGAAATATCCTGGTATGAATTAATTTCACCAACACCCTCTCCCCACACTGATTGATAGCCATAATTAATCCTTGCAATGGTCACAGTATTCATTTAGTGATTTTGGAACCAATGATTATATTTGCCATATTAATTGTAGTTAATATAACAATGTACATTTTTCTAGTTGTTTGATCCCTGAAAATCATTTTTTGGAACAACATCAGTTGCAGAGAGAAGAAATTAGCTTGAAGAAAGTTGTGTGCTAGTCTGACTACGAGAGAGGAAAAGCAGATTAGATTCGTATGGACTCTATTTTTTCCATTAAAACTAATGCCCCTTGACCCTTAATTATTTTATTCTTCTAAAAATTAATGTTGAGGTAAACTTTTTCATGTGCGTATTGACTCCAATCCCAAATGAACCATGAAGTTAAAAAGTGTTAAGCTTTCAGAGAATATGAGTTGAGATATTTCAACGAACTTGAGGAGTCACACACTGTAAATTTACCATAGAAGCTGTACTCAGGTTTGTTCTCAAGCCCTGATCTAATGCCCACAAGTTATATAAAATACTATGCTACAACGGAATTCCATGTAGAGAGCAAAGACATGCTTCAAGACTGAGTCACCTGCATTTTTGTATTAAAGTGAAGGAAATAGAAGCTTGCTACTAAGCTGGTTAATATGTATAGTGGTGTTTTTCTTTTAATGAATGCTTAAAAAATAATAATAATTAGAATAATAATGCTAAGCTTTTAGAAAATGCTTTTTATCCTCAAAGCATTTCACAAAAGAGTAGGTAGTTAATCTCTGCACCCTAAAAGCAACTTGCCAAAATATTTTGTTTTATGAGAGATGCATTTCAGAAGAGTTTCACTCATCTTTACATTTTCTTGGCCATAACTCTGTATGTTTAAAAAAAAAAATGGGCTGTAGAAAATAAAATCCACCAAAGCCTTTCTTTCTAATGCAAATAAGCTTCTTTCTGTTCTTTCTTGAGGAAAGAAATGTTCAGTTGAAATTGACTATAATCCCAATTCTTTTGAATCTGTGTAATTAGGGTCATTTTGTGTAGGGCTAAGTGAAGCTCAGCTAGTCTATGTCTCTGCTGTGGTCCAAGCAAATGCAAACAGGCTTAAACGGCAAAGGGCTAGGTAAATATATTTTTAGATACTGCCATACAGGAATTAAATTCACTTAAAATTAAAATTCTTACTAAAATGTACTAATTTAGCGAAACCAAGCTGAACCTTATTATTTTGATAGAGCTGAACTCCTTTTTCCAACTGCTCCTGGAAAAGCGTTTTCAGATAAACCCAGAGCTAACCTTACAGGAAAACACACAAATATAAATGGAAGAATCAGAGCAGGAGCAGCCTGCAGCAAACTCCCAGGAAGAAGGTGAAGTGTCCAGCACCTCTGCTCACTGTCTTATTACCCTGCATTTAATGAGACTCAAAATTAACCCCTGTCCTCCAAACTCAACAGCCAGCCTGGCACTGCAGCCCAACACTCCCGTTCTTTTGTTCTTTTCTTCCTTTTTATTTTTAAAATGACATCAGCAATGAATGTTAATTGCTTGAAAAATTCAACTGAGAGAGGTAAATAGGGAAAACAAAACAATAACAACAAAAAAATGCCTCCCTCATCCCCACGAGATATAACACTTGTAACCCCTTCCAGACCTTTCCAATAAAAACGTGCTTTATTTAACAAAAACAAGTGCTCAGGATACTTGCGTAATTTAACCATTTTTTAAAAAGTGATTATATAGCTTGATAGCTTTTTGTGACAATACAAAAATAAACATCATCGTTGTTATATAGCATTTTACTTCTTAACATCATTCAATAAATGTAATGATTCCAAAATTTATCAGATTATGAAACTCACGTAGGGGATGGTTTAAAAATATAAAATCATGAGCCCTATTCTGGATTTACTATATGGTAATCTCCAGCAATGTGTCTTAGGAATCTTTATTTTGAACAAGCTCCCCAGGTTATTTAGAAAACACTGATTTAAATCTTGTGTTGTACATTTTGTTTAATTCCAACTATTTTTTGCTATAATAAATTACTCCAAGTCATTGTATCTGTTCATTGTGTTCTGGCCTGATTCGTTTCTTAGTTTAAATTCCAAATGGAATTACTTGCTCAACGAATGTGTGCATTTTAAATCTTTCACCATATTGCCAAACTATTCTCACGCAAGGCTCTAATAATTTATATCTTTACAACTGCACATGGTACAACTCTGGCTGTCAGGATCAAAGGTGATTGGATGCAAGACATTTGTGTGCGCTTCTTGTTGGTGGCATTGTGCTTCCAGAACAAGTGATGAGCAGGACTTTTCACCTCCAAATCAGTTATGTTTTAACCACTGCAACTAGCAGTAAACATTTCAAGATAAATTCTAAGGCAATTTAAACATATTTTGTAGAAAGTATTAAGCAGTAAGCTAGAAAATAATTCCTTGTTCACCTCTTCCACTCTTCCAAATGCTATACTGTATTTTAAACCATCACTATTGTCAAAGGTGTTTGAACCGGAGCGACTCCATCTTGAATAAGGGCTGGGTAAAATGAGGCTGAGACCTACTGGGCTGCATTCCCAGGAGGTTAGGCATTCTTAGTCAGAGGATGAGATAGGAGGTCAGCACAAGATACAGATCACAAAGACGTTGCAGATAAAACAGGTTGCAGTAAAGAAGCTGGCCAAAACCCACGAAACCAAGATGGTGATGAAAGTGACCTCTGGTCATCCTCACTGCTCATTATGTGCTAATTATAATGCATTAGTATGCTAAAAGATACTTCCACCAGTGCCATGACAGTTTACAAATGCCATGGCAATGTCAGAAAGTTACCCTATATGGTCTAAAAAGGGGAGGGACCCTCAGTTCAGGGAATTGCCCACCTCTTTCCTGGAAAACTCATGAACAGTCCGCTCCTTGTTTAGCATAGAATCAAGAAATAACCGTAAATATAATCAGTTGAGAGCCTATGCTGCTGCTCTGCCTATGGAGTAGCCATTCTTTTATTCCTTTACTTTCCTAATAAACTTGCTTTCATTTTACTCTATGGACTTGCCCCAAATTCTTTCTTGTGTGACGTCTAAGAACCCTCCCTTGGGGTCTGAATGGGAACCTCTTTCTGATAACACTGTAAAATTTGGAAAGGAGAAATTTGACAACTGTTCTAGTATTTTTAAAATTTGGTTATTTATTAAGCCATAATTTAAAAAAAAAAGATTTCCAAGCTCACCTGAATCAGTGAAGGGAGTTTTCTGGAAATGTGCATTTTTCTAAACCTTCTTAGATATTCCTTCTGCACAGACTGGAAAATCTCTGTCTGGGCCACACATTCTACTTTATAGATGAGAAAAACATCTCAAGGACATTTCATAATTTGCCTGACAAATGATGATTCATTTGACTGTTTGGTGAGTGACAAATCTGTGATTAGAAATCATGTTTAAGTCTGTGGACATAGGGTGCCTTCTGGTATTTCACTTTATCTATGATTAGGTCTATGAATTTACCCCCAAAATATGCATTTTTATTAGTGCTGCAGATAAAAGTTACTATTTTATAAACTAAACTATACTTAGATATAGAAAATGTCATAAAATAGCTAATATGACTTTAACAACCAATAAAATAGCACTTATCCTAATGTTTTGGGTTTTATAATAATGTATAGGTTCTCTATTGATAGAAAATAAAGACAAATATTTCAGAACTTTATCCAAAAACAAAGTGTTTCATAACACTGCCCACTTTCTCTCCAAATAACTCCTATTTAATATTTGTGTTTTAAATTCTTTCAAATATATCTGTGAGGAAGCCTCATTTCTGTGCCAATGGTCTTCAAAGATTTTCTTTCATAGCTAGTCAACTCCAGGTGGAGCGCGTGGAATGATCCCAGAAGATCAGGCAGGAAGGGGTGAACTGAAGGGCTTTAAAGAGCATCAAATATTTTAAACTTCAACTTCCAAGCCTGAAATCTTTAAGGGTTTCTCTATTCTGGATTACCAAGTAAATTTATTCTCAGAGCCTACTCACTTTTTCTTATTCTTCCTTATCTTCCAGACTTTAAAATATATGTGATTCTGGACTGAGTTATATTACTGAGTTAGGTAAGTTCCTAAACAAATATGTATAATTATTGTTTCAAGAAAAGCTGTAAAGTTACATTTAGTCTGGATAAGCAATTTGACCTGTTCGCTTGGGATTACTCAGGTGAAACTCTCTTTTCTACGATATACATCTCATTAATGTTTCAGCATTTTAGGAGCATTTCAATTTTGAGCCAATATTTCCATTGCTTCTATCTTTCTCAAAAGATTACTATTCTGAATTGGAATTTCTCATGGTTGACATCACCCTGACAGATTACTGGCTCCTTCTGAGTGATAGGAATGGTAATAAATAGTATTTTTTCTTTATTTTTTACCAGTGCAAAATATTTCCCTAAAGTTTATTAGATGAATTTTACCAAATTTAACTTACTAAAGATACAAAATGTTTTCCTTTATTGAAGTTTAAAATTTTAAAAACAATTAATTTCATTAAAATTGTGTGGGTGTGTGTGTGTACACAGACAACAACAAGAGAAAGCAGTTCTTGGGGAAGCTGGCCCTTTACATATTCATGCTAAATAATTTCGAATTCCTACATGTAGAATGTGCCTCAGATAAATACATATATGCATATGTATGTTTGTAAGGTAGAGTTGAATAGATTACATAAAAATTGTTCTTGAAATTGAAATGAAATATTTTGAACACCCAAATAGACTCAGGTATATCCAGTTATATGTTGTTCATGCATCTTAAATTCAGCACGTTAAAAATTGAGTCCTACTTGTGGCATCACAACCGAATTTACCTTTTGTATTCTTATTTTTCTGTTAAAAGCATCACTTTTGTTCATCACAGCATCCTCAATACTAGAGAGTCATCAAGTCCTGAAGATTTTTAACTCCTAAATAACCCTCATTTCTAGGTTTTCACCTTACTGTATTCCAAGGAATATGAATTTTGCAAATAGGTGTTATTTAACATTTTAAAAGGCCAGCGTGGTGGCTCATGGCTATGATCCCAGCACTTTGGGAAGCAGAGGCAGAAGGATTGCTTGAGGCCAGGTGTTTGAGACCAGCCTGGGCCACATAATGAGACCTTGTCTCTACAAAACGTTAGAAAATTAGCCAGGCATCGTGGCATATGCCTGTAATTCTACTACTCAGGAAGCTGAGGAGGGAGAATTGCTTGAGCCCAGGAGTTTGAAACTAGCCTGGGCAACATAGTGAGACCCCATCTCTACAAAAATTTTTTAAAAAATTGCCAGGCATGGTGCACATACCTGTAGTCCCAGCTACTCAGGAGGCTGAAGCAGGAGAATCACTTGAGCCCATGACGTTGAGGCTTCAGTAAGCTGTAACCACACCACTGCACTCCAGCCTGGGTGATGAAGTGAGACTCTATCTCAAGAAAAATTGAAAAAAAAAAAAAAAAGATAAGGAAGAGGAGGAGAAGAAGATGAGGAAGGGAAAGTGGGAGTGGAAGAGAGAGAGGAGGGAGAGGTGAGGGAGATGGAAGAGGAAGAGGAGACAAGAGGGGGAAAAGTAGTCTGGTAATTTGGAGAATACTGCTTTATGCAAATTAAACATATTTCTTAATTTCAAGCTTTGATGCAGAAGTCACCATTTTTAAATTCATATGATCGAACGACCATTTTAATGAAAAGTCTCAGGAAACACTGTGTAGTCTATTCCCCTATAAACCCTATCCTCACTACCACTCAAATCCTCATCATCCTTCACTTGATTTGTGCTGAGACCTGTTTACCCCTAAGCTGTTCCCAGCTAATATCCCCCAGGCCTGGTTCTCGTTCCACTCTTCTCAATGCTGTCAGGTTGAACTTTCTGCAATTGAATCTGCACTTAAAATGTCTCCATAGCATCAAAGACAAAGTCCAGATCCTTATTGTGAAAAGCAAGGACCTTCATGGTCTCTGCATCTTTGCTTCTATTCTGGATCCTCTCCCTCTCCCCACCACTGCTCGAAGCTCCCAGACCCATAGCCTCACCTAACTCTTCTCTGCACCAGAAATACTCTGTGCTCTTCTATTCCTCTCACATGTTTCCACATGCTGCTCTGTGGTTTCTCCATCCACTGCCTGGCTAGCTCATGCTCATTCCTTATGAATTGCCATCCTCATCTTCTCTCAGGGGTAAATACCCTGAATCCCTCCCAGTACTCCAAGATCTGAGGTATGTGTTCCTTCTCCATGTCACTGACATGCCACACCCCATTCTCTCCCATAGTGTTGATCAGTCAGTGACTTTAATGACTGATAACACTTATCTTTTCCCCACCAAGGAGTTTGCCATTCACCTTTGTGTCTGCAAAGTGTCTAACATCAGTACGTGGTCAAAAATGATTAACTAGTAAATTAATTTCAGTAACATCTAACACTCTCAGCATCCACATCCAAGAATTCCAGTGTTAGTGAACACTATGGGGACAGGCAGCATAGCCAAGTGAGGGAAGGCTCTGGAGATAAGCTGCTACTTTTCACAGCTCTGCCATTTACCATGTGTGAAGTTTGTGACTTCAGGTTGGTGACCTGACTTATTGGTGTCTTATTTTGTTTTTTTCTTTTTTTCATGATTTTTAATTTACAGATAATATTAGTACTTAACTTTTAATGTATATATAAGAAATAAATAAATTAATAGAATAATACCTGGAACATAGTACTTATTAAATTTTTGGAGTTTCTGCCTCATTCTGTACTGGATATTGATAGAGAAAGAATGGATTCCTTCTAAGAACACACACACACACACACAGACACACACACAGACACACACACACCCCGTGGCTTAAATAGTTCCCTAGAATTGTATCTTCACTTTTCTTATACGAACTTCCCCTTAGATATTTTTCAGGGCTTCCATTTAATAGTTTTTCCCATGCATGTTGGTTAAAAGACGCCAATTTCAAATCTTCAGGTGGTTAGGTAGTGGGGCCGCACAGGACTCCAAACTTTATAATAAACACTCCAGATCGTTTTTTACTTGAACTAATGTTTGAGAATGGCTGCATATCTGTGAATCTGATTTTTAACCATCTCCTCTGCATTTAGTCATTGATCCATCTATGGCTCTGGAAGCTTCTATCTGAATCTGTGTAAGCATTAGTTCAGAGGCCAGGCAGATGTTTTTCCTTTATCATCCACCCAGCCCAGGATAACACCCCAGACTCATTACTATGACCAAGGCTTTTGTTTTCTGGAAACAGATAAAACAAAGTATCCCTAAACTTGTTTTAAATTTTTCAAAATGTCCCTTCTTCTCATCAAATTGCATACAAATAAGGCAACTAACACCTCTTTTTTCCCCTAAAATACTTATTTATTATGAAAATAAGATTTAAAAAAAAAAGGCTGGGTGCAGTGGCTCACGCTTGTAATCCCAGCACTTTGGGAGGCCAAAGCGGGTGGATGGCTTGAGGTCAGGAGTTCGAGACCAGCCTGACCAACATGGTGAAAGCCCATCTCTACTAAAAACACAAAAATTAGCTGGGCGTGGTGTTGGGCATTGGTAATCTTAGCTAGTTGGGAGGCTGAGGCAGGAGAATCACTTGAACCTGGGAGGCGGAGGTTGCAGTGAGCCGAGATCACACCACTGCACTCCAGCCTGGGCAACAGAGTGAGACTTCATCTCAAATAAAAAAAGAAAAAGAATTTAAAAATCGTCACTGTCACACTTTGCCATCTAGATAAATAAAACCTGATAGAAACAACATTCTGATTTAGTTAGAAGCACTCCCTGTGATGGGATACTGGCAAAGTTACTCATCTAATTTTGCTCCAGAATGTTTTACACATGGATAACTTGGGGAGATTCCTGCCACTGACTAGGATCAATGGAAAGGTCATAGTTCTAGTGTCACTAGATGTAACTGTTTTTCAAGATTTCAACAATTAACATGCCCAGTAAGAGGTTCCCTTCTGCATTCTAGCCTGGGCATGGCCTGGTGCATTGGATTCTGTCGTGTGATGTCTTTTCCTGCAAGAACCACTCTGCTTTCACTTTACAGCAAAGGGTCCACAAGGAGCCTACACAGGGCTCAAAAAGCTTCCCTGTAAATTTCAGGTAGGTATTCAAGGGCCCTTTCCAGTTGCTCATTGGCTGATAAATCTGTCAGATGATCAGTTGCTACAACCAAAAGCAAAAACAAAGTAAGATAAAATTAAAATATGGATTACTTAATTTGGCACAGATCATTGTGCCATGCCCCAACATCCATTCTTTCCTTTTACAGATTAGTACAACTTCTGATTTATGGCTAGGTATGTAGCTGCCAAGAAACTAGATCATTTCCTTACTTCTTTTGCAGTTAAATGTAGTCATCTAAGCTCTAGTCAAATGGTTATGAATGAAAGTGTTATGTGGGGACCTTTTTAATGAGAAAATGGATTTGCCTCTGATTCTTTATTCCATCATACTTCCTGATGGCTTTAAATTGGATGAAATGGCTGGAGCTCTGGTAGGCATTTTGTACAATGAAGTTAAAATGGAAATGGAAGCTACACAAGACAAAGCAACAAGAATAAAGAAGTGTGAGCTTCTTATTTGACAATGCAACAGTGTTGATTTCATCAATGTGAAAGAAAATTTCTATTTTGTTAAGGCACTGTTCTTTGGAGATGTCTTATAATCTGTAGCCAGACCTAATTCTGAATAATACACTTAAGAATTCACAAAATATTTTGGAAAAGAAAAATTACAGCTGACAAATAAAATAGAGGCCTGGAATAGTAAGAAAGCCTTGCAGATTTTGATATGACAACTAATTGTTTCCTCTGTTCCAGAACAGATGAAAGTAAAGAGAACAAATATTTGTTAATCACCCACTATGTGTTACACTTGTAAAATATGTTTTATATTCTTTCTCTTTGAAAAGCAAATGCAACTCCTATTACCAAAATGCTTAACAAATTTTAATACTAAAATCAAACATTTATATTGCTATGTAACAAATTTAATGAGTCTATAATATCTTTTTTTGTAATTTTTCTCTAGAATTTGCCTTATATTGCAGCATCACAGAAGCTTCAACGTGAAAAAAATCTTAATTTTCTGCAGAATGAAAAATTTGGTTTAGATAGTACCTAAATGATGAAGTAGCAAACACTGGCTAAAAAAAAATTTAGATCAGCTGACTCCAAGTTGTCATTATATTTCTTCTTATCATTGTATAAAATAGAGTAGGAAATAGATATAGAAGCATCTGAGCAACTTGGAAATAACTTTTCATCACATTCAAACGGTTTTAATGGTATCTATTTCATTTTTGTACTGTGGCGTGTTTTCCTAGATGCTTAGCTGCTTATGAAGTATCTGCTTCTTCATATCATTATAGCGTTTATTCCAGGCTTCATAGGTTTGATGTTAATAACAAATGGCAAGTTACTTGAAAAGTCCACAATGCTAAGACTTCTGAATCCCAGGCATGTGAAGTCTAAGAAAACAATGCCTTTAGGTAATTAAAATTTCTCCTAATTAATTGGCCTTTTTTCACTCTTGCCCCTGCAGATTATATTCAACCCAGCAGCCATAGCGATGCTATTCACACTGAATCTCATCATGTCACTCCTCTTCTAAAAATTCTGAAATGGCTCCCAATATCAAAGTTAAATCCAAAATCTGCACTAGGCCTATAACATCCTATATGGCCAGTGCCCCTCAACACACTGCTCTGCCCTCAGTCTTATAGCTTCAGTTTGCTGGCCTCCTCCTTATTCCCTGAATCCAGGAGGCTGACTCCAGGAGCCTTCTAGCCATCAGACAGCTCTCCCTCATATACCCTGGTGAAACCCTCCTCTACCTCCTTTATGATTTTGCTTTAATTCCAAATTCTCAATAAGACAACCACTCTATTTGAAATCCAATCCTTCACATCCCAGATTTCCATTATCTTTCTCTGTTTTCTCATAATATTTGAAATGACAAAAAAATGTACAAATTAATTCTTATTGTTACTGTTTTTCCCTCCCTCCTAGAAAGTAATTTCCATGAGAACAAAGATGTGTATCTATTTGGTTCCCTGTGAGCCAATTCTTAGAACCATAAGTGCTCAAAATACATTTGTTGCTTATGTATATTCATCCCAAGTCTTAAGCCTGTCTGTGTAGAACCTGATATTACTGAGAAATGTGTTAGAAAAGAAGTTTGAACACATGTTGTACCTAAACCCCTGGGATAGAGATTTCTAATTTTAGCAGACATCTCTTTGTGCTCTAAAATATCTAAAAATTTGAGAATGAGAGCAATTTGTAATTAAATGAAAAGAGATACAGCAGATGCAGCAGAATTGGGTGACTCATTGCTATAATTTCTCTCCCCTTTCTAGAAGTTGTGTTGAATCGACATTCTAAACATCTCTTGAATTTATTTCTTTCAAATCTGAGATCAATGCCTTTGCTTAAGCTATCCTCAGACTATGTTATATCATACTGCCATAGGCTCTCCTAGCATCTTACTCCTCCTTGAAAATATTTATCCCATCTTATTGGGATCACTGGTCAGTTTCATCCCACCTTTTAAGGGCTCTCACTACATCTGTCTTGCTCACCATGTTATCCCTGTTGGCAAGCACAGCTTCTCATACAGAGTGATGAATAAATATTGATTGAATGAAGGAAAGTCTTACCTAAACCTTTGCAATAACCTTCCATCTGCTCCCTTTGACTTCAATGTCTCCCCTGTTTCTTCCACCTAAGGACATTGTGCAGCAGTAGCACTTTTCTAAAAAATAAAATGTGTTCATTTCTCTTTCTTGTTACAACCATTTATTACCTACAAGAAGAATCCAAATCTCTTAAATGTCTCTATAATGTGATTCCAGACTCCCTTTATGGCTTTCTCTCTAGTGATTCATTCTACATTCCTTATATTTTGGTCACAGCCCAAGCACCATTTCTTAAATAATGTCTATATCTTCATACCAAAATGTTTTTACACATACTATTTTCTCTGTTTGGAAGGCAGTCTAGTTATCTTCTAACTACTTTGGTTTTGCAGAGATTTGGGGATTGACTGATAGCATTAGAACAATAAAAAACTCACTCTTTCTTCTTCCACCTGCCCATGATGCCGTGTGTGACAATTCTTATAATACACCTGGGAGCTTATGTTTTACAGCTGGTGAATGTGGGTTGAATAAAGCAAAGCCAGGGAGAGAAAATTCCCACCCTACTGCCACATCTTAGTTTTGAACTCCTATGGAGAAGAAGGGAGGTTAGGATCATATTTGCTTGAATGACTCCTGAGAAAATTTGTAAGGCATTGGTGATATAGTTTGGAAACTTTTCCCCACCCAAATCTTATGTTGAAATGTGGTCCCTGATGTTGGAGGTGGGCACGGTGGGAGGTGTTTGGATTATGGAGATGGATCCCTCATGAATGGCTTGGGCCATCTACTTGGTGATAAGTGAGCCTTGCTCTGCATTCACACAAGATCTAGTTGTTTAAAAGTGTGTGGCACCTCCCCTCTTTTCTTGCTCCTATTCTTGCCATATGATGTGACTGCTCCCCATTTGCATTCTGCCATGATTGAAGAATTCCTGAGGCCTCCCCAGAAGCAAATGCCGCTTTGCTTCCTGCACAGCCTGTAAAATCATGAGCCAATTAAATCTGTTTTCTTAAAAATTACCCAGTCTCAGGTGTTACAGGAAAGGGGTCCCAATCCAGAGACAGTTTTGGATCTCACAGAAGAAAGAATTCAGGGCGAGTCTGCAGAGTAAAGTGAATGCAAGTTTATTAAGAAAGTAAGAAAAATAAAAGAATGACTCTATAGACAGAGCAGCCCCCGAGCACTTCTGGTTGCTCATTTTTATGGTTATTTCTTGATGATATGCTAAACAAGGGGTGGATTATTCATGACTCTGCTTTCTAGACCATATAAGGTAACTTCGTAATGTTGCCATGGCATTTGTAAACTGTCATGGCACTGGTGGGAGTGTAGCATTGAGAACCACCAGAGGTCACTCTCGTGGCCATCTTGGTTTTTGTGGGTTTTAGCTGGCTTCTTTACCTCAACCTGTTTTATAAGCAAGGTCTTCATGACCTGTTTTTTTGTGCTGACCTCCTTTCTCACCCTGTGACTTAGAGTGCCTTAACCATCTAGGAATGCAGCCCAGTAAATTTCAACCCCATTTACCCAGCTCCTACTCAAGATGGAGTTGCTCTGGTTCACACACACACAAAATTTGGAAGCAGCTTTGGAACTGAGTAACAGGCAGAGGTTGGAGGAGTTTGGAGGGCTCAGAAGAAGACAGAAAGATTAGGGAAAGTTTGGAACTTCTTAGAGACTGTTAAATGGTTGTGTCCAAAATGCTGGTAGTAATATGGACAGTGAAGTCCAGGGTGATGAGGTCTTGGATGGAAATGAGGAACTTATTTTGAACTAAAGCAAAGATCACATGTGTTATACCTTAGCAAAGAGTTTGGCTGTGTTCTGTTTATGCCCTAGAGCTCTGTGGAAGTTTGAACTTCAGTGTGATGATTTAGGGTATCTAAAAGAAGAAATTTCTAAGCAGCAAAGTGTTCAAGAGTGGTGTGGCTGCTATTAACAGCCTATGGTCAGAGGTAGAACAAAGAAGTGATTTAAAGTTGGAAACTATATTTAACTAGGAAGCAGAGTAAAACTTTGAACAATTTTCAACCTGACCATGTGACGGAGAAAGAAAAAGCTTTTTAGGGAAAGGAATTCAAGCTGGCTGTGGAGCAACCACTTGCTAGAGATATTGGCATAACTAATTAGGACCAAGTGCTAATGTCCAAGCAATGGAAAAAAAAACAGACCCAGAAAGCATTTCGGAGATCTCAGAGGCAGGACCTCCCATCACAGACCCAGAAGCCTAGAGGAAAAGAATGGCTTCTTGAGCCAGGCCCAGGACCCCATTCCCCTGTGCAGCCTTGGGGACACTGGTTCACACATCATAGTTGCTCCACCTCCAGCACGGGTTTAAAGGGGCCCAGGTACAGCCTGAGCTACCACTTTGGAGAATGCAAGCCTTAAGCCTTGGTATCTTCCAAGTGGTTTTAAGCCTGCAGGTGCACAGAGTGCAGGAGTTAAGGAGGCTTGTCCTCCACCTAGATTTCAGAGGGTATATGGAAAAGCCTAGGTGTCCAGGAGGAAGCCTGTTGTAGAAGCAGAGCCCTCACGGAGAGCAGAGGCAGTGTGGAGGGCAATTGTGGGATTGGAGGCCCCACACACAGTCCCCACTGAGGGACTTCCTAGTAGAGCTGTGAGAAAGTGGCCACCATCTTCCAGACCTGAGAATGGTGGGTCCACAAGCAGCTTGCACCATCAGCATGAAAAGCTGCAGGCACTCGGCTCCAACCCATGAGAGAACCTGTTGGGGCTGCACTCTACAAAGCCACAGGGGTGGGGCTGCCCAAGGCCTTGGGGCCCACCCTTCACACCAGAGTGCCCAGGATGTGGGACATAAAGTCAAAGGAGATTGTTTTGGAGCTCTAAGATTTAAGGACTGTCCTGCTGTATTTCAAACTTGTGTGGGACCCATAGTTCCTTTCTTATAGCCAATTTCTCCCTTTTGGAACAGAAATGTTTACCCAATGCCTAAACTCTCACTTTATCTTGGAAGTAAATATTTTGCTTTTGATTTTACAGGTTTATAGGTGAAAGAGATGTTCTTTGTCTAAGATGAGACTTTGGGTTAATTCTGAAATGATTTAAGACTTTGGAGAAGTGTTGGAAAGACATGATTTTATTTTGCAGTGTGAGAAGGACATGAGATTTGGGGAGGGGGACAAGGTGAAATAAGAATATAGTTTGGATTTGTGTACTCACCCAAATCCCCTGTTGAAAAGTAATTCTCCATGTTGGAGGTAGGGTCTGGTGGGAGGTGTTTGGATCATGGGGGCAGATCCCTCATGAATGGCTTGGCCATCCCCTTGGTGATAAGTGAGCTCTTGCTCTGAGTTTCCATGAGGTCTGGTCATTTAAAATTGTGTGGGACCTCCCCCTACACTCTCTTTTGCTCCCATTCCCACCATGTGATGTGCCTGCTCCCCCTTTGCCTTCTGCTAAGATTGGAAGCTTTCTGGGCCCTCGCCAGAAGCTGCCATGCTTCTTTTTTTCTTGAAAGACAGTCTCCCTCTGTCACCCAGGCTGGAGGAGTGCAGTGCTGCAATCTTGGCTCACAGCAATTTGCACTTCCATGGCTCAAGCAATCCTCCCATCTCGGCCTCCCACATAGCTGGGACCATAGGTGTGTGCCACCACACCTGGCTAATTTTTATATTTTTGTAGAGACAACAGCGTTTCACCATGTTCCCCAGGCTGGTCTTGAACTCCTGAGCTCAAGCGATTCATCCCCCTTGGCCTCCCAAAATGTTGGGAATACAGGCATGAGCCACTGCACCCAGATTGCTATGCTTCTTATACAGCCTGCACAACCATAAGCCAATTAGATCTCTTTTCTTCCAAATTACCCAGTCTCAGGTATTTCATTATAGTAGTGCAAGAACAGTCTAACACCACTGGTAAATGCATAGCTTTGATCCTACGTGCCAGAGAGAATAGATAGCCCATCATCCCCATCTGGCACATCACCTAAGCTTCCTCTCCACATGTGCATTTATGTTCTCCATCATCAGGTTCAGCAGTAAATATTCACATAGTGGCATTCCAAATGGAGACTGGGACAAGGATTAGAAAAGCAAGCTAAGGCAGGACAAATGTTTCAGTGTGACTGTAGCTAACAGAAGAGTATCAGGGGATGTGTGAGACCTATTTCTTGGGACATCAAAAATGATCTTACAACCTAAAAGAGTTGAATGTCTGATAATCATCTGGATATTCTGACAGGGAAAAAGGTCACAGGTACTCTGTCACTTTGATATAAATACGAAATGGTGGTATATTTTGTAATTACATGCTTGTCAGGCCAGGGCATTTAGAAATAAAGACACTCATTTAAGTGTTACAGAAAATCTTCCCTGTCACAACCATGATCTGTCTTTGTAAAATGCTTTTTATATGCCACTGTTTTAGTCCTAGACTCTAGGCACACTGGCTTCCTTGCTGTTCCCAGACAAGAAACCTTGTACTCTCAAGGCCCTTGCATGTGCTGTCATTTTTGCCTTAAACTTTCTTTCCCTCAAGGAGCTGTGTCACTGGCTCCCTTACTTCCTTCAAGTATTTATTTAAAACGCATCTAAACTGAGCGCAGTGGCTCATGCCTGCAATCCCAATACTTTGGGAAGCCGATGTGGGCAGATTGCTGGAGCCCAGGAGTTCAAGACCAGCCTGTGCAACATGGTGAAACCCCATTTCTACAAAGTTTAAAAAATTTGCTGGGCATGGTGGTGCATGCCTGTAGTCCCAGCTATTTGAGAGGCTGAGGTGGGAGGATTGCTTTAGCCTGGAATATTGAGGCTGCAATGAGCTGTGATTGAGCCACTGAACTCCAGCCTGAGCAACAGAGTGAGACCCTGTCTCACTCTGTCTCAGAAAAAGAAAAAAAATAAGTCATTAACAAAAAAAGCATCTAAGTGAGGCCTTCTCTAACTACCTGCCTAAAATTTTCATACTCTATTGTATTTCCATACTTTTTTTTTCCCTCATAGAATTGAAGCTCCATTGACAGCAGAGATTACTTGTTTCTGTTTTGTCTCAGTGCCACATCCCCAGTGGCTAGAACAGTGTCTGGCACATAGGACATACTCTACAAATGTTCCTTGAATAAAGGAAGAATCTGTATATGTCCATTTGGTCAACTAAGCAATGAGCCTCTTTTAGATGAAAATGGGGAGGTGATGGCTCATTTACTTCTCATCCATCCACCTACCACAGCCATTGCACACAGCACACCATGATGAATGTTTGGTCTTTTGTGCTGCTTTGTCTCAATGAAATCCTTATCAGGACCCTGCAACTTTCTTCATTGTGTAGACTGTTTTTCTGTCCTGACACTTTGTACAATTATAAGTGTCTTCTTTGATGTTTCATTAAGCTTTTGAAGCACTGAGTGTGTGAGGAGGAAATTGTTATCCTAATTTCACAGCCATAGAGATTAAGGCACATGAGAAATGAGACCCATATTTAAGTCAGTGACATGGTCAGGATTAGAATTCAAAATGTGCTTGGTGCAGGATCCCTGAGTCATATCTTTCCAATGAATTACCCCTGGATAAATATGCTAGAGGAGAAATAGATCCTTTTGTTTTCATTAGGGAATCTATTTGTTGACATCTGTCTTTTCAGAGACACAAGGAATATGTATGTGTGCTTTTTCCCTTCAAGCTAAAGAAAAGAAAAAAAATTATTATCACTATATATCTTTGAAAATTAAGTACATTTAAGAGGGCAGTCAATATCTAGGTGTCATTTCCTTAATTCAAATTACCACAAGTCATATAAAAAGAAAATAAAATATACTTAGGGGCAAATTTAGTTCAAAATTTTGGGGGCATGCTTCAAAATTTCCTTACAAAGAGAAATATAGAAATTAGAACTATAACTCTTTGAAACAGTCTAAAAATTTAGCACCCATTTCAGACATCTATGTGTGAGTCTACTCAGAAATCTTTCTTAAGTAAATATTTGTGAATAAACATTCAAATTTCTGTCTGAATATAAGATATTTATTTATAAGGCAGGGTCTTTTTCCTATGTGCTGTTGTTGCAGGATGGTGGGTGGAAGAAACAGGAGATGAATTCAAGTCAAAGAGAACAGATGGGAGACTATTGCAAAGGTTTAGGTAAGGATTTCATTCACTCCATCAATTTTTATTCATCATTCACTCTGTGTAAGGAACAGTACTTGCCAAAAGGGATATTTCGGTGGGCAAGACAGATCTAGGCTGGGCTGTTGGAGGGCTTGGTGAAGCTGACGAGTGATTCTAATAAGAAATGATGGATATGGCACAAGGAAGAGGAAAGTACTATGAGGATATATGGTCATGTGATCTAATATAATCTAATATGCTTTGACCAAAAGCAATGGTCTGAGACTTGAGAGCAGGAAATAAATCTGAGAAATGTTTAGAATGTAAAACCAACACAATCTCTAGAGAGGGGAGAAGAGGCTAGGTCTTACAGGAGTGTGAGAGAGGAATGTAGAGAGATGAATGCTTCTCCTTAACATTATAAGGAATATCCTGGATAGCCTCACCACCCCTAACTTGCATTACTCCTCCTTCTTGTGTATCTTCCAACAATAAGCAACCTGGTCTGTGTAGAAACCCACATCTACATCACTTTACTCATCTTCCTCTTCCTGGGCTGCATCTCCATTTTCTTATCCCGGCTACATCTTACCAGTCGAAGATTCATCTGAGCTATTACAACCTTCTAGACATTTCTCCAAGTCAGATAAGGGATAGAGGATATATATAGAGAGAGGTGTTGGAGCTGTAATGTGACATTTTCTAGCCTCAGTTCCTTTCCTTGTGCTGTTGTGACTTTTCATGGTCCTTTCCTATCCTACTGAATCTACTTCCTTTGTGAAAAATAGAAGAGGATTAATTCCTGGGTCAATCAACAAAACCATTCACATATTCCTAGTTTCTGCTATACTAGAATCATTAAGCTCTGGGCTGTGGGTGTTTCAAGCATTACCAAGACATGGCACTTAATGTCAATTAGGAAAAACTGACAAAGTTGGCATCTTAAATGTTTATTCAGTAACTTTATAGCAAGTAATTCTACTTGAGTAAAGATGGTAAAATGTAAAAGTTTGCAAATAAAAAAGTTAATATACAATTAACAGCTCAATATGACAAGTTACACTTACAAAATTTAAAACTAAACCCCAATGAATTCGTAATTTTTCTTAAATATCTACTTTCTGACATACTTAAGCTTTCTTGATTAAAATAAAATATTTAGGAGAACTTTCCTAATTTTTGATATTTTTTATGAAATGTAAGTGAACACTTTAAAGTCTCAAAACAATAAAATGGTTATTTACACACATTCACACAACTATACACAAAGAAAAGCAAACCAAACCAAACCAAACCTCTTATAACTTCACTTTTAATTTGGTACTTTTAAGTTTGATCCATATAAGGTGTACATAGGCTAGTAATGTTACCAAAATCTGAGCTAAAACCACGTATGGACTAATCAGCTTCAATATACGTGAAAAGTAATTATGAAATTAAGCGGATGATACTAGGGCAAGTGTATTGAAAAGGTATATAGTATTCATAGAGTTTTGCCTCACAATATTCTTGTGTAGATTACAAATAAACCAGCTAATGGTTTATATTCTGTTCATAGTGGTTACTTTGGTCATTTCTAGCTGATTCTCCAGGAACAATTAAAAAAATGATTAGTTTTGCTAGTGTTTATCACTGATTTTTTCTTCTCCCTAAAACAAACCTGCTTTGGCTTACACATAATCATAAAATGTCTTTTATACTTTTATTATAAACAATTTACCACCCCATTTAGCAAAATCTAAATTTGGCCTAAAATTTTAAAACTTCTCAAATTATAAATAAAGCAGATTTGAAACAGAGTTTTCATTTTTTTTAATCAAAAAAATTGGGGGAGGGGGAATGGAGGGGTAGATTTATATGTATATAATAGTGCAGAAATTCAGGGGGAACATGAAATAACTCAAATTTGACTTGCACTTGGAGAAACACTTTTCTTGAATTTTCTGCTTTTGGTTGAACACTGATCCTCTTGATCATTGGGAATAACATTTAGATCTGTGAATACACTCCACATTTTCTCTTTTGGTCTGTAGTGAAGTCCCTGTCTTTCACCAGAATACTCTCCTCTGGCCTGTTTTCTTCAATTATCCTCTCTTGTCCTGTGTCAGGCTTGTTCTTATTTATCTCTTAGATACCCTGTGCATCAATACTTTGCCCATAAGGTCTTCACTGGCTGCCAGGTTTTGGACACCTTTAAATTCTCCATCAAAACACTTGTTCCACTGATTGACTTGGCCACTTTCCTGCTGGCATCCACAGCTAGTATCTAAGTTTGAGAAACCAAGCTCCTTGACCATAGTAGTAACCATTGCATCTCTACCATTTATTGAGCTGAGTCCCTGCATGTAGTAAGTGCTCAGCAAATAGTTGATGACAAACAAAGATGTTAATACTTGATTTTCATCTCATTTGAAATGCCAACTATCTTTCATAATAAACACACTTGTTCTTTCAGTGGACTTTTAACAACTTCCTTTCATGAGAATAGATTCCTCCTGCTTCCATCTTGGAGTCTTAGCTAGATTCACCCACAAGTGGAATTGAGAATAAAGTAGAATTTTTCTTTTTATATTATAATTTCTTTATCCTAGTGTTGCATTTTTTACTACTTCCCAGGACCACTTACTTATCCTACTCTACTTTGCATTACTCCCACATTCATCCCTAACGATGCTGTCTTGTGGCTGGGTGTGGTGGCTCATGGCTGTAATCTCAGCACTTTGGAAGGCCAAGGCAGGTGGATCACTTGAGGCCAAGAGCTCGAGACCAGCCTAGGCAACATGGAGAAACCCTGTCTCTACAGAAAAATACAAAAATTAGCCAGGTGTGGTGGTGTGCGCCTGTAGCCCCAGCTACACAGGAGGCTGAGGTGGGAGGATCACTTGAACTCAGGAGGCAGAGGTTGCAGTGAGCTGAGATCACACCACTGCACTCCAGCCTGTGCAATCGAGCAAGACTCTATCTCAAAAACAAAAATAAAAAAACTCTTGTGTTTCCTGTATTTCTCAGAGTCTGAATAGAATATTGATTATCTCACCTATGACCTGTGTAGTAGCTATCAGGAATTGAGAAACGGGGAAATATTTTTCAAAGAAAAACAAACAAACCAATTATTTCCAATGATGGCTTCCACATTTCTCAATTCTGGTCCTTTGACAATTTATTTAACCTCTATAAACTTAATCTCTCTATATAAAATAGGTATAATTAAACAACTTCAATGAGATTGCTGTGAAGATTAAATAGGTATATATGTGAATTATCTATACCAATTCATCTATTATAGTAGATGATTGTTAGATACAATGATTTTTGTTATTAACTCTATCACCAGCTAGAAAAGAATACTACATTAATATCACCTGTAAATTTGTATTAAAAAAGTACAACAATATATTTCCAAAATTAAGTGGCTGAATAGATTAATTCAGTCAAATAGCGCTTTTGAGAGTCTTAAAATGAGCTCACATTTATTGACACATACTTTATTCCTTCTTTTTTGACAATATTATATGCTCTTCTTTCAGTAGCACTCTTTCAACATTGTATCCATTGCTTATGTAATTTCTACCTTCTAGTTTCCTTCTATTGCCACATAAGAGAGACAGTTGAAAGAATATATTTTTACTTGAAGTTAAAGAGGTTGTAGAATAAAATGATATTCCATAACAGCAAACTTGCTGTGAGCACAATACACCAAGGAAGAATTAAATAGGCAGAATTCAATAGTACATTTAAAGGATTCAAACAAGAAAATGCATACCATTCTTTACTTCTTGCCTTACAAATGTGGATGAGTATGCTGGCATCATTGGAAGAAGCCTCCAAATCTCCTATTATTTTAATTATGATATAAAATATAATTTACTTTTTGCAGAGAAATGGTAAATAAAATGTATTTAATCCTGCAATTATTTATAAAATAAAAATCTTTGTCATATTACTCCTTTTCCAGAAAATTAACAGTATTACCTAAAGAACACCTCAGATTTATAATTTTTGAAGAGGTTTTATGTTTTAAATTAATTACTTTTGAATATGAAATACATAGATATAGAATAATCATATATAGATATAGATAGAATAAATATTACAATAAAAAAGAAAACAAAGATTGTTACACTGGATTTAGAAAAATGAACATCTGAACTATAGCATATATTGACATACTTTACATATAATTATACGGAAATGTCAAAAGGAAAAGGAAAAAAATGTATGTACTACCAAGCAAATAACAACCAAAAGGAAGTTAAGTAACTATACTATTCGAAGAATAGTATCAAAGAATGTAGGATTTAATGCAAGATAATTGCTAGGAAACAACTTTTCATAACAATTAAGACATCAATCAATCTATGTGTGTGCACCTAATAACATAACTTCAATAAATGTATGAGTTGACAAAACAAAAAGAAGGTAGTAAGGATAATGAAGATATAAATAATCTGATTAACATATTTTACCTGAAACTACTATGCCCTAAATCAATAGATTATACATTATTTCAGTTATTCCTAAAACTTTACTAATACTGATCCTATGCTGAGCCATAAAACAGTTCTCAAAAAAGCTCCAAAAAATTAAAAATAGCCAGGTGCAGTGGCTCACACCTGTAAACCTAGCACTTTGGGAGGCCCAGGCAGGAGGATCACTTGAGCCCAGGGGTTTGAGATCAGCCTGAGCAACATAGGGAGACCCCCACCATTTCTACAAAAAAATACAAGAAATTAGCCAGGTGTGATGGATTATGCCTGTAGTCCCAGCTACACAGGAGGCTGAGGTGGGAGGATCACCTAAGCCCAGGAGTTCAAGGCGACAGTGAGCTTTGATTGTGCCACTGCACGGCAGCCTGAGTGACAGAGTGAGACCCTGTCTTGAAAGAAAGAAAGAAAGAAAGATAGAAAGAAAGAGAGAGAGAGAAAGGAAAGAGAGAGAGAGAAAGAAAGAAAGAGAAGAAAGAAAGAAAAGAAAGAGAAAAAGGGAGGAAGGGAGGAGGGGAGGAGGGGAGGAAGGGAGGAATAGAGGAAGGGAGGAAGGGAAGGTAATTTAGAACATCTCTGACCACGAAGGAATTAAACTAGAACTCAATAAAACAAGATAAATAGAAAGCATTCAGATATCTTGAAATTACACAGTACATGTCTATATAACACCTGGGACAAAAGGAAATTAGCAAATATTAAATTGAAGAACAATGAAAATGCCACTAACCCCATGTTTGCCAAGAAATATATAACCTAAAAGGCTTTTTCTTTTTCTTTTCTTTTTTTTTTTTTTTTTTTTTTTGAGACAGGGTCTTACTCTGTCACCCAGTCTGGAGTGCAGTGTCCTGATCTCGGCTCTCTGCAACCTCTGCCTCCCAAGTTCAAGGAATTCTCCCACTTCAGCCTCCTGACTAGCTGGGACTACAGGCATGCACCACCATGCCTGGCTAATTTGTTGTATTTTATGGTAGAGAAGGGGTTTCACCATGTAGGCCAGGCTGGTCTTGAACTCCTGACATCAAGTGACCTGTCCGCCTCAGCCCCCCAAAGTGTTGGGATTGCAGGTGTGAGCCACTGCGCCTGGCCTAGAAGGCATTTTTACATAGAAGAAAAGCATTTTTACATAGAAGAAAAGTGAAAATAGAGTAGCAAACTAAACCCAAAAATGAGGGTGTATTAGTTTCCTAGCATTGCCGTAACAAATCATTACAAACTGGGTAGTTTAAAACAGCAATTGCATTCTCTCACAATTCAGGAGGCCAGAAGTCCAAAATCAAAGTGCTGGCAGAATTTGTCCCCCTTCTGGGGTTCAGAAGGAGAATCTTTTTCATGCTCTCTTTCTTGTGGCTTCTGGTAGTTGCTGTCATTTTGCAGTCACATTAATTCTAATCTCCCTCTATCATCACACGACTGTCCTCCCTCTGTGACCATCTCTGGGTCTTTCTTCCTCTTATTATTAGTATACTGCCATTTTGGATTAAGAACCCACTCTACTCCAGTATGTGTCATCTTAAGTCTAATTACATCCACAAAGGACCTATAAGCAGCAAGTAAGGTCCTATTCACAAGTACCAGATATATAAATATCTCTTCTTGGAAAACACAAATCAACACCAAACAGAGAAAAAAGCACAACAGAAAAGTATCAAAGTCAAAGTTTGGTTTTAAAAAGAAAATAAATAAATAAAATAGACATATACAACTTTAAAAATGCTCAGAAACCTCTGGCAAGGCTGATAAAGAAACACACACACACACACACACACACACACACACACACACTTTAAGGTTGCAAATACCCTTTATTTCCTAAGCAGATATTAATTTCCCTTCATACTCTACTTAATTTGTATATATTGAATTTTTGTTGATCAGTGTTAATTCATATACATTATATATAATAAATATGAAAAACAAAAATGAGATGACTGTGATGTAATTGAACAAACACTTGTTAAAAAATACAAGATAAATGATTCAAGCCTCAGATCTATGATTTGTGAACTCTGAACATAAGACAGTCAGTGAAACTCTAGGAATTTATTTTTTCTCATCTGTGGACTGTGAAGAGAGAGATAGTTACCGTTATATTGTGTTGGTTTTAATGGCAAATATAAATGAAAGCATTTTACAAATTCAAATGGTAGCAAATATAAGCTTAATGTGATAACAGAAAACATACTGTAAATTTACAATTTAAGGCTAGGTGTGGTGGCTCTTGCCTGCAATACCAGCACTTTGAGAGGTGGAGGTAGGGGGAGGATCACTTAAGCCCAGGAGTTTGAGAACAGCCTGGGCAACATGGTGAAACCTTGTTTCTACAAAAAAAAAAAAACTAAAAAAAATTAAACAGGCCTTTAGTCCTGGCTACTTGGGAGTCTGAGGTAGGAGGATTGCTTGAGACTGGGAAGTCAAGGCTGCAGTGAGCTGAGCTGCGATCAGGCCACTGCACTGTAGCCTGGGTGAAAAAAAAAAACAAAAATTATAATTTACCCTTAGTAATTTAAATACTATGTAAATTATACATGGTTCTAAAAACTTCCATCTTAGAGGTTTTTATTTTACTACCAATTGGTAGTAAAGTTACTCCCTCACTTTTAACCTTGATTTCTAGAAATTCTGTCAAAATGCATATTATCAGATTTTAATTTCGTATTTCTGAATAATGTTATTTCTATTAATTTGGTCTTTGGTTTTCTGATTCTGTTAGTTCACTTAGGATAATGGCCTCCAGCTGCGTCCATGTTGTTTCAAAGCGTGTCCGGAATTGGTGGGTTCTTGGTCTCACTGACTTCAAGAATGAAGCCGCGGACCCTCGCAGTGAGTGTTACAGCTCTTACGTTGGTGCGTCTGCAGTTTGTTCCTTCTAATGTTCGGATGTGTTCGGAGTTTCTTCCTTCTGGTGGGTTCGTGGTCTGGCTGGCTCAGGAGTGCAGCTGCAGACCTTCGCGGTGAGTGTCACAGCTCTTAAGTTGGCGCGTCTGCAGTTTGTTCCTTCTGATGTTCGGATGTGTTCCGAGTTTCTTCCTTCTGGTGGGTTCGTGGTCTCACTGGCTCAGGAGTGAAGCTGCAGACCTTCGCGGTGAGTGAGTGTCACAGCTCTTAAGTTGGCGCGTCTGCAGTTTGTTTCTTCTGATGTTCAGATGTGCTCGGAGTTTCTTCCTTCTGGTGGGTTCGTGGTCTCGATGGCTCAGGAGTGAAGCTACAGGCCTTCCCGGTGAGTGTTACAGCTCTTAAGGCAGGGCGGCTGGAGTTGTTCGTTCTTCCCGGTGGGCTTGTGGTCTTGCTGGTTTCAGGAGTGAAGCTGTAGACCTTTGAGGTGAGTGTTACAGCTCATAAAAGCTGTGTGGACCCAAAGAGTGAGCAGCAGCAAGATTTATTGCAAAGAGCGAAAGAACAAAGCTTCCACAGTGTGGAAGGGGACCTGAGCGGGTTGCCACTGCTGGCTGGGGCAGCCTGCTTTTATTCTCATCTGGCCCCACCCACATCCTGCTGATTGGTAGAGCCGAGTGGTCTGTTTTGACAGGGGGCTGATTGGTGCGTTTACAATCCCTGAGCTAAACACAAAGGTTCTCCACTTCCCCACCAGATTAGCTAGATACAGAGTGTCAACACAAAGGTTCTCCAAGGCCCCACCAGAATAGCTAGATAGAGTGTCGATTGGTGCATTCACAAACGCTGAGCTAGACACAGGCTGCTGATTGGTGTGTTTACAAACCTTGAGCTAGATACAGAGTGCCGATTGGTGTATTTACAATCCCTGAGCTAGACATAAAGGTTCTCCAAGGTCCCACCAGAGTAGCTAGATACAGAGTGTCCATTGGTGCATTCACAGACCCTGAGCTAGACACAGGGTGCTGATTGGTGTATTTACAATCCCTGAGCTAGACATAAAGGTTCTCCACATCCCCACCAGACTCAGGAGCCCAGCTGGCTTCACCCAGTGGATCCCACACCAGGGCTGCCGGTAGAGCTGCCTGCCAGTCCCGGTGCCATGCGCCCGCACTCCTCAGCCCTTGGGTGGTCGATGGGACTGGGGCCGTGGATCGGGGGCGGCGCTCATCAGGGAGGCTGGGGCCGCACAGGAGCCCACGGAGGGGGTGGGGGGCTCAGGCATGGTGGGCTGCAGGTCCTGAGCCCTGCCCCAAGGGAAGGCAGCTAAGGCCCGGTGAGAAATCGAGTGCAGTGCCGGTGGGCTGGCACTGCTGGGGGACCCAGTACACCCTCTGCAGCCACTGGCCTGGGTGCTAAGCCCCTTATTGCCCGAGGCTGGTAGGGCCCGCCGGCTGCTCTGAGTGCCGGCCGGCCAAGCCCACACCCACCCGGAACTCCAGCTGGCCCGCAAGCACAGCGTGCAGCCCCTGTTCCCGCTCGCGCCTCTCCCTCCATACCTCCCTGCAAGTTGAGGGAGCCGGCTCCAGCCTCGGCCAGCCCAGAAGGGGGCTCCCACAGTGCAGCAGTGGGCTGAAGGGCTCCTCAAGTGCCGCCAAAGTGGGAGCCCAGGCAGAGGAGGCACTGAGAGTGTGCGAGGGCTGTGAGGACTGCCAGCACGCTGTCACCTCTCAAAAGGACCTGATTTCATTCTTTTTTGTGTCTGCATAATATTTTATGGTGTACGTGCAACACATTTTCTTTATCCAATCCATCATTGATGGGCACTGGGGTTAATTCCGTGTTTCTTTTATTATTATATAAATAGTACTTCTCTACGTATTTTTTTAAAAATACATCCGTATTTTATGTGTGTTTAAAAAACAGCTTTCTATGTATACTTTTAAACCAATATCATGTTGGTTAAAAAAAAAAAAGATGTGTTTGATGTCTTCTATTTTTTCTCTCTTCATTTTATTTCATTTTTGGCTTTAAAACTGAATCATAACATGTTGGTGCTATAATATTTGATTCATTAAGCTTTTGACAGTTACACATTCATGGTGGATTATGCATTATGAAACAGAAAACAAGTTCTCTTTTTTGTTTAATGATTTCTGCCTTGATTTCTACTTTGTACGAAATTATTCTTACCATGACCCTTACCTTGCTTGCTTTTGCCTCTTATGACTTTGACCATTCTTTTTATTTTATTATTTATTTTAAATTTTTGTGGGTACGAAGTAGATTAATATATTTATAGGGTACATGAGATATTTTTAAACAGGCATACAATGCATAATAATCACATCAAGGTAAATGGGGTATCCATCACTTCAAGCATTTATCCCTTCATCCCTTCTTTGTGTTACAAACAATCCAATTATACTCTTAGTTTTTTTAAAAGAAACAACAAATTATTGTTGACTGTATTCATCCTGTTGTACTACCAAATACTGTATCTTGTTCATTCTGTTTAACTATATTTTTTAGCTCTTTAACCATTCCCACTCGCCACTCCCATTACACCTCCCAGCCTCTGCATAAATTCAATTGTTTTAATGTTTTAGCTCCCATAAATGCGAACACGTGAAGTTTGCCTTTCTGTGCCTGTCTTATTACACTTAACATAATGTCTTCCTGTTCCGTCCATGTTGTTGCAAATGACAGGATCTTATTCTTTTTTGTGACTGAATAGTACTCCATTGTGTGTATGTATCACATTTTCTTTGTTCATTCGTCTGTTGAGGGACACATAGATTGATTCAAAATCTTGGCTATTGCGAATAGTGCTGCAAAAACATGGAAGTGCAGATATCTATTTGATATATTGATTTTCTTTCTTTTGGATATATGCCTAGCAGTTCAATTGCTGGATCATATGGTAGCTCTATTTTTAGTTTTTAAAGAAACCTCCAAACTATTCTCCATAATGGTTGTACTAATTTACATTCCCACCAACAATGTAGGAAAGTCGGTTTGTCCACATCCTCACCAGCATTCCTTATTGCTTGTCTTTTGGATACAAGCCATTTTAACTGGGGTAAGATGACATCTCATTGTAGTTTTGATTTGCATTTCTCTGATGATCAATGATGTTGAGCACTTTTTATATACCTCTTTTCCATTTGAATGTCTTGAGAAATGTCTGTTCAGATCTCTTGTCCATTTTTTAATCAGATCACTTAATTTTTTTCCTATTGAGTTGTTTACATTCCTTATATATTCTGGTTATTAATCCCTTGTCAGATGGGTAATTTGCTCATACTTTGCCCATCCTGCAGATTGTCTCTTCACTTTACTGATTGTTTCCTTTGCTGCACAGAAGCTTTTTAACTATTTCTCCTTTTTTGTTCTGGTTCACTGTGCTTTTGGGGTATTAGCCAAGAAATCTTTGCCCAGTCCATTGTCCTTGAGAATTTCCCCCAATGTTTTCTTTTAGTAATTTTATAGTCTGAGGTCTTAGAGTTAGGTTTTTAATCCACTTTGATTGGATTTTTGTGTATGGTAGGAGACAAGGGTCTAGTTTCATTCCTCTGCTTATGAATATCCAATTTTCCCAGCACCATGTATTAAAGAGACTATATTTTCCCAAATACATTTTCTTGCCACTTTTGTGAAAAATGAGTTCAATGTAGGTGTATGGGTTTATTTCTAGGTTCTCTGCTTTGTTCTATTGATCTAGGTGTCTGTTTTTTATATCAGTGCCATGCTGCTTGGGTTACTATAGTTCAGTAGTATAATTTGAACCCAGGTAACATGATTCTTCTAGTTTTATACATTTTGTTTTGGATAGCTTTTGCTATTCTGAGTCTTTTGTGGTTCCATATAAATTTTAGAATTTTTTTTTCTATTTCTGTGAAGAATGTTATTGGTATTTTGATAAATATTGGATTGAATCCGTACATTGCTTTGGATATCATAAATATGTCGACAATATTGATTCTTCCGATCCATGAACATGAAATATCTTTCCATCTTTTGATGTCCTCTTCAGTTTTTTGCATTAATATTTTATAGTTATCATTTTGGAGCTCTTTAACTTCTTTGGTTAAACTTATTCCCAGGTATTTTATTTTATTTGTGGCTATTACAAATGAGGTTGCTTTCTTGATTTCTTTTTCTGGTTCCTCACAGTTGGCATATATAAATGCTACTTATTTTCGTATGTTGCTTTTGTATACTGCAACTTTAATGAATTTGTTTATCAGTTCTAACAGTGTTTTGGTGGAGTCTTTTTATTTTTCCAAATATAATATTATATCATCCCCAAGTTGATATATGATATGATATGATATATGATATGATCAGCTTGTAGATAATATGATCTTATATTTGGAAAAATATAACAAAAAGTTTTTTAAGAATTATATATTTTTAAAAGTATACTTGAGGATTATATTTGAAAAAAACAGTTTGGGTTTTTTTTTTCTTTATTATGAAGACGTTGAATTTTATCAAATTTTTTTTAGGATCAGTTGAAATGATCATTTATTTTTTCACTTATTCTGTTGAAATGATGTATTAAACTGATTGATCTGCACATGTTGAATTATTCTGCCATTCCTGGTCATCTCACTGGTCATAACAAATGATCTTTTTACTGTGCAGTTTTGTCACACAGTATTTTGTTGAAGATTTTTGCATTCATGTTCCTCAAGGATACTGGCCTGTCGTTCTCTTTTTTTTTCTGATGTGTCTTGTTCTAGTTTTAGTATTAGAGTAATACTGGTTTCATAGAATGAGTATGGAAGTATACCTTCCACCATTATTTTTGGAATTAGTTTGAGTAGGATCGGTATTAGTTCTTCTTTAAATGTTGGGAAAATTCAGCAATGAAATCATCATATCCTAGGCTTTTCTTTATTGGTAGAATTTTTACTACAGCTTTGATCTCATTGTTTGTTATTGGTCTGTTAAGGTTTTGTATTTCTTCATGGTTAAATCTTGGTAGGTTGTATGTGTCTAGACATTTATCCACTTCTTGTAGGTTTTGAAATTTATTTGCATAGAATTGCTCATACTAGCTTCTAATAATATATTAAATTTCTGTAATATTGGATATAATGTCTGCTTTTCCATTTCAGATTTTATTTACTTGGGTCTTCTCTCTTTTTTTCTTCATCCTGTTAATGATCTGTAAATTTTATTTATCTTTTTCTGAAAAACCAGCTTTTCACTTTGTTGATCTTTTCTATTGCTCTTTTTTGTTTAAATTTCATTTATTTCTGCTCTGATCTGTATTATTGCTTTTTTTCTACTAATTTTGGGTTTGGTTTGCTCTTGCTTTTTTAGTTCTTTAAGATGCATTATTAGGTTGTATATTTGAAGTCTTCCTACTTTTTTGATGTAGGTGCATATTTCTATAAACTTTCCTCTTAGTACTGCTTTTGATGTATGTCACAGTTTTTGGTATGTTGGGTTACAATTTTTGTATGTTTCAAAAATATTTTTTAATTTTTCTTCTTAATTTCTTCATTGACCCTCTGGTCATTCAGGAGCATACTGTTGAATTTCCTTGTGTTTGTATAGTTTTCAAAGTTCCTCTTCTTATTGATTTCTAGTTTTATTTCATTGTATTCAGAGAAGATACTTGATATGATTTCAATTCTTTAGAATTTTTTAAGACTTATTTTGTGGTCTGTGATATGGTCTGTCTTTGGGAATGATCCATGTGCTGAGGAGAAGAATGTGTATTATGCAACCGCTGGATGAAATGTTCTGTAAATATCAATTAGGTCCATTTGGTCTATAGTACTGATTTAAGTTAGATGTTTCTTTGTTGACTTTCTGCCTGTATGATTTAGCCAATGCTGAAAGGGAGGTGTTGAAGGTTCCAGCTATTATTATAATGGGGTCTCTCTCTTGTTTTCTAATAGTATTTGCATTATATATCCAGATACACCAGTGTTGTGTGCATATATATTCATGAGTATTATATCATCTTGCTGAATTGACTGTTTTATCATTATTTAATAACCTTCTTTATCTTTTTTATAGTTTTTGTCTTGAAGTCTGCTTTGTCTGATACAAGTAAAGCTGCTCCTGCTCTTTTTTGGTTTCCATTTGCATGAAACATCTTTTTCTATTATTTTATTTTCAGTCTATTTGTATCTTTATAGATGAAGTGTGGTTCCTGTAGCAACAGAGCATGGGGTCTTATTTTTTCTCCACTTTGTCTTTTGATTGGAGAGTTTAGTTCATTTACATTCAAAGTTAGTATTGAAAAGGACTTACTCCCACCATGTTGTTGTTTGTTTTCTGGTCTTTTCTTTCTTCCTTTCTTTCTTTCTTTTTCTTTCTTTCTTTCTTTCATTCTTTCTTTTCCTTTCTTTCTTTCCTTCCTTCCTTCCTTCTTGTCTTCCTTTTAGTGAAGATTTAGGTGGTATTATTTCATTTCTTGCATTTTATTTTTTGTGTGTCTGTTGTATGTTTTTTTATTTAATGTTACCATGAGGTTGCAAATAATATAACCCATTATTTTTAACTGACAACAACTGATTGCAAAAACAAACAAGGAAAAAGAAAACTAATAAAAATTCTACACTTTAACTTCATTTCTCCCATTTTTAAACTTTTTTGTTGTTTTTATTTATATCTTATTACAGTATTTCTTGAAAAGATGTTACAGTTATTATTTTTGACAGGTTCATCTTTCAGGTTTTTACTTAAAATGTTAGTGGTTACACACTATAAGTACAGTGTTATAATATTCTATAATCCTCTGTTTACTTACTATTACTCATAAGTTTTGTACCTTCAGATGATTTCTTACCGCTCATTAATATCATTTCTTTCAGATTCAAGAACTCCTTGTAACATTTCTTATAGGACAGGTGTGGTGTTGAAGTAGCTCAGCTTTTGTTTATCTGGGAAAGTTTTTATTTTCCCTTGATGTTTAAAGGATATTTTTCTTGGATGTACTAGTCTAGGATAAACATTGTTTTCTTGAAGTACTTTGAATATGTTATGCCACTCTCTCCTTGCCTGTAAAGTTTCCACTGAGAAGTCGGCTGCCATACTTTGTAACAAAACATATTTTGTAACATAACATAGTTTGTTTTTGTTATTTTCCCTTGCTACTTTTAGAATCTTTTTTTTTTTTTTTTTTGGTCCTTGACTTTTGGGATTTTGATTATCAAATACCCTGAGGTAGTCTTTGGGTTAAATCTGCTTGCTGTTCTATAACCTTATTGTACGTGAATATTGATATCTTTCTCTAGGTCTGGGAAGCTCTCTGTTATTATCCCTTTGAATAAATCTTCTACCTCAATCTCTTTTTTCTCTATTTTATCTTTAAGAAAACTCTTAGATTTGTCTTTTTGAGGCTATTTTCCGTATCTTGTAGGCATACCTCATTCTTCTCTATTTTTTTTCTTTTGTCTCCTCTGACTATGTATTTTTAGTAGCCTGTCTCCAAACTCAGTAATACTTTCTTCTGCTGGATCAGTTCTGCTAAGAGACTCTGTTGCATTCTTCAGTATGTTAATTGCATTTTCAGCTCTAGAATTTTTTCTTGATGCTCTTTAATTATTTCAATTTCTTTGTTAAATTTATCTGATAGGATTCTTAACTCCTTTTCTGTGTTATATTGATTTAGTTGAGCTTCCTTAATACAATTATTTTGAATACTCTGAAAGTTCAAATATCGCTGTCTTTCCGGGATTGGTCGCTGGTACATTATTTAGTTCATTTGGTTGAGGTTATGTTTTCTAGGATGATCTTGATGTTTATGGATGTGTATCAGTGTCTGGGCATTGAAGACTTAGGTATTTCTTGTAGTCTTTGCAGTCTCAGTTTGTTTGTACTCATCCTTCTTGGGAAGATTTTCCAGGTATTTGAAGGGATTTGGGTGTTGTGATTTAAGTCTTTGGTGACTGCAGCTGCATCTGCTTTAGGGGGCACCTTAGGAGCAGTAATGCTTTGTGGCTAGTGCAGATTTGTGGGGGTACTGCCTTGGTGGTCTTGGGTAAAATCTGGGAGAATTCCCTGGATTACCAGGCTGAGATTCTTGTTCTCTTCCTTACTTTCCCCTAGAGAAATAGAATCTCTCTCTCTCTCTCTTTCTCTCTCTCTCTGAGCTGCCTCAAGCTGGGAGAAAAGTGACACAAGCACCCCTGTGGCTGCCACCACTGGGACAGCACTGGGTCAGACCCGAAGCCACTACAGCTCTGCAAATTGCTCAAGGCCCACAGTGACCACTGCCTGGCTACCACCTATCTTTACCAAGTCCCAAAGCATCTACAATTAGCAGGTGGCAACTCTAGCCCGGCTTGTGTCTTTCCCCTCAGGGTGGTGACATCTGGAGATGCTATCTGAGATCTAGGGCCTGGAGATGGGAACCTTAGTATTCTATCTGATACTCTATTCTGCTGTGGCTAAGCTGGTAACCAAGCTGCAAGATAAAGTCCTTCCCACCCTTTCCTCCACTTTGCTTTATCAGAGGAGTCTGTCCCTGTTGCCACCACTGTCCCAGTCCTGCAGCAAGTACTGCCTGGCTATCGCTGATACTCACTCAAGATCCAAGGGCTCTTCAGTCAGCGCATGGTGAATGTTGATTGTCTCCCTTCATGGCAGTGGGCTCCAATCTGGCCTAGGATAGGTCTAGAAATGCTATCCAGGAGCCAAGGCCTAGAACTGAGTGTCCCAGGAGCCTGCTTGGTGCTCTGCCCTCTGTGGCTTAACTGGTACCTAAGCTGCAAGACAAAGTTCCCTTTACTTTTCCCTTTCCTTTTCTCAAGTAGAAATGTTCTTCCCCCATAGCCACCATAGCTAGAGATGTGTTGGGTTGCACTTGAATCCAGCATGACTCTGGGTCTCACCCAAGGTACATGGTGAGTATTGCCTAGCTACCTTTGTGCTACTACTGGACCTTCAGGCAGAAGGACTCTTTAGCCAGCAGGTGATGGATCCTGCCAGGTCTGGGTCCTTCCCTTCAAGGCAGTTGGCTCCTTTCTGGCCCATGGTGTGTTTAGAAATCTCATCTGTGAGCTAGAGCCTAGAATGGGGACCTCAGGACTCTGCTGGGTGCCCTATTTTGCTATGACTGAGCTGGTATCCAAGTTGCAAGATGAAATTCTATTTACTCTTCTCTCCACAAGCAGAAGGAAAGAGTCTCTCCTGGATCTTCAAGCTATACTGCCTTCCCTTGGCTACTTTGGCTGGTGTCTCACTAGATTGCATGCACCCCAAGTCCACTGGCCCTAAGCCCAGCATAGCAACAGGACTTGACCAGGAATTGCACTCCTTGTGGCCTAGACTGCCTTTCAAGTGTTTTTAGGACCCCAGGGCACTTTTAGCCTGCAGTAGTGGGGCTTGCTGGAACTCAGGTTCCAACCACTGGAATGGAGGATTTGCCTCAGGCTAATAGTGGTCCAAACGATTCCTCTGTGGGCACTAGCTGAGCTCTGCCTGCATTGCTTTCCTCTGTGACAGGGTAGCAGTGAGTTCCAATGCAAAGTCCCACAGTCCCTGAGCTGCCCCTTCTTCAAGCACACAGTCTCTCTCTTCATGCCACATGGTTACCGCACAGCAATAAGGAAGAGGGGGTGTCAGTAACTCAAGACTATCTTTTCTATCCTCTTCAGTGCCTCTTTCCTTAATATGATGTAACAATAAGGTATTGGGATTACTCCCCTGAGTTCTGGTTCTTACGAAGGTACATTTTTGTGTAGACAGTTGTTCAATATGATTTTCCTGCAGGGAAGGACAATTGCTGGAAGCATCCATTCAGCAATCCTGTTCTATCTCCTCCCCTACATTTCATCCTTTTTATTTTTTTGTGATATTTTGTTAGTCATATTTTTTGTTAGAAGTATATAGTTGGCTTTTGATTTTCAATGGAAAAAGCAGTTGTATGTTAATAGGGGATACTGGTCCTTACCCTTTTTTTGTCATACCAGATGCTTGCTCTTCTATCATCTCACTTTATGAATTGTGTCATTTATAGCTTTGCTTTATTTGTTTCTACAGGCTGATTTATGTAATACGTTCTCTTTGTTGTTAATATCTTAGTTGGCATAGAAAGAATCCAATCCCAGATCAACTTTATAAATAAGAATAAGAAAATAATTCTTGAAAACAAATTACTGACCCTAATTTTTCCTTCCATCTCCCTGTTTTTAACCCATTCATCAACGTAAGTTTACAGGTGTAGAATAAGGACAATTTCATGTGTTTCTCAGGCTTTGCAATATCTGCTGAAACTTTATTTTATTGTATTGTATTGTATTATTTTTTATTTATTTTACATTTGTATTTTTTGAGACAGAGTCTCACTCTGTCACCCAGGCTGGAGTGGAGTGATGCCATCTTGGCTCGCTGCAACCTCTGCCTCCTGGGTTCAAGCGATTCTCCTGCCTCAGCCTCCTAACTAAGTAGCTGGATCAACACACACGTACTAACATGCCAGGCTAACTTTTGTATTTTTAGTAGAGATGGGATTTCACCATGTCATCCAAGCTGATCTTGAACTCCTGACCTCAGGTGACCTGCCCACCTGAGCCTCCCAAAGTGTTGGGATTACGGGCATGAGCCACCACACCAGGCCTGTTTTTGTTGTATATTGTTAGCAGGCTTTTCCCCTGGGCAGACTGGAGCAAATTTGACATTTACCAGATATTGCTACCTAAGAAATGTAGGATCGAATACTTCCCGATTATTTGTTGTAAGCTATCCTCCAAGAAAGACCCAACCTGCTAACACCAAGGTTCCTGAAAGAGAGCAGCATTGACTGACAGCCTCTCCAGTGTTTTTGAAAAACAAAAACTATGACTATAATAGCTGTGACTCAATAAAAACTACCTGGTACAGAAAAGGAAGAAAAAAGCTTATATGCATCCAGGAGAAATAAGTATACCATTTTCTTAGTTCTGGACATATATCCAGTTTGGAAATGTGCAGCTTCCTTGGGTTTCCATGAGATTTTTCTGTTGAATCTTTTCATTCAAAAAGGTATATAACAATGGGTATGTTTTTACTACAACAAGGGGTCATTTTCCCTATTTAAACACCATAGGCCTTTCCTATTTTCTTCTGGCATCCACTACTGCAGAGACAAGACTATAATCAGCCTGGCTACCTTATATACATTATTACAATTTTTATCTATCTGAATTCTCATGCAGATTTTTCATTGGCTTGTTAAATCATATATGTTTTTCAAAATGAATTATAGTTGAGTGTCTCTTTTCACTGTGATAGTCTGAAATTACAATGAAGTCTGTAAATTAGCTTGTCTGTTACTTAATTTTTATAAATTACCCTTAGCCACATGTTTGATTATTACTTCTATGCCGTATGTTCTAATTTCTCACTTTTGTGCATATATAAATGCTGTCCTGGAAATACATTTTCTTTATGCCATTCATACCTAATATTTTAAGTTACTTTTACCTGCATTCTAGGCAATTTCCTCATGGTTGGATTATAGTGGTATATATCGATATATAGTAGTTTTAGGTTTTTTGGAGTCAGTTTTGCTCTTTAAAATTTTCCATGAAGTTTTAAAGTTTGATATCATAATGTTAGGTTTATTAACACCACATCAGAACTAAAACACTTTTGAAAATTTGAATACTTATCTCTGGAGAGAAACTTGGAGCACACAGCTATTAAAAAGTTAGAGAGAAAGCTAATAAGAAACAGATATCTATACACTGCTAATGATGAATTGGATATGTCTAATTGCATAGGAATTGAGAGGCGTCTGTAATTTATCTCAATTCTTTAAGATGGCTGTGTTCAGTTTTTATCATACTTTTTAAACACACTGTCCATAAGTCTGACTTACCAAACTCAAGACCCCAATACATAACGTAAAGGCCCTTTTCGGCTACAATCACTTTATTTTCAGAATGTAACCTGAAATTTTAGTGGTGTTCTCAACGTATCACACCATATTCCAGATGACCGTGACATTATACAAAACAAGACATCTGGATTTATTTGCCCAATTTGCCATTCACCCATTCATTCAGGTAACTCATGCATCAACATTCTGTAATATATGATACTCGACTGATTCTCAGGCATATGGATATGTAGAAAAGTTAAAAAAATAATAACAACCAGCACTTTGTTGCAACTCTCAATGAGTTCATAGTTTCCTTGTGGGAGATGATGAAACTAGCTATATCATCATCTTATAAAAGGTAAATTGGCAATAGAAACAGAGAGTGATTGGAGAATAGAGTGAGGAAGATACAGTAACAATATGATATCAGCAGGGACAATGAGTGAGCTGTCTCTGTGGGTGGCCACTTCCGTTACTAGATTCTTTAATTTTTCAGAGAATAGTACATATGTTCATTATGTTTAAATGCTTGCATCATCTCTAAGGTGATATGCAACTGAATTTTTAAAACTCTTGACTAAAAAAAAACTTTCTAGGGAGTTATCATACTCCTGATCTGTGGCACAAAGAAAGATTCTATGTAAAATCCATGTCACAGTACTTAATGCAGTAGGAAGGAATGCATTTCTCCTATGAACTAAACATAAGCGAAGTCCCCTTACTGAAAAGTACATCCTCCATTTTTCAGCTCTAAGTGACAATGTGTGATAAATATTTTCAATTTGTGTTCCTTCTTAGCTAATTTAAATCCAGAGGGAGACACTTGTGCACAAATGAGTGGATAATGTAAACTGTGTTTATCTTAATTTGCTGGTACCTGTTTGAATAATCTTCTCTTTTCATCTCAATTTAATGAACATGGATAAGAACTAAATGTATGTAAACATGTTAAAGAGTGAAGGGAAATGTAAAACCTACAAGGGGAAGAAATTCCACTGGCTCCATAAGAAAATTGAGGAGACAGTTATCGAAGGAAAAAGAACACGGCATAATAGAAAAGCAAATTAAACACCAATCTAAGCACTGGCACATATTTATATATAAAGTATTTGAAAAATAACTGTACCTTTTTTCTTTTCCATATTTAAAATATTATGTGTTTTCTGTGCATTTGGTGATTTTTTTAGGTTTCATGAAAAGAGATTAATGTAATTTTACAACAAATACTATATATCAAAGTGGATACAATGATAAAAACAAGCATAGATTCAAATTCTGGCTCTTCTGTATGTAAATTGGATGACCTAGGAGAAACTAAGTAAACTAATGTTTGAAATAAAAATGCTCGTATTATCTTACAATAAGAACGCATTGACTGTTTTCTGCTGTTTACCCATATGCCTGGTAGAGATAATAATCAATATTGGTTTCATCGAATAAACACACACACAAATGCACACACACACACACGTGCACACTCGTGCCCACACACAGGCAGCCCATCCCAGATTCCCTTTTTCATTCTAGACAAAGTTTCTTTTCTAACTGACTTTCAATGCCATGAGAAGGCACTACTATTTGGAGAACTAACTCAATTGGGAGCTGCAGTCTGATACTTGCTCTTCTGCTATGGAGCCTTATTAAAATTTTGATTTTCTAAATAATATGCAAGGCATATATTCAAATTTTGTAGAACTTTTGAGGTAAAGATGATACTTTCAATGCAAACAAGACAATCAAATCCCATCGGAGAGTCTTTAATTCTTAATTTAAAACAAAGGAGCATTTTTTTTTCTATTCCAGAGGTAAAAATTTGAAGACACACCCTCAAATCACAATTAGAGGTTGAGGAATAATAGAGGCAAAGTAAAGATGGTAGGTAGATATGTACATAGGTAGGTAGATAGATATGTAGATAGATAGGTAGATAGATTGGTAAATACATAGGTAGGTAGATAGGTAGATAAGTAAGTAGATAGGTAGGTACATAGGTAGATAGGTGTGTAGATAGGTAGGTAGATTAGATAGGTAGATAGGTAGATAGGTATGTGGGTAGATAGGTAGGTAGATAGGTAGATTACATAAGTAGATAGATAGGTAGATAGGTATGTAGGTAGATAGATTACATAAGTAGATAGGTAGATAGATTAGTAGATAGGTAGAGAGGTAGGTTGGTAGGTAGGCAGATAGGTAGATAGGTAGGGAGATAGATAGGTTGATAGGTAGGTAGATAGATAGGTAGGTAGATTAGATAAGTAGATAGGTATGTAGATAGGGAGATAGGTAGGTAGATAAATAGGCAGATAGGTAAATAAATAGGTAGATAGGTATGTAGAGAGATAGGTAGGTAGGTAGATAGGTAGATAGACAGGTGGATAGGTAGGTAGATAGGTAGGTCGGTAGGTAGGTAGGTAGACAGTAAAGTTGTAGGTTGATAGGTAGGTAGATTAGATAGGTAGGTAGGTAGATAGGTAGATAGAAGGTAGACTAGATAGGTAGATAGACAGGTAGGTAGATACGTAGGTAGATACATAGATACATAGGTAAGAAAATACATAGATAGGTAGGTAGATAGGTAGATAAGTAGGTAGATAGATAGGTAGATAGGTAGGTAGACTAGATAGGTAGATAGGTTGTTAGGTACATAGGTAGATAGATGGATAGATAGGTAGATAGGTAGGTAGACAGGCAGATAGGTAGACTAGACAGATAGGTAGGTAGAATACGTAGGTGATAGGTAGGTAAATTTTGAAATTAAATTTCTTATGTAGAAATTTCCAGATCTATAGGGCAAGTAATATCTTCTCTTTTGTTTCAGACTTTGTTGCTGAAAACTTTATATACACAGAAATGAATGTATGGCATGTATGCATATGTATATATATTACTTTGCATATGTACATATATGTACATGTATTTCTGCTTTAACCCAACAGTTTCTAAAACAAAGATTAACAAACTCAGACTTCAGTAATGACAGAATATCATCATTCTAACAAGTCTTACTTCCTTCTGCAGACACTGATGTATAAATTCCAGATATGACAATCTCCTAAAATCCTGTAATCTTCTCATATTCCCCTAAATTTTTGAAAAGTATGTTTGTTTTTCTGGAATTTAACTCTTTCTCTAGAAAGTAAAAAATGGTGAGTAACTAAAATCTAAATAAGAAAAAATACAAATTCATTAGTACTTTACTGTTTAAAAACCATTATACAGTAAAAACACAGAATATCATTAGTATGCAAAACATTTAAATTTTGCTTAGCTACTTCCCAAAGGAAAAGCAGACTTAACACTGTAGTTCTGCTGAAAAAGGATAGTGGATGGAAAAGAAGAGAAATAAAAAATAAAATAATTATTTGGAGAAAGAAGCAAAATCTGAAAAGATATGATAATGACTTACTAAAGTATATATGATAATGTGACCACTATATTTATCTTCTTTATACATTTTGAGATATAAAATATGTAGATAGATATATTTTCAGATATACATCTTGTGTAGTGGGAAGAAAGAAAGAGCTTTTGATATTTTGATAAAAAGGATTTCTGTACTTCTGTGTCATTTTGTGCACATTCCTAAGGTAACATCACAGTGGACTATTTGTTTATTAATATGTCTTTTATTTTGATTGTCATTGCCCTAAGAGCAGGTAGCAGAATTTCTTATTTCTTATGAAATTACTTATTATCTTGATGCTTGGTATACATATTAAATATCTATTAAATAAATTATTAAATCAATGAATACCAACATATCATATAGGAAATATTTCTTAATCCTAAATCCCTCTCAGTAACGGCCCATTTATATATGCATATTTTAAGAAAAAGACATCCGATTAAGACAAAATTTTGTATCTGGTCTCTTTGAAGTCAGCCTGGCATGTGAGCCTCTCTGAATTGCATGTTCACATTTATGATTTCCTAAAGAGGAAGTTATTCTATCGTCCTAACCAGACTTTGCATAGCTACTAATTATTAAGTAGATCCCGGATTGAGCATGATATTAATTCTTTTTACAAAGAACAATAATTTAATTTTATTGGGTAGAGATCTTGGCATACATATCACATCCTATAGAGCAATAAACAATATCAAAAATGTCTTTCTCTTTTGATTAGATTTCAAAGGACTGAAAGCATCTTTGCTTCTGTCGCCATCATTCATTTATCATTGTCCTATTTTTATGTGTAAAAATTAGAAATCTATGAACCAAAGATTGCATTTATTTTGAATTAAAGCAGAAGGGGGCATCTGCTGTATGACACCACGGAGTGCCAGACACAAACACCAACCTAGGATATTGAGAAGAGCAGAGGATTTTGTCAGTGAGTTGATACAAATGCATTTTCTGATTTCTGGTGTTTACCAAATGTTCCTGCTATGGCTTCTTTGTCCTCTCCAAGCCTCATGTTGGAATTTGATCCTAATGTTGGACATGGGCCAAATAGGAAGAGTTTGGTACATGGGGGAGGATTTCTCATGAATAGATTAATGTCATTCATTAATGGTGACTGAATTCTTGCTCCATTATATTCGCATGAAAGCTGGTGGTTGAAAACAGCCTGAAACGACCTCTGTCCCCACTTTCTTTCTAGCCACATATCTCTGAACATGCTGGCCCCTCTTTACCTTCTGCCATGAGTAGTGGCAACCTGAAGCCCTCAGCAGATGCAGATGCCAATGTCATGCTTCTTTCACAGCCTGCAGATCCATGAACCAAATAAACCTCTCTTCTGTATAAGTTACCCAACCTCAGGTATTTGTTTATGGGAACACCAAGTAGACTGTGGCAGCTCCTTATTCCTTTTTTTACAACCATATTGTCCACACTGGCTGAGTTGTCATCCTGTCTTTCCAATTGATTAACAATATCCAAAATGAGAACAAGGTCATTACACTGCTTGGAGTAGATGACAGAAATCCACAGTTGAATTCCAAATGTGCAAACCTCTAGGCTGACAGAGATGCTCCTAGACCCATCTTTTTATGGTAGTTGTGCCAAAAGAAAAATCTAAACAAGGCAGGGGAGTTCTATTGAAACACTCACAGGAGTATGTTTCTTTTCTCTGGCAGAGCTTTCAGCTCTTTGCTGTGGTTTCTTCTCTGCGCTGATCTCATAAAATTTCCTTGATCTTTCTAAACCATTTAGAAAATAATTGCTTATTTAAATCTTCAAACCTGTCATGTCAGGGAGTGTTTTCATGACATGTGAGTATAAAGAAAAATGTGATGTGGATGTGTATGTTTGTGCCCTTGTGCGTATGAGTGTGTCAGGGATGGAGAAGGAAAGTTAGGTTAATAAAAAGCACACTTTATTAGGAGTTAACAAGCCTGTCCTGTGGTTGCAGGTAAGGATATTTTACCATTTATCAGATTTGGGCCTCTTCTAGTCACAGGCCCTCCAACATTACAATGAAGGAATTGGAACAGAGCAAATCTATTATGGATTTCAATTCCGAACTTCTACAATCCTAACACATAGACACACAGTAAACCCTATTTTAAACTATTTGACTCACTAAGAATTTTTCAGAGCTGACATTCTAGTAAGCTTACCCTTCAATAACATAGAATTGAACTGCATGGGTCCACATTTACACAGATTTTCTTCCACCTCTGCTCCCCTAAAGCAACAAGATCAACCTTTCTTCTTCCTCCTCCTCTTTAGCCTACTCAACATGAATACAATGAAAATGAAGACATTTATGATGATCCACTTCCACTTAATGACTAGGAAATATATTTTTTATTTCTGATTATATTTTAACAACATTTTCTTTGATCTATCTTACTTTACTGTAAGAATACAGTATATAATATATAACATAAAATATGGTTATTCAACTGTTTATGTTATTGGTAAGGCTTCTAGTTAAGAGTAGGCTATCAGTAGTAAGTTTTTTGGGAGGGTCAAAAGTTATACAAGGATTTTCAACTGATAGGGGTTGCTACCTCTAACTCCTGCATTGTTCAAGGGTCAACTGTATTTTCCTGTAACACATCAATCCTAAGTGTCTACATGATTCAGACTGTGGTACTTGAGTAACTATGCTTGTTAGAAATACATTACTTGTCATTCACTGCTCTCTATGTCCTACCTTATAGTCATTTGTAAGCAATACTGATGTATTATTTGTATATCAGTGAAAATATTAACTATGCCTTTTTAATATTCATGCATTTACAAACCTCCCTCTATTCCTGTGTTTGTACTTAGCTGAGCAGAAAAAGCAAGCTGTGCGTGGATGAAATTTTATCACCTGGTAGAATTTGAGAGGTGGTATAGTCAGGGTAGGAATTTTTGAAGTCAGAGAGATCTTGGCTTGAAATTTGCTCTGCCACTCATTAGCTGTGGGGCTTGAGAAGATTGCCCATAGCATTGATATTAGGATTCTATTAAATAATCTAGGTATATAATTTATTTACCTGCATGGTCTGTGTGGAGAACAGAACAAGGCTAAAATTTATGGAACTAAATCAGAAGCAAAAAACAACAACAACAACAAATAAAAAACAATCCCTGCTTACATTTGTCAGCAATGTGTAAATTTTTTTGGGCAAATTGGAAAGGTCTGATGCCAAATTAAGGCAATTGGAGTTTACAAAGGAGAAGAGCTAGGAAAAAGAGAACACTATTAGGATAATTTCTGCTATAGATTCAGTCAATATAAATGACTCAATTCTTTTTCATTAAAAAAATCTGCAAAGGTTGTATTGTATTGATGTCTAAAGCAAATACATGGATCTTTTTGCAAATGATCTCTGTGAAAGTTTTTACGAATGTTCTTCATTTTATCAATATAGAAACCACAGGAGAAATTCCAAGGAAGGAAGCAAGGACAGGGTAGACATGCAAACACTCAGATCTCACAGTAATACAGCAAGTGCTATTTTAATACATCAGACCTATAGCCACATCAGAAGAAGAATTCTAAATGCAAAATAGCTATGTGAAAGAAGAATAAATAGAAGCTAGCAGGACTTCTAAGACAATATACGATAAAATATCCTGTCCTACTGTTTATAGATTGTATACAGATACAGGGATTTTATGTGGCGCTGTATTAAGCTGAACAAAATTTTAAAAGCTGAAATAAAAGCAATGTTGTCTTATTAAGGGCTTATCCCTCTTTTACTGAAAGGTGTATGAAATAATACTTAACATCTGGATTTCTCCCTTAATTAGACTTTCTGTTGTAGAATCTTCCTTTCAGAGTTTGGGAAAGAGGAGAGCTCACATAAGCAACTTTAAACGCTAGGGTTGTGAGATCTCTAATCCATTTCCGTCTATTGGAGAATCCACCAGATTTATGGGATGGGGTGTTGATCCAAGTATTTGTACTTTAGGTTCTTCAGATGTAATGGAGGCATCATTTAAAGCCAGAGAAAATCAAATCTGACCTCACAGCCTCTATAATCTGCTCTATCAAGTATGGCATCCTCATCATTTAGATTTCTTAAACTTCAAGTTGGAGATAAAGCAAACTTCTCTAGGATATAGTATGTCAAACACATATCTGGTAGCATAGTACTCATTCTATATGATCTATCTGTTTAATTTTCTGAAGCCTCATAAAAAATATAAGTGGTGGGGGGCTCATATCCAGTACATTATGCCTTGGTATACTTCGGCTTCATTTCAGAAAATTATATATAACAAAAGAAACCATCTGATGGCCATTCTCATTCTCTTTGGTAAATGATTTTGACCATCCACTGTAGTCTATCTGCTCAGACTTGCACACACTCTGTTATTTTACGTTGAAAAATATCTTGCATAGTATAGTCATTCTTATGTTCACTATGTTTTTTCCAGCACTCAGAATAATGCCTGTCACACAATAAGCACTTAGCAAATATTTTTAAATTCAGGTATACTTGATTTTTATAATCTTTCTTAATGTGGACTCTGAAAATCATGACTAGTTGAGTTTAAGCCCTAGACCAGATATTATGTTGGACAAGTGACTTAACTTCCCTAAGATTCTATTTCCTCACTAGTAAAACAGTGACAATAAATGCCATCTTCCAAGACTTGTTGTATATAAATAAGTTGAAGGACATAAGACATTTCCATAGTACCTGAGAAACAACTGATTCATCAATAAGTGTTAACTGTTATTACTGTATGTTTTTATTTTTGTATCTCCCATCACATATGTGTTATAGTTAATATCAGAGGCAGATCAATATATGCTTTTCTTGAAATAAGAGAAAAATAAAATATAAATATCACCTTTTAAGATGAAAAATTCATAGAACTTTAGTTTTCCAGTGAAAGGTGGTATTTCTGAAAATACATTAAACTAGGAAGAGTTGGAACAGGTAATTTTTTTGAGTGAATACAAGTCAATGGTCCTACAGAGAAATAACACTTACGCCAATTCTTCTCTAACAAATAGTAATAAAAGGAGAATTTGTACGTTTAAAAGTTGTATGCTTAACTCTAAGATAACAAAAAACCTACCAACATTCCCTCCAAGAAACAGTGATAATTACCCAAGGCATTATTTTACTAAGGAGCCTAGAAATAACCTTGAGATGTTTCTAATACATTCCTGAGAACCGGCAAAAAAGATAAAACCTATTTGCTCTCTAGGTCTGGTCTTATTTCTCCAAGTAGAGAATGTAGGGAATTTGATTGTTGCCTGTAATTTTGTTTGCTCAAAATTAAGCAGAAAATATCTTTAACTTTAAGCTGGAATATATAGGATCATTCCAGAAGTGAATCAATGTTTGTGAAAATGATTCCAGACCTTTAATCTGATCTCAAGTTTTCTTTTCTCTTATCATTTCTGGTTATTTTTATGAGCATCAGCTGACCAGTTTAAAAATGCAAGTCTCTGTCTCAAGGTTTTGATTTGAAGATGTTTGTCTAATGACTTTCTTCATTCTGTTTTTACTCTTAGATGATAGATCACAGTGACAAGCAAGATTTTTGTCATCACTCTGGAGTATTTTGAACAATCACTTAAACAAGAGCATAAATAGCATTGTGCGCTAAAATATGTGCGTTTTCCTTTTAAAATCATTGTGAATCATCTGATTGTTCATATACTATGATTGTGTATTTTAAGAAAATCATTTACTTGCTGTCACTTGCATTTTCCTATTGATTTTGAAAGCTGGTAATGGAAATGATGAACTTGCTTTCTTTAAACTGAAATTAGAATGATGACACTTGTATGTGCGACTATTTTGGAAGAATGGGTAATTTTTGTTAGCTTACTTCTAAATTGACTGAGTGAAGACAAAGAACATTCTAGCACTAGCTCAGCATTCATTCATTCAGTTGTCAGTCATCTTTTCAAATTTTTCAGGACCATATTATGCCACAATATTTATATTTACAGACTTATGATTATGTCACCACACTCACTGTGCCCTTTCTCTCTTATTTTATTTTTCAAATTGACTTGTAGAGGGATAGTCACTGAATTGCATTGCTGCTTTGTTTATAGCACTTTGAACTTATATCCAAGATGTAAGAGATTCTAAAATCTATCTTAATTCCCCAAGCAATATAGATTATCCTCAAAGTAGTATCATGTTAACATAAATAGCTTAACATAATTGGTTCTTGTATTTAAGACCCTGAAGTGTTAAGTGTGAAAAACCTCAAATCCAGGCTTCTATAGATATTTATTTTACTCTGTGTCATATGTGTCTATATTTTAAGAATTTACCTCATGTCCCTTTCCCTTTGCATTTTTATGTAAATAAATTCTGAGTGTAATGTGTTTATGAGTATTAAATGCCATGTGCTGGTCTCCTGTGCTATAATAAAGTACATTCGTGCCTTCCGAATTTCTCTGGCAACTGTCTCCGCATTCACTGTCTTCCAATCAGCATCTGCAAATGTAACCACTTAAATCTGATCCCCCTGTCTGAATCAGTTATTCAGATAAAAGGCAGCCAAGATCTAAGCTCTGCTCCATGTGGGACCCTCTTAATACTTCCCCCCCAGAATGGACATGGTTTCTCTTACCAGGAGTGTCTGTTTTTTGTTTCTTCCACTCATTCTTTATCTACTCCCATGTCTCCTCCTGGATTCTTGTGAGCTCTGTCTTAAGCAGGAACCAATTATGCAGAATTTAACCAAAGGCTTTCTGAAATTCAAACAGTCATAACATATGTACTGTCATTCTCAACACTGCTGGTACCACTTCAGATTGGAAAAGAAGTAAAATAAGCAGATATGTTTTCTAAAACTAAACTTATCATTTCAATTCTATTCTCTGGGCAAAAAAATATGTATTAGTTAAATTCACGTGTTTTCAATCTTTATATATATACATATGTATGCTTTATAATGCTTAAGAGAATTCAGTAGAATTTTAGAACATTTACTTGATTGATTTATTTTCTTTGAATCATTTTTGAACCAACAAACTGTTCTGTTTTGTCCACTTTCTGTTAAAGTGAAATCGTAATAGCCGTATACAAGTAAAATTGTTTAAAAATGTTAATGCTCCAATACTGGTTTTTATGGTTACAGAAATTCTGAGGATTTACTTGTGGCTACTCTTAGAAATAAGCCAGACGTTTGAGTTAATACAAGTTCTTTGAAGCTACATTTTATTCAACTCATTCTACTGTACCTCATTATTCTACTGTATATGAAAGCATGGACAGTGTTCATTTCATTCTTAAATGAGTTAGTAAGACTTTATTTGGTATCATTACAATGGCTACATTTTCTTAGCTTGGATTTGATTCAGGGGCAAGAGTGGCACGTAAGCTTATTCTGTTAAGTATTTAACAGATTTCTCAACCGATGACATGGAGCTGTTAGTGAGCACTTGATATGTGCATTATGAACTTTATCTACAATATCATATTTATTTTTATCCTCACAGTCTTTTCAAGTTGATGTCATCAACTTCATTTCATTTCAGATGCAAAAATTGAAATTTAGAAAGTCTTAGTAACCTGCATCACGTCTCACACAGCCAAAGTATTGAAGCTTGGATTCAAATAGCAGAATCATCTGAATCTAAACGATATTCTTAACCACTCACTCTGCACTGCTCCAGAAAATAGATACACATACAAGAGCCGAAAAGAAAGGTAGTCTCTCAAGAAAAATCTCAGTCATGAACCCCAAATTCAGAAACCCTGCTCTAAATTAAAGAGAAAGTTAAAGGAGACCTTGAGATTTCTTCTGGGTTCGCCACCATAGTTTACAAGGAAAGGAAAGGACAGGAAATAGGAAACTGAGACAGAAACTTGATCTTGGAAATTATCATTGTTTTTTTAGCTAGAGAAAATGTTGACAACTTTTTCTTAAGCCGTATAGTAAATATTTTAACGTTTGTGGATCATGATGTAGTCTCTGTTGGAACTACTCAGTTGTGCTGTTTTAGGTGAAAGCAGACATAAACAAGAGGAAAAGAATGAGTGTGACCAGATTTAACCTGCAGTGGTTCCGACTAGCTACGTTTGCTTACCCTTTGAGTACAGCATACAACATACTGCATTTTATAGGACCCTAGGTTTTGTAATCAGAATACAGGAGCAGGTGCAGGAGAAAAATCATGGTTATAGGCTTACTGCTTACTCTCCTCTCTGTTACAGTCTCTCAATTATTATTTATTAATATGTTGTATCAAGAATAAGGGTTTCTTAACGGAGCTGTGTTACCATCATCAGAGATCATACTATGACAACTAAGTCTACTCTGGTGAGGAAGATAAGTATCAGTTACTAGATGGTAAATGTAAAGCTTCTCAGGTACTAACAGTATAATATTTAGTGTGAGTGCTGGGTAGTGACAAGTTCTGGAAGAAATTAGTGACACAGTTACAAGGTCATTATTAGATTTTTGGAAGGAAGGATAACATAAATGTTCAAGTAAAGAATTCCACATGGAGATGTAGAAATGTTAGTGGAAATATTAGAAATTATACCATGAAATGGTGTTTGACAGTAGGGTTTTAAAATGGTCAACATGCAGCCAGTAGAGAAACAAAAAAAAAAAGTTGAAATAAGACGTGAGACCCAAAAACGGCAAGTGAAGATGACAATTCTTTTTTAATGTAAAAATGTTGTTATATAAAATAGACATTTTAAGTAATTCACTTTGAATGAAGCATCTTAAGAAAAAATGCATATGTTTAGTCTTTTCTACCTCCAAATGTAGGTCAAGAATAAAGTATTCGGTGATGGGAGGATAGGAGAGATGGGATAACCATTGCATAAAATTTACACATGCAAGAATGTTAATGTGATAAAACTATTACACAATAGCAGTCTCTTGTTGCTTCACCAAACCTTATCCTGACCTTATCCATTTTTATGGCCTCCTCCTCTTTTTCACCCAATCAGATCTCTGGTCAAATGATTGTGAACATGTTATAGGTTTCTCATTAGACTTAATTAGTTTCCCTCAAACTTATGAATACTGCCCAGGCATCTTCTGTATTATTTGGACCCATAAAGCAGAAAGGGAGCTACATCCCTAATGTCTTTCTGGTTTGTCATTAATATAAACAAAATATTCAGAACTATTATTTTTAGTGGGGGTTCAGATGTTCAAGAACATAGAGATATTTCTATTTTACCTAAAGGAAAAAATATATCTGCTATATAATACTAAAGATAGAACTTTATTGAGCCTATAAGATGATGATGAAGAAACAATGCCACATTTCAGATAATTTAACTGCATGCTTTGTGCTCAGCCTTTTCCCCTCAGCACCCTGTGGATTTCTTCTACAGCCATTCCTGTCTTTGAAGTCAGTGGGAGCTCTGAGCCTAGAAATGTCACCCAGAGTACAGAAGGGTGCAAGGACAAGTCTATTTGACTTTGTGTCCTCACAAGGGTCATGGAGTGGTTAAATTAGTAAGCAGGAGGAAAAAAAAATCCTAAACTTAGTCAAATGCAAAACAAGCATTTTTCTTTCTTCTTCTTTTTTTTTTTTTTTTGAAGTTCAATGTTGTTTCCTTTCCTTTTTTTTACATTTTGTGTTTTTACCTTTGCCCTTCCTGTTTCCAACAGTGATTAGAAGTACTGAAAAATCTTCAGAAAGTATGTTCTGTTGATATTTCTAACAGGGACTGGAGCAAAAAGTATGACTTATGAACCTCTGCCCCTTTGATGCGCTATCACTGAAGCTGGGAGTGCAAAGTGTGAATGTCTCAAGCTTACATTAGCTCTCAAGGGATTGCCAAGACCAAGCAGTCATTGATGGGATTTCAAAAGATGAATAACCAAGCAGACTCCTTTAGTATGCATTAGCACTAATAATTAGTAGAGATCTTTACCCACGCTTTTCTTAAGGCAGAAATATTTAATGTCTTCCTTTAATCTTGTATGATTTTCAACAAGTATCATTTATTAAAATATTTTGAATCCTTAAATAAGAAAGATGTCTTATAAATCCTTAGCATATGGCCCATCACTACATGTTAATAAGCCGTTAGTATTTATTAAACATACAATTACTGCCTTATTAAAATAAAAGTTAATGCCAATTGGAGATAGTTAATTTAATGTATTACTACCTTGGCTAGTTAATATCAACCTCTCCCATGAGTTCCAATAGATGAATAAGAAATTTAATTACTGTGTATTAAAATTTTCTGGACAGTTTACTTTTATTGCACTACAGGATTTACTTTCTCTTTTAATCTTCTTTGACTTTCCTAAACCTATATCAATTTACTTGGTAATTTTTCAATCACATAATCACAGGACATTTTCTTTGGCTATGCAGTCAAGGAAAACACCTGCATAGTGAACTGATAGGTGGATTTTGATGGGGTCCAACTAAATTTATTTTAATTCAATAGATGTTAATTGAACGTTGTTTACATGCAAGAAACTATGCTAAACATTTTGAGGATAGAGAAAGAGACCTGAAAGGAGCCAATCAACTTTTCTGGTTTGCTCAGACCTCATGGGTACATGGATATAGAACGTTAGTGCTAAAACAGAAAATTCCAGGCAAACCAGGATGAATTTTTTTTACCCTGGAAGCCTATTCTTAGGACACTTACCTCAAGGAGAAAAAGACAATACATGAATAAAGAATATATGTCGTAACATGAAGTTTTACCGAATGGCCCAGGTATACATTACTTCTGGGTAAGCAGTCAGGCAGATACTGCTACAGCTGTTTTTGTCAATATTGATAATAATAATCACGATTTTGACTTTATGTTTTAATGCAAAACCATATAAAAATATGATAATTATGATACTCTTCTGAGAATTCTGAAATGCTGAGTAGCTGAAAAAGTTGCACTGCGTTTTCCTTATCTGTAATTTCTTGGTGCAGAAAATTATAAACATTAAGAAAACTTGAGTAACATCTTTACTGCCTAGTGCTTTATGTTGTTTAGAGAATTTCCTTATTTAATTCTCTTAGTGATTCTGCAGGTTATACATGAATTAATTAATTCAACAACAAAACCACAAGAGAGGTCCAATTTTTATTTCCATTTTACATATAGGAATGCTGAAGCTTAGGAAAATTATGTAATTTGTCCAAGGTCAAACATGTAAATCACAGCCAGGATTTTAACTTGAGCAGTCTAGCTTTAAAGCCCAAGTTCTTAACCATAATATTCCTGCCTTCCTGAGGCAGTGCTCGAATTGGCATTACTCAATTTAATTAGAACCTCATCATCAATAGGCTTATCTCATCCCTATATCTAGAACTGGCACAGCAAACTAGTTACAGGAGGGAGCTAGCTTTTCTAACTTTTAGCCTGATTGTCTTTCTGTTATCCCACAGTATCTCTTTAAAAAAAACTTTACTTTTTCTTACACCAAACATAATATTAAGCCACATAACAGCATATTATTTATCCATTTGCTAGATTGTAGACAAAGTAGTGTTGGGGAATAAAAAAGGACTTTTGGAAAATATCACTTTCTTGGCATTGATAATGTGGTGGGGGGAGGAAGTGTTTGTTTGGATTCATTTTATTTTAGATTTATATTTTTTTGGAAAGCTGTAGTATATAGACATAAGCTTCATCTAAACAAAGAAAAATAAATAAATAAAGGGTTGTCATGCCAGTTGAAGCAGGTGAGCAAGATTTAGGTCTCCAATTGCTTGATGTCCCTGTTTCTTTTTGTTACCCGGAAGATAGAATGACCTACAGTTCTGACCAGCATGGCTTAAGAACCATCCCTATAAATTCTAGAGACATGACATCTGTGGTTCCATCTCAGTGAAATAATGGAGAAGGAGCTCACAGATCTGACAGGATTTGATTTAAGGATTAAAGCATAGCAGTCTTTCATTAATTCCATATAGGACAGTCATTTTATTTTGTGTGGATGGCCAGCAATCAAAGCTATTGAACAGAATCAGGACATATGCATTGAGTAATCATGACAGAGATAAAAGGGTGTGAGATTATAGATGACTGGCAGGTGACATCATTCCTTATGGATTTCTTGCCAAAGAATATTCGCTATAAACAGTAAACCAGAGGGAGAAAGCTTGGTTAGTCCTCGAAATAGGCACAACACACATGAAAGTTGGTTTGCAAAGAGATGTAAATGATGATCACATTTCAAGTCTTTGTTCAACTCTAAGATACTTGACATAGATACTTGTCTTCATCAACTCATAGATACTTGACATAGACCTTTGAACTATAAGAAAAAAAGAGAATTGAAACATTTGATTTTATTATCTTAAAAAATTATATGGTCCATTCAAACCACTTGGTATAACTACATGAGAATTCACATAAATGTATAAAAAGACAAAATAATACAAGATCTTGTTAAGTGACATGGCATCTTGATGATGTCTGCAGATTTCTGTGAGTTGTCAACAGCAGGTAATAATGTGACACAGATACTTGTATAATAACCACTTTATTTAAATAACAAAGTCCCCATTAAAGACTCTAAATGAGTTCAGCATGTATCATCCAAATCCCAGTTTATGTCTCTGGTCATTATCCAATCATAGCTACCAGAGTAGGTAACATCAAGGCTTTTAGGACAGTATAATTATTTTTTATTGAGTTACATTTCTTAACATTAAGAAGACTAAAATTAAGTAGGAAAATGTTTAAAATGATTTAATCTGGGATATTTATATTTGGATTTTAGAATATTCTATATATATTTGGTGATTTCAGGATAAATCTTGTAATTCTGTTTTTAATAATGTTGAGCAATCTGATATCAGCTTTATGTTGAAGTCTAATAATGTGTGCATATATGTAAACATGAGTTAAGAGAATATAAAATTATTCATATTGTATCATATAAATTCATAAAATTCACTTAAGTACATGAGATGATCTATTTTCAATTAGATAATGTAAGTATTTAATAAGAAAATAGAATGAAATCATTCTATTAAGCCAGTTTAAAATGTTAACATGTATATTTAAGTGTATTTGTAAATAAAACAAACATTTATCAAGGACTCTTAAAAGTTATTAACATTTGCAAGACTTAATAATAAAAATTTAAAAAAATGATTGGCTTTAGGATGTTCAATTTTAACAAATTTGATATTGAATAATTAAAGTATTTATGAACAGAAAACCACCATTGAGGTTATCAAAACTCACATTGACATTAGGGAAATGAAATACCTTCTCTATAAATACAAGTGCCTTCTATAGTACTTAGTACTTATGGAACAACTTCAAGAGATGCAGAGATAGCTATACTGAAAATATGAAAATAACAGCTGGGCATGGTGCTGTGCATGTGTAGTCCTAACTACTCAGGAGGCTGAGACATGGGATCACTTCACCCCAAGGGTTCAAGGTTACAGTGAACTATAATCTTGCCACTGTACTCCAGCCTGAGTGACAGAGAAAGACACAGTCTCTAACAATAATAAAAAATTAAATATAAATAAGAATATTTTAAAATATAAAGCTATTCTGTGATTTAAGCCTCCATGAAAACTAAGTAAAGGTTGAGTATTTAGAGATTTCATGTGACTCTATGCATGATAATTTTTCAAGCATCTTCTTCTTTGAACAACTAGGAGATGGAATTATGAGGGGAGTCAGGGTGAATACAGTTGCTTGCAAGAAGTTTCCATGGCTTAATGGACCACTTCACACACTGCATAACAAACGCCTTTGTCTGTTTTTCACAATTCTCATGCCACCTCTAAAAACAAAGTGATTGAGATATTTCACACTGTAATTAACAAGTGGATGATGATTCCAGCCTTAATTTCATTTGATTGAACAGTTATGGTGCTCGTGATTGAAAGTAAGTGTGGGCCATATAGTTAACACTAGATTAGCATTCCATCCCACTTGAGGAGTGAAGTGGGAGGGAGGGACTAGTGTCTGGCTGCTTATATTATAATCATCTATTATTCCTCAAGACTGCCAGGAGAGTAGCAGTTCTAGGATACTGTGAATGATTGAATAATCATCTATCATTCTTAGAAAGATTCATAAAGGAGATGTTTGGGGCTGATTTTATTAAGCAGCCATGTATGCTACATGGCCTAATAGTATAATTTGACAACCAAATTTGAAAGTCATTTTGTTTCCCAAATAGTGTGGACCTCTCTGGAGGCAAACAAATCCTACACACTCGTAGCTACAACAGAGGCAAAAGTACTCATTTGTGAGAACCACATCAGGGCAACCATTGGGGGTTTTCTGGAAAATGAAACATTTGCGGCTAGTTGACATTGCAGAAGGTTGGGTTGAGCAAACTGTATCAAGAGAGAAGTGTTTGCTGACAGTTTGACAAAAGGACATGTTGATTTTGCTTTACCAGAGGAGAGTTTAGGCGTTACAGCACCACTCCCAATGAGACCTTGGGGTATTGCTTAGCTATCCATTCACAGCTTTCACAGTGATGGATGAGGTCTTAGCAGATGCCTTGCAGAGAGGGTTAGAGAAGAATAGATTCCTCATATGTCTGCCCTTTTCCCCTCAGATTGGGTGAGGCAGATGATTAGAGAAAGTAGAGTCTGGGTAGTTTAATAAAACCTATCTGCTTTAGCTTTTAATAGAAAAGCCTTGCAGAAGCTCTTGAAAAGTAAAAGCAATTTAATTGTAAGAAATCATATATATATGATATATATGACATATATGTATCATATATATGACACACACATACACATGCATAGCAAAATATGTATTTATATTTTCCAAGGATAAAGCTTTCATTGCCTTTTTGCCTGCAGTCCCAGTTGAATGGATATGGAGTTTTTCCTACATCCAACATGGGCTCCTGACTACATAGTTATGACATCAATAGATGGTTGTGTTGATTAAACATAGAGGAAGCGGAAACAATGCAGATCCAAATTACTTTAAGTTGCTAAACAGCATGGGGAATTTTATAGCAAAATGTAATTTACTGTAAATATCTGATGTACTGAATGTATAAGGTACCAAAATCCTAATGAATTCTTCCTTTTTCACAATGCCTCCAGTACCAGCTCTCATGGAAGATCTCAATGAGGCAGCTGAAAATCTAAACAAAAAAAGGGAGAAGTCATTACTTCCACCGATTCACTTCAAAATTATGGATGATATTTGAAAAAGATTTTAGTCTATAGATACTTGTTTGGAGACTTTTACTGCATCTGCTACATTTTTTGTTTGAATGATGGTTATATCAAAATTAAGTTACAAATATTTCTAAATGTGTTGAGCATTTTGTATATTAACAACATAGGTAAATAGTGATATATCATCCACGTATGTGTGTATATATCTGCTCAGGAAAGAATAAAACGTGCAGAGAAACACTGGTAAAATTAAGTGAAAACATTAATTTTGTTGAATACTTTCATACTGGAACTTTAGAGTGCTCAATACTTGATGACATTCCTTAAATAGTTAACAACAGGGCACGTTGCTTCCAGACAACCAAAACTTATAAAAAGAGTGAGGAAGGGCTGGTATATTGTAAATAAATTGAAATTTGGGGGACTAGCTTCTAAAACAATTTTCATTTTGTTAAATTTATTTTTATTGAATATATTCTTTATGTAATAATATTTTATGAAAAATATCTAGTTCTATAAAAATCAGAGCAAACATTTTTAAATATTTATGAAGAATAAATATTTCTTGGCCTAGTAGTTATTTAATTTATAGCAAAATAATTATTTTAAACTATTTAAACAGGATGCTTATTCTTCTTCATAAAGAAACACCTCCTAGCTTCAGTTTTTTAATATCAACTATCATGCACTTTAATGAATATGATATAGCTTGTTTAAAAAAATATAAACTGAGAACTCCCATGATTATAGAAACTTTAGGAGCCTTAGTTTATAACCATAGCTCTCGAACTTTAGAATGTACCTGAATCACCTGAAGAGCTTTGTAAAGCAGACTGCTGGGTTCTGTCCCCAGAGTTTCTGATATGACTTTTTAAGAAGTTTCCATGTGATGCTGATAACTGCAGTCTGGGGATACCTATGAGAACCACAGGTTTATACTATCAACTTACTCCTCCAGTGAAAATCCATGGCCGCTGGTGAAAACAAAAATGTGAAATGATGAGGTAAGTCAATCATAAAAAAAAGGAGAATGTGCTTTCTTCTCTTTGAAGAAATGGTGGTGTGGTTTTTTTTGTTTCTTTTTTTGTTTTTTTTTTTGCTGCTGCTTCTTCAGACTTGTCCAGAAAACCAAAGAGGAACCAGAAAATTGAAGGAGGAAACATGAATAGGCAACTTAACTCTGTTATAGCAGTTTGAACTTGGCCCCAAAAGAATTTTCTAAATCTTCCTCAGCCTTCTGAAGTCTTGAGGCATCCTTTTATTCCTTTTCTGTAGCTTCCTGAGGTACTACCTTATGGTATTTTGTATTGTTGTTTTATCGTTTATAATTTTGTGTATTTTTTATACCATTACTCCATAACAGAATAAGCTTTATTATCACAATAAGCATTATTGTAGTGATGTAACTTTTTGCAAAATCCCTTTCTTTTTTTATGGAAACATTATTTGTCTAGAGTTATTCAGATATCCCCAGCTCTCTAAGCTGTTTATATTTCAAATTTATATAGACCTTAAGGGTTGTGGCTTTTCCTGTTCAATCATATCTGGAATCTCAAGGAACTGCCCACAATTGCTTTGACTCTGTGGGCTTAGCCATTCTTGCTGCTTTATGACCTAGAACACCAACAATAGGAATCATGTGTGGGTAACAAGAACATGCTTTCACACCTGGTCCACAAAGCAATTTAAATGTGTTTCTTTAAGTGAGAGCAAGAACTGCCTGTTTGTGTTTGCTCTCTAACTGCACCTGAACTCAGGCTCCCTCATAACAATAGAGTAATTTTCTGGAACCCTGCATTCCTAATCCAGTTCTCACAATAATATTAACAATCATGAGGAAAGTAAACACAAGAAAACAGGAATCCTCATCAATGTCATGGCATCATTTTTATATAATCATTTCATTTAAAAAAATCATATCTTTTCCATGTTCTTGTTGGCAGCAACTTGATTTACAAATGCTAGCTAGTGGCTAATGTGTAGCCTTGGAAATGTCTCTCAACTTCTTAGGAACTTAGTTTCCTTCAATGGATGAATCTAAATACACTCTCAAATGTTCTCAGCTTTCAGTTGGAGAAGCTCTCAAATGGGAAGAGTCTGTGATGCCAAGTAAAAGCAGTTGTTACAATCACAGAGTTCAACAACTCATTTGGTTTGAGGTCAAAGTTTTTTTGTCCTCCTTTAGCACTGAGCATAAGCACACTAGATACAAATCGCAATACAGAAGCAATGCATAGAAAGAAAAAGTCTCAGCCTATAAAGAAGTCCACTTACTTTTACTTTATACAATATCTCACTGGCTGCTTTTAAAATATTTCCTAAGCCAGTTTGAGGACATCTTGAAAGATGCTAAGCTCATCCTGGCCTTTGCACATTTTGCTCCCGACAAGAAAACAAAATGATGTTTTTGTTTTTGCATCAGAAAATTTATTTTCAGCAAGAATGTCCTCAAACTTCCTCCCAAATACACTTTTTTAAAATGCTGGCAAATGGTAATTTCAAATATACGTGTTATATTGTGGTAGCTGTCTGTCTGTTTTCCCCTTGCTGTCTCTTGTTTTGGTCTTTTGATACGAGTAGAGGCTCAGCAGCCACAGTCACTTAATGGAAGTGAACAGCATTCTGAGAGACCCAAAATTTTCATCATTGAATCTATTTAGGGAGGCTGCACAGAGCCATTCTTCGTCTAATCTCCTACTGATTTTCAATGCAAATACTGCCAGCCTTGCTCATGGCCACAGGATTTAGTTACGCACTTGACTGAAAACCATGTCAATGCAAATTCAGAGGATAAACCAGCATGCAAATCCCCAAGGCTTCAGCAAGTGACAATTCAGCCACAGTATTAGCAAAACAAGATAGCAATTATGCAAGGAATCAGCTGAAAGGTTATTTTTAATTTAAAGTTTTTGCATCTTTACAGCTGAGAAAAATGAAACCCTGCCTATTCTTTCTTGTAAAACGCACCGGTAGGAACCAAAAGACATATGGTACATTATCACAGCCATGTTCTAGTATGAGTCACACACACACGCACACACACACATGTGTACACTCACACAAACTGCTTCAAGAAGGCAAGAGAGACTTCTGATGAGGTTAAATTGTTATATTTTCTTCCAGTGTTTAATTACTGATATTTCAGAAACCAACATATAATTAGCATCCATTAAAATCTTCATATTTGAAAGTATCAGCCCTGAGCAATTTGCCCTCATTTCTAAACTCTTATCTCTGGTCTTACCATTCCTATTTCATCTTACTTCTGGGTGCTGTTGCTGAGGTATATTTTGCTAAGATGGGTAAAGGAAGTTGCTGAGGTATCTTTTGCTAAGATGGGTAAAGGAAGCCTTTCATCACAGTTCAAGGATCTACATTGTGCTCAGAAAATTCCAATTTGAATTTATGACTCCTGGAGCTATTTCATTTATTTAAAGTCTAGAAATATTAAAGCCATTCTATAATGTACTATCTCTAAAAAGGCATCAACCATCTCTGTTTATGATAACCTGCATTTCTCCTGAGTCAGGGGCAGACAATGCATGTTCCTTTTGCAGTATTTTCAGGAGTCAAGAAAAGCAGGCACAATTTTGAAAAGATGACAGAGGAATTGTGTGGTCAAATTTAAGAATGACTGTAGTTGACTAAAGCAAATAGCACACTTGAGAACTCAGGGCAAACCTGAGTCTCAGGGTCAGGGTTAGAATCCAGGGTTTCCTCCTAACCTGTTGGGTGAACTGGAAAAGTTACTTAGCTTCCCAGCTTTCCTGTGTTGTCTCATAAATGTCAACCCCTTCCTTCTCAAAGTGTGACCTGTGGTCCAGCAGCATCGGCATCACCCAGGAGCTTGTTAGAGAATTGTAGAATCTCACCCCAGCCCACCCCAAACCACTGAATTAAAACTTGCCTTTTAGCAAGGTCCTCAGGCGATTTGTATGACTGTTAAAATTTGACAATCACTGGTATGTAATACAATAGGTCTTCTGTAAGTGGTAATTTCATTCATTTATTGAGTGTCTACTATTTCCAGGATTCCCAGTGGACATAATAGAAAATAGACACTAACATTGACCTTTGTTCTCATGGTAGGAGAAACAGACTTGAATCTCACAAATTAAAGTCTATTTGAAGATTGACAAGAGTGCCCTGAAGATCTTGATCTTATGGGCACAAGAAAATTGACCTGGACAGGGGTGTCAAAGAAGCTGTGTTATTAAAGTGTGTCCAGAGCTGTGCTCAGAAAGACATTTGTCATTTCTCCTTACCCGGAACATTTCAGTTTTAACAACTGAAGTATTAACCAATCTTATACTTCTGAATATATGTTAATTTGTCTTAGAATTATACCTTCTTTTTCTCTTATTTGACATCCAGTCCTGGACTTCCAAACAACTATGTGTCTGCATTAACTCAGCAGACATAAATCCCTCACTTTCTTCCTCGGTGGGGGTTCTCTCCAAAAGGGTATTTAGCCTGGTAGGGGACATGTATCTTTCTACTAGCTAAGACAACAACTGGAGCATCCGCTGCTACTCATGGGATCTTGAAAGGTCAAGCTCCCTCTCTGGACACGTTATATTATAGTAATTACTTTCCCTTGGTTTCTCTCCCTTTAAGTACTATTCTCAGACTCCACCAAGTCCTGACCTGCACACCCAAGCCTGCTGGTTCCTGAGTTACCATATTAAGAGTAATAGAACTGCCACAGTAAATAGTAACAAATCGAGACCCAGAGTGACCAGACTTCCAGAATCGAAAAAAGAAAAAAAGTCCCAAATCCAATTCTATCCACCAGCGGCTGATACTTGGGTGCGGAAGTAGTCAGTATTAGAACAAGGACAAGTACTAACGAATTCTACTTACCATGCCATAGCATATGCATTCTAGAAATATTTTATTAACTCACATTTATTAAAAAAAATCCTTTTTCACTGATGCTTATTCATCTTGTTCAGCAAAGTTACTTTTAAATATACATCTGACTGTATTACTCTCCCCTGATTAAAGTGTGTTGATGATTCCCCAGAAAGTCACTTTCATGAAGTTCAGTTTCCTACACGTCCCTTCATTTCCTATGGCCTTTTCGCCTGATACTCTACTCCCCTACCATCTCAAAGACAAAGATTTTCAAATATGCCTTCCTCTCTCAGGCATCTGAGCTTTTTGTCATTTTCATTATTTGATTGGAAATCTCCTTATTATTTCATTCTCCTGGAAGAGTCTCCTTTTTCATTCTGTAGCTACTCATATTTCCTTGATGAGGCCTGTCCTGACTCCCTGTGTAGAACGAAGCAATTCAAAATTCCTCCAAAATGACTTCCATTATCTATTTTGCTGCATCGTATTTTTATTACACAGATATTTCTGGGATTCTGCATCCATTTTCATATGATATTGTGATGTCAAGAGAAGAGACCCTTCCTTTTGAATTGTGTATTCCCAGAGTCTAATACAGTATCTGAAGCGTAGCATACCCTCAGGGAAAATGTGTTTAGAACAAAGTCAGGCAGAAAATGAATGAATGCATGCACAGGGGTCATAGGCTATTTCCATCCATAATTGAAAGCAGAACAAAATTAAAAGCCATATCCTTGCACATTGCTTGTTTTGAAATCAATGCTGAAATATTTGTAAAATCAACAAAGAGAATATGCAGAGGGATACATAAGGCCAGCTCTACCTCTTCTTTCCTGAGTACTGAAATTGTACCATTTGCTTACAATAACCCCCTAAGTGTACATAGACAATTTTCAAGCATTTCAAATCAAATGTCAGGTCAGGAAAATATTTTTTTTATTAGTAGGACAACTTTCATGTTTCTCAAAGCAATTTGTAAATATTATCTCATCAAATCTACTAGGGCAGACAGGCTGAAAATATTACACTTATGCTCCAGATGACAGAGGCCAAGAGAAGGGCATATGTGAGCATGTGTGTGTAAATGTGTGAGTGTGTGTGTGTGTTGGGTAAAAATCAGCCTCACTATGCTAGAATCTGCTCAATCTGTCCCTCTCACCTCATTGCTAGTCAATGAAGATCACCACAGACAAGATGAACGGACTATAATGTGGATCAATTAAATTACTCTCCTACTAGCTTTTCACACAGTGTTCATTCTGTGCAATGCTAGAGACTAGTCAACGGCGAAATTTCTGTCTTCCTTTAAATCTTTGTGTCAGTCTCTCTCTTTTTCAATAATGGCTTTCTACAGAAATTCCTGCCTCCAGATTGGGGAAAAACTAAAAAGTATAAGGCATGCACTGTGCTCTCAGAGAATTCACCATTTGATAGGCTGCCAAAACTTGTTTTGTTTGAATCATTGTTCCTTTATGAATGATAATAAATACACATTCTAAAATGCACAGGGAAAATACAAGTGTCAAGACAGTCTATACTATTTGAGGAAGCACCTTCTCTATGTTCTTAAACCCTTCAATATCAGGACTGCATCTTGGTTTTTCCAATCTAATTTCATGCTACCCTCCAAGGAACTCCAATTATGCTGTTGGTCTCATTTTCTCTCACAGTTTTCATTTCTGTATTAACTCGTTTTCTTTCTTCTACTTAAACTACCTGTACTTTCTACCTTCTCCATATACTCAAGTTCCACCCATGTCTTAAGATCCATATTTACCTCCCCCCAGTAGAAATCTGTTTCCTGGTTATTCTGTTCTATTCCTGAAGGTTTAGTAAATATTATAAAAGTAAGCATAGAATTACATATTGATTATATTGTACTCTTATTTGTTCCAGGTATGACCATCTTGTTTCCTCAAAGATGACCTATGTTTTGACTTTTACAAATACCATGTCTTAAATTAATTTGTATTCTCCAAAGACTGAACAATACCAGGGATTCAATAAAAATCCCTTGCTTCAGAGTTGGGGTTAAAGTCTTCACTCATTTATTTTTCTTTTGCTTATACCAAACACTCACAGCTCCTCGTCTCTCTTTATGCATTTCTCTATGCCTGGAGTTTAATTTTCTCACTCTTAAACTTGGAAACTCTTAGCCCTCCTTTAAGACCCAGGGCACAGAAGTATTTCTTCTTGGTCATTTCCAGAATTGATTTGTTTTACTTTCATGCTTCTATGATACTTTACACAGTGCTCTATTTTAACAGTAATTACATTTCCTTATTTTAAGGTTTATAAAATTGTCAAACTCAATACCATCTGTGGTACGCTGAAAAATATCACCAAAACATATCCGTCTCCTAAGCTAAGTGGGGAAGGGAGTAGGCCATTGAGGATTTGATTACGGATCTTGAGATGAGAGTATTATCCGGGTGAGCTCTAAATGCAATCACATGTATTGTTATAAAAGGGAGGCAGAGGGAGATTTGGTACAGACACAGAGAAAAAGGTGACATATAGATAGAGCAAAGATTCGAAAATCCTGTCTCCTTTGAGGATTGGAGTGATGAAGCTACAAGCCATGGAATGACAGCAACCACCAGAAACTGAAAGAGGAAGGAAATGATTCTTTTCGAAGTGTCCAGAGAGAACATTTCAGCCCAGTGATACTAACTTCAGATTTCTGGTCTCCAGAACTAGGAGAGAATAAATTTCTGTTGTTGAAAGTCCCATAATTTGTGGTATTGTGTTACAGTGGCCGTAGAAAATGAACTCACCATGTCTCAATTTAATCAATTTATTTATTTATTCATTCATTTATTTGAGACAGAGTCTTACTGTGTTGCCCAGGATGGAGTGCAGTGGTGCAATCACAGCTCACAGCAGCCTGGAAATCTTCGGTTCAAGTGATCCTCCCACCTCAGCCTCCCAAGTAGCTAGGACTACAGGTGTGCACCACCATGCTTGGCTCAATCTATTTCGTATTGTTTGCTCTATGTCCTGTCATTAGCATTATACCTTCCATATAGCAATACACGTAAGAAATGCTTTCTGAGCCCCTGCTATGTGCAAGGTGTTATGCTAGTTGCTTGGCAATTTCATTGAAATAAGCATTTTAAAGGCTACTTTTGGTATGATGATTTTTTATTGCATATATATATGAACTTAAGCTTTTCCTGAAGGTTAGATTTGAATATCCAACTGCCTATTTGACTTCTCTACTTGTATTTTAAAACAGTGCCTCAAACTTAAATAATTGAAACATTACTCTTGATACATTCTCTGCAGTTCTATTATCTGGAGACCACACTTTTGCTTCTCTCTAGGTTACTCTATTATTAACCAAATGTACAAGTCAAAAATCTTTCTTTCCTCTCCCTCCATATCCCACAGACCTCAATAAATCCTCCTGTTCCTCTCTCAGAATCAAATCTCATATTCATTCACTTCTCTCCATCATCACTGCTATTACTTATTTTCACACTCTTAAGAGCTATAATGGTCTCTTAATCAATTTCCTCGATCCCACTCTTATCTCTACTCTCTATAAGTTCTTCTGCATTTATTTTCTAGAGTGTTCTTTTAAAACTATGAACTAGAGCCAGGAATGATAGCATGCACCTGTAGACCCAGTTACTCGGGAGGCTGAGGTGAGAAGATTGCTTTAGCCCAGGAGTTTAAGGTTACAGTGAGCTATAATCATGCCACTAAACTCAAACTTGAGCAACATAGAGACTTTGGCTCTTAAATTAAAAAAAAAATTTTTTTAAAGGAATCCAGTAGGCTTTCTACGTAAAAATATGTCAGTGCCTTACTACTGCATTTCAAATAAAACTCCAAATTCTTGTTTCGTCTCATGAAGCCTGTATGTCAGATTTCATTCCTTACCACTTGCTGTTGTATTGATTATGCTCCAATATTGTGGCTCTATTTTAGATTTTAATTAGTCAAACTCACTTTTACCTACAAGCCTTTACAATGGGCTTTGAAGTCTCTGAATAAAATGTCATTTCCTCATGTAAATTTCATAACTTATTATTATCTTTTAAATTCGAATGGTAAGTTACTCAGTCCCTTCCTTCTATAGCCAATTATAATTCCTTGTGCAATAATCTGCATATTTGTGTATTTTTTATTGCATCTAACTAATATATAGGTTTCATGAGAGCAAAAAGACCCTGTCTGTCTTATTTATCTCTATTTCCAGGGTCTAAGTCAGTGTTTGCTACATAATCGTTTCTCAATAAACAGCTGTTGAAAGAATGAAGTGCAAAAATAAATCAGCTAGTCAATCAACAGCACCCAATCAATGAATGATCTTCAAATTCTAATATAAAAAGTGTTCCCAGGTCACCAGCCTGCCTTATAACAGGAACACACAATAAGATATTAATATAGCATTTGTCTTCCTCAGTTCACAACAGAACTGTGAAAACAATTGCACAAAAAAAGGAGGACCTCTGTATTTCAGGAAGTACCGTCTGCTCATTTCTGCATGTCTCCAAGTTCTATTTACATAGGTGTCTACTTATAGCATTTCTTTGTGTCTGGTTTATTCTCCAATGCTTGAATATTTCTCACATTGCTGATTACAGCCCTCCTGCCAATAGTACTACCTGTAGAACACTCTCAAACTTCATCTGTCTTGGACACTCTGTGTTTTATCTGATTGTTTTCTCAACTCCTGGTGGCACAACCACTGCGGTGTCCCTGTGCTTATCCTTTTGAACACATGACTCTAACATTAGCCAAACAATTGTATGCCCCCTTTCAACTCTCTCTCCTGCTGCAAGAAGTCCGTACTCCTATCTCCAGCATGTACTGGAGGTCCCTGTCTGCCATTCTGAGGATGTCTTGCCTTCCCACTCTGACTACTCACAAAGAGATCAATGCCAGTACCATTCTCATGTTTGCTTGCCCTTCTTTGCTCTTCTTCCTCTTTCTCTTTCTACTGAGGTTGCTTTAGGTGGAAATTTGAGGATTTGTAGACTTGGCCTAATGCTTGTTTAATTATTTTAAAAGTTATTTTATTTTTTACAAAAATTTATTGTCTGTACAGTTCTTTATTCCCATTTTATTCCGCTTAGTACACCCGAATTCTTTAAATCTAAATAAATTATATAGAATAACACAAATAGTAGATAGTCAATAAATAGAAGATATTATCTTTATCATCATCATCATCATTCTTAAACAAAATTAAAAAAGCAAAACCTAATTTTCTGACTTTAAGTCTTTTGATGAATTCTGCAAAAATACAGTGAGTTATCAACGTTTAAAAATCTTTTTACTTTTTCTTCAAGTCTAAAGTCTATAATGCACCACAGCAAGTTGAAAATAGAATATTCTGTCAGCCAAAAAATTATTCCTGTACATGATGTCAAACATCCGATTTACTTTAATAATTTGATCAATATACCTTTTGAAATTATGCATACATAGTTTCCTGTGCCGTTTAAGCTTGTAGTTTTTGCTTACAGAAAAAAAGTAAGAAAAAAGAAAGAAAGAAAGCAGTAACAGCATATGATAGCAATTTTCCTTTGATCATGTCAAAAGTAAGATGTGTATGAAAGATGTGTTCAGGAGTAGTTGATACAGTAAATTCTCTTGCTTTAATTTGTGACTATAGTCTAGATTTTATGTTCTCAATTTTTGTAACACTGAAATACATTAACTTCCTCAACAAAATGTTGACAAAGAGCATCCCAAAATAGCAGGAAGTATCAATAGTTACCCTGATTACTTTTGATTAACATAGAAATTTTCATAACATATATTTGGATCAATTATTTGATTCAGTTCTATGCCTTGAAATCTCGAAATTCCAAATAGGAGGGGAATCACCTTTCAAGTTTGCAAAGATTAGTCTTAGATAAACTATATTAAATAATTATGGATAATGCACACTTATTTGACAATGAAGACAAAATCAATCTGCAGGAGGTAAATAAGTAATTAGCAACAGCAATTATCAGGAACCCCAAAATATACTAAGTTGCAAATCACAATAGAAGGAATTGCCATAAAAATTGACTATTAGACACATTTCCAAAGAATTTCTTAACTATTCATTTTAGGAATCAACAATCAGCCGTTAAGTTAGTATTTAAAGGCTAAAGCTACTCTTCCTCTTATATCCATTTCATGGAGGGAATCTTAGTTTTTGGACTTTGACAACTGGGTTGCAGGTACTTTCTTTTCTAGGATAGCATGAGGACTTTCCACTAATCCTTTGGGGCATAATGTTGCCAGTCGCTCGGAACCAAAACTATGACTTATTATGCCCAGTCTGCTCTTTCATTTTTATTTTTTTCTCTTTTTTGAGACGCAGTCTTGCTCTGTTGTCCAGGCTGGAGTGCAATGGCATGATCTTGGCTCACTGCAACCTCCATTTCCCAGGTTCAAGCAATCCTCCTGCCTCAGCCCCCCTAGTAGCTGGGATTACAGGCACTTGCCACCATGCCTGGCTAATTTTTGTATTTTTAGTAGAGATGGGGTTTTGCCATGTTGTCCAGGCTGGTCTTGAACTCCTGACCTCAGGTGATCCACCCACCTTGGCCTCCCAAAGTGCTGGGATTACAGGCATGAGCCACTGCGTTGGGCAGCTAGCTATTTATTATCTTTAAAATTAGTATGGGCAAGCTGATCATCTGACTTGCTGGGGTGACCAGCCACCTAAGTCTGCTCTTATGTCCCCAAAGTCCTCCAGTGTCTTCCATAATCCTATACATCAAAGAAAGGAAGAACCTGCGATTTTGACAACTGTGTTATTTTATTAAACCAAACATACTTTGTTTTTTAAGGATGAGGAATAAAAATAGTTCACATTGGTTTTAAAGGTGAATCAGCCAGCTTACCTGCAAAATTTAGGTGTCCCGTCTGCATTGTTCCAGCTGTGGGTTCCCTGGAGTGTTCATCTTTACCCCAACCACTGCAACACAGCCTGTCAACACTGCTGGTTGTACAGGGTATCTCTTTAGCCTCACAGGCATCCTGGATCAGAAGGCATTGCAGGGAGGGTTTTGCAGAAAAGCAAGGTGTGAAACTGGGTGATTAGCTGACATGTTGCCAGCAGGAACAGTATGCGGTCCCCACTTGCAGGAAGACTCAGTGGTCCATGGCAAGAGCAATTAAGTGTCATTTTCAAGAAAACCAGACAGAGAGCTGGCAAGTACTCTGGGCTGAGTAATATTGAATAACACTACCTCCTTTTCTTTGTAGTGGTTCTTCCATCAGCCCAATTCCAGAGACTGCCCAGGAATTAGCACCTCTGGACAATTCCTCTAGTTCAGAATCCTCTACTCTACTCTTTCTTTTCCAATTTCATTCAGTTTCCCTCTCATATTTTCTCTTTTCCTCTCTACTGAACAATTATAATTATTATTATTAGTAGTAGTAACCCTATTACAACTCACGTGAATGGTTATGAGGAGGAGGCTGTTATCTCATAATAAAACACACATAAGATACCAACAAAACAAAGCAAAACTACACAGAGCCAAGAGAAACATAAAATCGCTGTTTCCCTTTACACAAGGAAAAGGAGGCTGAGAGTCAGACTTTGGAAATAATTTAGTCTGGTATCTCCATCCAGGAGGATAGAGAAGGTGATTACATTTTTTCCTGCAAAATTTTGCCACAAGGACAAAAAAGTGGCTCTTAATGTAGCAAAAAAGAAAGCAAGTAAACAAAAACAAGTGAATTTCTTACATAATCAAACAAAAAATTGAGGTTTTACATTATGCTGTACCTTTCCAGTCAACCAGTACACCTGAGTATGTTTTAAAAAATCATTCATATAAAGTATTAAATCAAATTTTAAGTTTCCACAGCAATGATATTCATGAGGCTACTGGTCTCATCATCCAAATATATTTTAATTCTCTAAATCCCGTAGACAATTCCAAGCTTTCCCTCCTGTTTGTCTGATTAACTTGTCATCCAAATAGTTTTTATTTAGTTATTTTCAGTTTCTTGGCACTGATAACAATTTAAATATATTTGTTTCATAAAAAGTGCACACAAAGATTGACTTGAAAGTCTTAAAATGCATTAATTTCATTATCAAACGCTAAAGCTAAATATAAAAGCTATATAGGCAAAATAATAAAATGTGATCATAAGATCTATAAATATCAAGCTCTACTTTATACTGCCATGACAATGTTTTTTCATTTCTATTTACATAATCTCCAAAAACACAGCCTTTAGATTTTGAAATGTTTGCTTTAGTATTTTATTTGTAATGAAACTTCTAGTGAAATAAAATGATAAATAATAGATAGCTAAAAGAAACAGATTCTGGGGAAGTGATGTTTTAGAAGTAAAGCATACGGTTCTTTGCAAGACAGTAAAGAACTTCTCTATGAAATAAGAGCATTGGACTAGATGATTTCTGGGTTTTCTTCCAGCTGTTGGGACCTGTGATGTTCGTTAGGTACATTGTCCTTTTTCTTTTTTCTTTTTGCATTTGGTGGCTAGCAGCACCATTCTTTAGTGTGGTGTGCTCTATTTTCACCACTCAACTAACATGCCTACAAAAAGGACACCCTGTCTGCATTACCACAACTTAATGAGTTTCTGTGAAAATACAGCATGCAGAAGCACACTGTGGACTACAAACACTGCAAATGCAAAATGGTAGTTCTACTGTCCAAGAAACAAACTGCCTCAAGGAAGTGTAACTTAGGGGTTGAAATGTGTGGCCTCAAGTGCCTAACTCAGTTTAAATCTTTATTTTCTCAAAACCACTGAGTCTCAGTATCTAACTTGGAAAAGAAGGATTCAGGTACCAACCTTATGAGATCATTGGGAGAATGGAATGAAACAATGTATGCACAGCTCACATTACAAGGCCTTGAATGTGATAAGTATTTAATAAATGCTAGTGACTATTTTTTGTACACTCCTGGCGTGCATCTGGGCAGTGATCATAAAATAAATAATTAAGATAAAATAAAACAGAGAAAAATACCAAAGTTTACTAATTTCTAAGTGTGACCTTTTCCCAGGGATTATTCTAACAAAAAAGGAGGCAGAACTAAGTAAAATTAAAGCTCTTTGAATTGAGGGAATTTAAAATTTCCAACAGAGAAGACAAATGGGCATAACTTTGAGTCTCAATGTCACAAACAAGTGATTTTTCCATCTACCTTTTCTAGCTTTCTGAGTTTTTTAATATGAATGCCTTTTCCCAGAGTGTACTGGAGCTGGCTTGTGATGGAGCTGGCACATACCAGCTCGCCAACTGTTAAATTTTCAGGAGTATTATGAGCTGGTTGATAAACTTTTGGTAGCTTGTAATCTATCAGGGTGGGAATATTTACTGCAATCAAAGAAACAACCAATAACACAGATTATGAGTATTTTTTAGTCCTGGAATTCTTGTTAAACATATACCAGCATACCTTTTCAAAAGAACCCATTGACCATGAAAAGATAGCACAAATATTGCTCTGGAAAAAGGGAAATCATGTGTTTTCAACAGACATGATATGAATGCTTATGGTGTTCCAGGCACTGTACTAGATTCTAAATTAGCTCTTGATCAGATTAAACTACTGATGCAGGATTTTTCTCAGCCACTTTACCAGGCTCAAAGCAGGGGATACCATATCTACTCAGCTTGTGTCTGGCTCGCACTCTGGCCCATGGCTTCCATGGCTAATGCAACTGTGTGCTTAGCCCCTGGTGGGAGGGAGCATGAGAGCAAGCAAGTGCAGGCTCCAGCCACCCACTCCAACCACCAACAGAGGAATAGGTTCCTTGTGGGGCCCATGGCCAGACCAGACATATTGTCCCAAGGAGAATGCAGCAGCACCCAGGCAGGGGTGCCTGTGACCTGAAGCCCCAGAATGGGTGTTACACTGTGCTAATTAGCTCTTTTAGTTCCGCTATCCACAGCCGGATGGATGGTTGCATGTTAACAGCTCAATCAGCCCCTTACTCCACTCTGGCCCTGTAAGAACAGAGGGCCAAGGTTACAGCCTTTCTTGGTATCCACATTCGGTGGGTCCTGAACTCCTGTCCCACGTCCAAGAAAAATGAGGTCACACTGACAATTGAAGGGTAATGAAGGTGGGGAATTGTATTGAGTGATGAAACAGTTCTCAGCAGAGAAGGCACAGGAATATCAGGTTGTCTCTCCCCCAAAGTCAGTTCGTCTCCCTGCAATGTGGCTGAATCTGGGGTTTTTATAGGCACAGGATGGGGGAGTGCATGCTGATTGGTTTGTGAGTATGAAAAAAAGGTTAAAACAAAGCCATCAGTCAAAGGTGGGCATGGCAGTGTAAAAACAATTTTAGGGAAGAGTAGGTGTATTAGTCCATTCTCACACTGCTGATAAAGACATACCTGAGGCTTGGTAATTTATAATGAAAAGGAGGTTTAATGGGGTCACAGTTCCATGTGGCTGGGGAGGCCTCACAATCATGGCAGAGGGTAAAAGATAATTCTTACATGGTGGCAGGCAAGAGACAATGAGAGCCAAGCAAAGGGGGAAATCCCTCATAAAACCATAAGTTCTCATGAGACTTATTCACTACCATGAGAACAGTATGGGGAAACCACACTCATGATTCAATTATCTCCCACTGGGTCCTTCCCACAACACATGGGAACTATGGGAGCTACAGTTCAAGATGAGATTTGTGTGGGGACATAGAGCCAAACCATATCATTCCACCACTGGCCCCTCCCAAATCTCATGTCCACACATTTCAAAAGCAATCATGCCTTCCCAACAGTCGCCCAAAGTCTAAACTTATTTCAGCATTAACTCAAAAGTCCACCGTTCAAAGTTATTGCTCATTATCATTATCAGCATTTTTGTCATAGCCATTCGAGTCTCTAGGAAGTTCCAAAATCTCCCACATCCTCCTGTCTTCTGAACCCTCCAAGTCTCTAGGAAGTTTCAAACTTTGCCACATTTTCCTGTCTTCTTCTGAGCCCTCCAAACTGTTCCAACCTCTGCTTGTTACCCAGTTCCAAAGTCACTTCCACATTTTTGGGTATCTTTACAACAGCACCCCACTCTACCATACCAATTTACTGTATTAGTTTGTTCTAATGCTGCTGATAAAAACATATCCAAAACTGGGTAATTTATAAAGAAAAAGAGGTTTAATGGACTCACAGTTCCATGTGGCTGGAAAGGCCTCACAGTCATGGTGGAAGGTGAAAGGCACATCTTACATGGCAGCAGGCAAGAGAGAATGAGAGACAAGTGAAAGGTACAGCCCCTCATAAACCTGTCAGATCTCATGAGACTTATTCACTACCATGAGAACAGTATGGGGGAGTCTGCCCCCATGATTCTATTTTCTCCCCCAGAGTCTCTCTCACAACATGGGGGAATTATGGGAGCTACAGTTCAAGATGATATTTGGGTGGGGGCAGAGCCAAACCATATCAGTAGGTATATGTAAAATAGGTGAAAGTGGGGAATCAATCAAAGGAAAACACACCAAACAGGAAGACAGGTTCTCAATCCAGTTTGTGGATTTGATTTGTAGGTTGGACTTTGGGCTATAAACTCTCTTTGGCGTGAAGGTGAGATTTCACTGGGGACCTGCCCCCATCTGTCTAGGCATTTGTCTGCCTCCTGCCACTATCAATTGCCCCCTCTGAAGAGTTACTTCTAATTGTCATTAGGATAGGAACGATGTCCAAGCTTAACTGCTTCCTACTGACAGGGGCATTGTTTTGGGGAAAATGGCAGTCAGATTTCCCTCCGAGACCTATGTAAGTGTCCCCAGTGAAACAGAACTTTCTTCTGAGGCTCCAGTTGCATGACCATTGGAAGTTTGATAACCTCTAAGTGAGAAAAAAACAAATTTTACAAGGTTAAGTATGAATGGACCAAATATGTGTATATACAAAGAGGAGTTAAAACGGAAAGGATGTAGTGCAGAAGATAACAGAAATAACAAGTTAAATATACTAATCATTCTGACAACAGTATTGTGGCCACAGCTGTTTCACCTTGGTGAAAGAAATTGAATTCTGTATGCGTGCAATTAAACTTTAGGAGAGATAATTGTTTAGGGGAATAGATATTCCTATGGGTATTCAGGATTAAGTGTTCCTTGGAAAAGATGCCTCATGATGAGGAACAGAATGAAGGTAAGAACAGCAAGCATAGGCAAGACTATAAAGAGGATAGCCATGGAAGATTAATTATTGACACTTATCTTTTGTGATTTTTAGCTCGAGGTCCCCAATTTTCTCACATTGGTACTTTGGATGCTCTTCTGGGTTGACGGAGGTAACTGCATCAGCTTCCCAAGCCTTTACTCAAGTATAATGAATCCAATAATCAATTCTAGTGACCTTTGCTGTTGTAGAAGTAGGAAGAAGTACAATGTAAGGTCCCTTCCAATCTGGGCCTAGAGAGGGAGAAAGAACAGGGAGTGCCTTTACCAGTACTAAATCTCCTGGATTGAATAGAGGTGGCCCTAATTCATGGGATTGGGCCTCTGACAGTTTTTTCAGTTCCTGTTGGAAGCAGACCAAATAGGTTATATATTTAATTAAGTCAGAGTTCTCTTGGTTTAGCAAGAAATCATTGGTGAGAAAGGGTTGCCCTTACATCATTTCAAAGGGATTTAAACTCAGCTTTGAAGGGATGTCTGTAACACGTAGTAGGGCTACGGGAAGAAGAGTAGTTCAGGGAAGATGAGTTTCTTGAGACAGTTTCCTGAGGTGCCTTTTGATAATATCATTTGTCTTATCTACCTCTCCCAAGGATTTTGGTCTCTAAGCACAATGAAGAAGGTATTGTATGGCTAGTGCCTTTGAGGCCTCTGGGTGACAGCCATTTTGAACAAAGGGTTATCATCACTCTGGAGGTACTTAGGGAGTCCAAAGTGATGAATTAACTCATTAATTAGTGCTTTTATCACCTCAGAGGCTTTCTCTGTCTGACATGGAAATGCTTCTGCCCAGTTAATGAAGGTATCTACCCATACCAGGAGATACTGGATGCCCCTTGTCTTTGGCAAAGTGGTGAAATCCATTTGCCAGTCTTCCCTACGTAGCCTCCCATTCTTTGGATTCCAGTGGGGAGAAGCCATTGATTGAGGAGATCACTCTTAAGGAAAGTCTTGCAAGCATTAACAACCTGTTTGACCACTTGTAGCAGAGTTTTACCTGAGAACAACCTCTGGGCCAATTGATAGGTTTTATCCTTACCTAGGTGGAGGGCATGCTAAAATATTTCAAGAACTTTCCATTGGCTGGTAGCTGGTAGATGAAGCTTGCCATCCTCCAATTGTTACCATCCTGAGGACTGAAAGATGCATCCCCGAGAGGTGGCCCATTCTATTTCTGCAGGAGAATATTTAGTTTTTATTTATCTTATGGAGCCCTTTCAGATTAGAGGGGCTTCAAGTGGGTCAGAATTCTGGGGCCCTCTTCCTGCTGACTTAGCTGCTTGGTCTGCCAATCTATTTCCTTCAGCTATTTCATCCATCCCTTTTGGTGGCCTTACAATGTATTACTGCCACTTCCCATAGGAGGAAAGCTGAGCATAATAGTCTATTAGTTTCATGATAGTATTTAATGGGAGACTCATTAGCTGTGAGGAAGCTCCTCTGTTTCCAGATAGTGGCATGTGCATGGAGGACTAGGAAAGCATACTTTGAATAAGTATAAATATTAACTGCTTTTCCTTTGCTTAATTCAAGTGCCCTCATAAGGGCAATTAACTCGACTAGTTGAGCACTTGTGCCCAAGGAGAGAGATGCACTCACAACCATATCATTTAGGGTAACTATTGCATACCCTGCTTTATGGATCCCTTGTTCTACATAGAAACTTCCATCTGTAAAGAGAATCCTTCCTCTGGGAGGAAGGTGGCTGGATTTAGAGAAGGACAGGTTCTTAACTGAACTGAAGATTCCTCTAATAGCAGAGCTTGATATTTGAGGGGGTGGTTGTCCGTTAGCCAGAGGCTCCCGTTAGAAGACAGCAGTCCTGCCACATTATCTGGGGTATAAACAGTTAAGTTATTTCCCACAATTAACTTAGTAGCCTCTTGCCACCACTACAACAATTTGGAGACAAGACAACCATCCTTTAGCTACCCAATCAAGTTCCTTGCTTAGGTAGTCTACAGGTCACAGGGCTGGACCTCAGGCCTGGGTTAGAAGTCCCAGGGCTATTCCCTTCCTTTCTGACAAATAAAGATTAAACATTTTCCCTATGGGAAGACTAAGGGCTGGTGACTCAAACAAGGCTTGTTTTACTTGGTCGAAGGCGTTTTTAGCCCAAATAAGGAAGTGAGTTTTAGCTGCCTGAGTCTTCTTTATTAGGTGATATAAGGGATGAGCTACTTCACCGTACCCAGATATTCATAGTCTGCAGAATGCTATAATGTCAAGAATCCCCTCAGTTGCTTGAAAGCTTTGGGGAAAGGAAAGGAGGAGATGGGCTTAATTCTTTCTTCTCCGAAAGTCCTGGTCCTCTATGATAAGACTAGACCTAGATACTTCACTGAAGTCTGATAGAGCTGAGCCTTAGATTTTGAGACCTTATATAATCTGTTAGCCAGAAAATTAAGAAGAGCCTTACTGCCCTCCTGAGAGATTTCTTCAGTTGGGGCACAGAGGAGAATGTCATCTACATATTGTAAAACTTTAACCTGAGAATAAAGGAATTCAGAGAGGTCTTTGGACAATGCCTGCCCAAACAGGAGGGGGGTACCTTGAAATCCCTGAGGTAACACTGTCCAGGTTAGCTGGGTGGTCTGTTTGGAGGGATCCTCGAATACAAACAAATTTTGGAAGTCAGGGTGCAACAGTATGCAGAAAAAGGCATCCTTTATGTCCAGGGCTGTGAACCATTTAGTTCTCTCAGGAATTTGGCTTAGCAGGTGTATTAGTCTGTTTCACTTTACTGATAAAGACATACCCAAGACCTGTCAATTTACAAAATAAAGAGGTTTAATTGGACTTACACTTCCACATGGCTGTGGAAAGGAAGGAAGAGCAAGTCATGTATTACGTGGATGGCAGCAGGCAAAGAGAGAGCTTATGTAGGCAAACTCTTGTTTTTTAAAACCATCAGATCTCATGAGACTTGTTCACTATAATGACAACAGTGCAAGAAAGACCTGCTGCTATAATTCAATCACCTCCCACTGAGTTCCTCCCATGACACATGGGAATTGTGGGAGTTACAACTCAAGATGAGATTTGGGTGGGGACACAGCCAAACCATATCAGCAGGGCATATGGATTGGAAACCACCAGGTTAATTGAAACCACAGCCTCATTAACGAGGCAGAAATTTTGGACCAGTCTGCATTCCCCATTGGGTCCTTGTACCCCCAATATTGGGGTATTATAAGGGCTGTTGCAGGGTTTGAGGAGGCCCTGAATCCTCAAGTTATCAGTGATGTCTTCTAGTCCTTTCCTAACTTCTGGTTTCAGGGGATATTGTCTCTGGTTAGGAAAGGAAGTGGGATCCTTAAGGTAGATCCAGACCGGTATGGCAGTTGTGGCTCGGGCAATTTTCCCTTGAGTTTTCCAAACTTCTGGGTTAATATTGGTCTCCACTAGGGGGAGATAAAGAGTTTGTCCTGGAGCCATCACGATGGTGCTTCCCGTATGAACCAGAATATCCCTGCCCAGCAGAGAGGTTGGGGTTTCAGGCATGATTACACAGGCATGGGTAAACAAGAGGTCTCCCCAACTACAACTAAGGGGCTGGGAAAAATATCAGTTTAAAGATCTTCCTGAGACACCACTCATGGTCATGCTGACAGAGGACAGGGAGAGGAGAACTGAAAGGGCTACTTCAGTGTCTAGGAGGAGGTTCACTTTCCTATCTTTGATTTTCAGACTCACTCAGGGCTCCTGTATGGTAATGGTGGTCTGGACCACTGTAGCTGGCAAGAGGGATCCTGGGACCCATCAGTCCTGCTGGACCATTTGGGAGATTGGATTTGTGACCTGCATCTCCGGAGACAGTCCACCCTTCAGTGGTCCCCATTGCAGATTGGACAGGGTGGAGTTGGCTTCCTCATGCTGTCTGGACAGTTTTTCCTAAAATGCACTGACTTGCCACATTTGTAGCAGTTAACCCTGGAGATCCTGGGGTTGGTGGTCCTGAAAGTCGGCCATGAAGCCTCTGTCTTTTTCTAGTGTACCTCTTTCTCTCCTGGGCCTCCTCCCTATCTGTATTGTAAAAGACCAAGGTGGTCACTTTCAAGAGGCTCTCTAAAGTACTATGATATGGTTTTACTGGGTCCCCCCCCCCAATTTTTTATCTTGAATTTTCGTTCCCATAATCCCCACATGTCATAGGAGGGACCAGGTGAAGATAATTGAATCATGGGGGTGGTTTACTCCATCCTGTTCTTGTGATAGAACTCACAAGATCTGATGGTTTTATAAGGGACTTCTCCCTTTGCTAGGCACTTTCTTTCCCCTGCTGCCCTGTGAAGAGGTATCTTCCACCATGATTGTAAGTTTCCTGAGGCCTCCCTGGCCATGTAAAACTGTGAGTCAATTAAACCTGTTTCCTTTATAAATTACCCAGTCACAGTTATTTCTTCATAGCAGCGTGAGAATGGACTAATACAGTAAATTGGTAACACAAACAGTGGGGCATTGCTGTAAAGATACCAAAATATGTGACAGTGACTTTGGAACTAGATAACAGGCAGAGGCTGGAACAGTCTGTAGGTCTCAGAGAAAGACAGAAATATGTGGGAAAGTTTGAGACTTCCTAAAGAATTATTGAATGGCTTTGAACAATGAAATTCAGGCTGAGGTGGTCTCAGATGGGGATGAGGAACTTGGTGGGAACTAGAGGAAAAGTGACTCTTGCTATGCAAGGAGACTGAAGCATTTTGCCCCTGCCCTAGAGATTTGTGGAACTTTGAGCTTGAGAGAAATGACTTAGGGTATTTGGTGGAAGAAATTTCTAAGTGGCGAAGCATTCAAGAGGAAACATAGCATAAAAGTTTGGAAAATTTTCAGCCTGACTATGAGATAGAAAAGAAAATCTCATTTTCTAGGGAGAAATTCAAGCCTGCTACAGAAATTTGCATAAGTGACAATAAGCCAAATGTTAATACTCAAGACAATGAGGAAAATTTCTCCAGGGCATGACAGAGACCTTCACAGCGGCCCCTCCCATCACAGGTCCTGAAGCCCAGGAGGAAAAAATGGTTTTATGGGCCTAGCTGAGGGCCTCCCTGTCTAGTGTAGCCTCAGAACATGGTACCCTGTAGCCCAGCTGCTTGAACTACAGCTGTGGTTAAAAGGGGTCAACATACCACTCAGGCCATTGCTTTGGAGGCTGCAAGCCCCAAGCCTTGGCAGCTTACAAGTGGTGTTGGGCCTTCGGGTGCATAAAAGTCAACAATTGAGGTTTGGGAACCTCTGCCTGGATTTCAGAGGATGAGTCCCCAGTGGGGCACTGCAGTGGAGCTGTGAGAAGAGAGCCACCATCCTCCAGAATCTATAATGATAGATCCATTGACAGTTTGCACTGTGCACCTGGAAAAGTCACAGACACTTAGTGCCAGTGCCAGCCTGTGAAAGCAGCCAGGAGGGGGCTGCATCCTGCAAAATCACAGGGCCAGAGCTGCCCAAGACCATGGGAGTCCATCTCTTGCATCAGCATTCCCTGAATGTGAGATATGGAGTCAAGGAAGATCATTTTAGGACTTTAAGGTTTAATGACTACCCTATTTGATTTCAGACTTGCATGACACCTGTATCCTCTTTCTTTTGGCTAATTTATCCCATTTCGAATAGATGTATTTACCCAATGCTTGTATCCCCATTGTATCTAGGAAGTAACTAACTTACTTTTGATTTTACAGGCTTGTAGGCAGAAGGGACTTGCCTTTTCTTAGATGACACTTTGGACTTGGACTTTTGAGTTAATGTTGGAATGAGTTAAGACTTTGGGGCACTGTTAGAAGGGCATTGTTGTGTTTTGAATTATGAGGACATGAGATTTGGGAGGGACCAGGGTCAGAATGATATGGTTTGGCTCGGGCCCCACCCAAATCTCATCTTGAATTGCAGTTCTCATAATCCCTACATGTCATGGGAGGGACCAGGTAGAGATAATTGAATCGGGGGGCAGTTTTCCCCATCCCATACTTGTGATAGTGAGTGAGTATTCGTGAGATCTGATGGTTTTATAAGGGGCTTCCCCCTTTCCTGGGCACTCATTCTGTCCTCTGCCACCCTGTAAAGGGGTGCCTTCCACCATAATTGTAAGTTTTCTGAGGCCTCTCTGGCCATGCAGAGCTGTGAGTCAATGAAAACTCTTTCCTTTATAAATTACCCAGTCTTGATAATTTCTTCATAGCAGAGTTAGAACAGACTAATACATACTATCTTGTCCCATGGCCTGTTTCTGCATCTTCCTCCTGATATCAGGGGCTGCCTGAGTAATAAACTTATCCTTTAGGATTAGTTGTCCCCTAACTGAATTAGGAGATAGAGAGGTGTGCATTACCAAGTCCCGTCTTAGTCTTTCCAGGAAGGCAGTGGGATTTTCATTAAATCCCAGGACTATCATGCACAGTTTGGAGTAGTTGAGATGTTTAGTTCTAGTCCTTCGTAAGCCCTCCATTATACATGCCTGAATGTGTTTCCTACTCCATTCTCACATTTCATCATTGGGATCCCATTTGGGGTCCTCTAATGGTACCACTACTCTTCCAATTGGATAAGGCTCATCTTCTTCCCTGACACTATATGAGATACAAAGCTCAACCCCAAATCTCTCTGTCAGTTTCAGGGCAGCCTGCTTCTCAGTGCTAGTCAGGGTTTGATTCAAAAATAACATAACTTCCTTCCAGGAAAGTTCAAATACTTGAGTTAAATTCAGGAAAGCCTCTCTTCAGATGATACCTGTCAGGGTCATCTGAAAATTTGCCAAGATCCCCTTTAATTTGCCGTTAAGTCCAGTAGAGAGAAGGGTACCTGCACCTTACTGTGGCCATATTCACCAGACATCTGTTAAAGGGGCAGGAATGAGACTGGGGCTTGTCTAAAATGAGGATTTCTAGAATGGGGCAAGGGAGGGAGAAAAACAGGATGGAACGATGAGGTAGACTTGGAGTAGCAGGGCCAAAAGGAGCTGGCTCTCCTGCTGAAGGAGCCTCTGGGGTTTCTCTAGTTCCCTGGCATTGCCCCTTGCAGCCTCTCCTGAGACAGCCAGTAGGAGGGCTGTATTAATCCTACAATGTCAGGAAAGGTCTGAGTTACTCTGCAAGGGAAAGAAAGCCTACATATATGAGACCTTGGACCATCTGCTCTCCAATTTACAGAAAAGGTCCAGCTCCAGGATGGTGTCAGATGGCCTTCCTGAGGCCAAGCCAGTCATTTCAGCAAATTACAATTTGGCCAAACTCATGTCCAAAGGGCTATGAGACTTTTTTTTTTTTTCTCTCCAGAGTCTGAGGGTCAAAGCAGTCCCAGTGATTCAGGATACACTCCAAAGGAATGTAGACTAAAGATGGTTGGTTACCCATCTGAGAGAGAGGTAAAGATGTGTCCTTTAGTTCCTTTCTCTCTTTCAGTGAAATCCCAGGATGTGTGAGGGAGAGAAAGAAAGGGAATCCCCTTTTTATCTTCCATCTTTTTATCCCCAAGTCCCAGCAACCTAGTCAGGTACTGCCAATGGGTGCCAGTGCAACCTTCACCCATGGGCCTAGAAGGTAGGAATTATTTACACTCCCTTACCTGCTGCCTATCTCCTCTGCTGTCAGTAGCCTTTGATGTCCTTAGACCTCATCTATGCCATGAATATGAACATGACCTCCTTCCATGAAGTGGAAACCTAATCAGCAGGAATTAGTCCTACCCACCTATGCTATGCCCCTTGACTTCCATGTTGCCTGCCTTTGGATACCTCAGGTCTAGTTTTCCTTTCTAGGGCTTCAACCCGAAGCTTGGAATTGAGCTGTGAGCTTGGTTTATTTAAATTAAGTCCCAGGTAGCCCTCACCAAATTTATAGCCAGCAGCCTGTGGGGCTGCTCCTCCATTGCTTCCCTATTATAAGCAGAGAGCTAAAGTGAAGCTGTGGAACCAGGCCCTTCTCAAACAAGTGAGAGAAGGGAAGTCCTGTGAATTGGAGACCTAGTCTAGTGAGATGCTTCCCAAAAGGGGAATAAAAAACCTCTCACATTGAAAAGCCCCCTGTATTTGCAGGGCTATGTGAAATCCTGACATGGTGGAAAAAAAAGAGGAAAAACAACAACAACAACAAAAGCAGCTTTAGTGCAGGGAGGGAAAGGTGCCTGGGAGGAAAAAGGCTCTTGCTCTATGCAAATTGATTTTTTCAACAGGGAGAACAAAAAAAAAAACCTCTTAACTGCTGCATTCTCCCTGCTTCTAAGAATAGATGAAAACCATGTTGTTCTGAATTACATTTTTGATGACTGCGCCAAGTGCTCATCCTACCCAGTAATATCTGTATAGTCTGCAACAACACTCTTAACATTATAAAAGAAGAGATAGGAGCCATTATAATCAATGAAAGAAGTGGGAGAAATGCCATAGAAAAGTCCGGGGGTCTTGGCCGAAACCCTAGTGGGTGGTCGGAAACTGGAGCCAGTCTAGGAGCCTTCAGGAAACACCAAGGTGTTGCCTTGGCCAGATGCCTTCAGTTGCCCCAGAACCTTATTCCAATACTGCAACAACTAGACCTTTGTAAAGGGAAACAAAGCCAGGATTCCGTACACCCAAGAGTCACAGGGGATGGGGGCTGGCAGTGTCCTCCCCCAGCATCCTGTCCTCTGTAACTGCTCAATTTGCTCTTAACTAGCTAATGAGAGGTTCGGTTCTTCATCTGCCTTCAGAGAAAAGTCTGAGGGCAAGAAGCCTTGTAAAGAAAATTGAAGAGTCATAGATTCATGTTCTCTCACCCTTCTGATGAATCCCAGACAAACCCCTAGATGACTAGTTGAAACCTATGGAAAAAGAAAGGGCTCAGACAAAAGCAAGCCAGTAAAAAAGCAGAAGAGAGAGCAACCCAATTGAACAGGACATTTCCAAAGTGTTATTCTGCTGGATTGGCATGAGATACTAGTAATTCACCCCTGAGATGCATTATCACCAGCTTTCACTACTCCCTTGAAATCCCCAGCTTGTAAAAGACTGGTACTGTACTTTAAATATTGTCTTCTCAACTTTGTCATTAAAAATGACAATGTTTTCAATAGATTTCATAAATCACTACTAAATGTCTTTTAGTTTCTTCATATGTATAGTTACTCTGAACTCAATGATTCATTTTATCTAGATGGATAGGCACATTGTGAAAATGTCTTTATAGAAACAGACAATGTGTTGGCAGTATTCTTTGTCTCGTAATATGAAAGATTATGAAGACTTCTTTTAAAATATTTAAAAGCAAGCAGTTGAGACACATGCTACCTTCCTAAAGTAACATCAGTTAATTTATTTAAACTGCTTTCATTTGTACTTTGAGTCACAGAGACTGCAGGACAAGCAGTGATCATAATATAGGACATTTCTATAGCCCAAAATAATTGCTTACTTTAGGCCTGAGTCAACTGACATGGTAGAAAAATGACATTATTAAGCAGGAAAACCAGAATGTAATATCAAGTGTTGCCATTTTTCGGCCAGACAACTTTAAGGTATTTAGTTACTAAAGTTTCTTGGACACAGTTTTCTGATTTATTAATTCATGCAATAAATATTTATAAAAGGAGAAAGCTAGACAAAATCAGTTTTTGTATAAGTGGGCTAGTTGTCACTGGAGTAAGATGAACAGCACTTATGTGGTGCGTGAACAAGTATTGAGTGACACAAAAATATCTGAATCATCAAATGACTGAGGCTTCTCTTGATGTTTTGATGACCACGCACAAAATACCTCAGCTGGGTATTGGAAATTCCCCAAAAGAGAAAGACATTTCAGGTTCACAGCTCTCTTAGGAAGAATATATAAATATGATTAAGTAATACTGTCTTTTTAAATTTGTTGTTGTAATTATTTTAATGGTTATTTTATTTTATTTTATTATTTTTGAGACAAAGTCTCACTAAGTCACCCAGGCTGGAGTGTAGTGGCATGATCTCGGCTCACTGCAACCTCCACTTCCCGGATTCAAGTGATTCTCCTGCCTCAATCTCCTGAGTAGCTGTACCTACAGTTGTCTGCCACCATACCTGGCTAATTTTTGTATTTTTAGTAGTGACGGAGTTTCACCATGTTGGCCAGGCTCAGGCTGGTCTCAAACTCCTGACCTCAAGTGAGCCGCCCACCCCGGCCTTCCAAAGTGCTGGGATCATAGGCATACGCCACCATGCCCAGCCAGTTATCATTATTTTTTAGATAATCCATTATCATTTAATAACATTTCTGAGGGCATATTTTGTTCTATTTCCTGCTGCCTGGGAACAATAGCATTGTAGTGTTTTTTTCTCTTCTTTTTATAGATCATTTCCATGTCCCTTAAAAGTGAAATGGGCAACACAAATCCTTCATTCATTCATTCATTCTTCATTGTGGAAAAAACATGAAATAAAATTTACCATTTTAACCATTTTTAAGTCAATTTTTAACCATTTTCACTTAGCATAATGTCTTCATGTTTTATCCATATAGTAGCATGTGTCAGAATTTCCTTTTCTGTAAGGCTGAAGAATATTTTATGGCATGTATATACCATCTTTTATTTATCCATTCAACCATCTATGGTTACTTGTGTTGCTTCTGCCTTTTGGTTAGTATGAATAATGGTGCTACAAATGTGGGTATTCAAATAACTTTTGAGTCCTTACTTTCAATTCTGTTGGCATATGCTTTGAAGTGGAAATACTGGATTATATGGTAATTCTATGTTTACTTTTTAAGGAAGTACAATACTGTATTCCACAGTGGATGCATCATCTTACATTTCTATCAGTAATGAGTACTGGTTGCAATTTCTCCACCACCATGTGATTTTCTGTTTTTGTTTGCTAATAGCCACCCTAATTGGTGTGAAGTGGTATCTCATTGTGGTTTTGATTTGCATTTCCCTAATGATTAATGATGGTGAGGATCCTTTTATGTGCTTATTGGTTATTTGTATATCTTTAGAGAAACGTCTTTGCAAGTCTTTTTCTCATGTTTTAAATTGGTTTTTTGTTGTTGTTGTTGTGTTTATTCATTCATCTCCCCAACCAGTCAAGAATAAACAGGACCTACATTTTAATGACAGAGAAGCAAAAATAAAAGTATTGAAACCTAAGTGGCCTTGCTAAGTTATGGTTCAAGAGCCATGGTGACCACCAAGTTTGGAACAACTAGCTCTGTTAGGGATGTAAAAGATGCTACATTAAGAGCAATCACCATTCTGCATCTTACTAGGAATAGTTTGTCTATGAATGGCAAAACAAGGTTGTTTCACAAATATTAAGAAGTAAATGGTTACATGAGTCCAAGAAATTATAATAATGTCATTGCTATGAAAATAGAAAACAGTAACTTGTCACACTACCCTCATTTAAATGATCTTAAATGAACTTTTTTTATTTCTTTAAATTGTCACTCACAAGCCATATGCATTTGAAATTACCATCAAGAATAACGTGAAGAATGTTTCTCTTCATTTCAAATGAGAAAAAAAAATATATAGGTGGAGGTTTTCTATCTCTATCCTCAAGATACTGATAAATTCTCTAAAAAAAAAAATGAAGGCTGGTGTACTATGCCATCAGACTAGTTTTTCTTTTTTTTCTTTATTTGGTTTCCAAATGCTAGCATTCCACATATATTAAACAGAAGTCACATGAGAAATGATTCTGCAATTTAATAAAGTATAGTGGTTAAACAAAGTTAAAAATATTACATTAATATAAACTCAGAATTGGCTGGGCGCAGTGGCTTACGCCTGTAATCCCAGCACTTGGGAGGCCGAGGTGGGTGGATCACAAGGTCAAGAGATCAAGACCATCCTGGCTGATACGGTGAAACCCTGTCTCTACTAAAAATACAAAAATTAGCCAGGCGTGGTGGCAGGCACCTGTAGTCCCAGCTACTCAGGAGGCTGAGGCAGGAGAATGGTGTGAACCTGGGAGGCGGAGCTTGCAGTGAGCTGAGATGGCACCACTGCACTCCAGCCTGGGCGACAGAGCGAGACTCCATCTCAAAAATCAAACAAACAAACAAAACAATACTCAGAATTATTAATAAAATAATGTGCATTGTATATCTTTGTAAAGGGAAGATAGTATAATATAATTTTGAAACATCTTCCTGTTTGGAATCATGCCTTACTAATTTGACTACCCTTTCACTGCTTCATTCTTTGCCTGGCATCTAGAGGGTCCTTAGTCAATGGCCAATGTTATCTGAACAAATGAGTGAGATCTAAGCAGGAGGAAAGGCAGATACAGTACTCAGATAAGCTAACACATATTAAGAAAATTACTTTTTGTGCGCCAGAAACAGGTATATTTTCTTGATGCTATAAAAGCAAAAACAAACTAACAACAACAACAAACCAGAAACATATCTTTACCAGAATTTGTTTTAGTTGAGAGTAAAATCTGCAGATTGCTGGGTTTTCTATTGCCAACACCATTGCTTCAATTATTTTCTACCCTTTAACATCAATTGCATCATGAACTGAGGGCAGAGAACTCTTCATTTTAGTTGCAATTGGTTTATTTCACTGAAATATGATAAATGATTATTGTTATCTTAAGACAGAAATGCAAACGTTATTAATGAACAATGAAATAAACTACTCAGACCTTTAAATTGTCCAGGCACCAGATTTGATTCTGTGACCTTCTAATGTAGGAAATTTCAAGAGATGGGATAAATTTACTCTGAAACAATGTTTCTTTCTGTTTGTTGTACATTTAATGGCCTTTTATTTCATCTAAAGTCATCCTGTTCCCATGATCTGGAAAACATCTACATAAAGAATCCGGGAGGTTTTTCATGACATGTTGAACTCCAAGAATAGCATTGAACGCCCCTTCAAGAGCCTTTAACTGCTGTAGATGTCACAATGGCCCTGTCAATCTGGAGGTATTTCCACTTCCCTTACACACGGGGCACTTGCTTATATCATCATTATGCAACTCTCATCTTCCTGTCTCCTTAAAGTTTGTTTCCTCTGCCTGGAAAACCTCATTTCCATCACCCTTTTTCCTCCTTATTTTTCAGGTCTCTTTAAGTTCTATCTTCCACCAGAGTATCTATATCAATCCCGCCTTAATAGGTAAGGAGTCCCTCCTATAAATTTCAACAGTACTTCGTTCTTCCTCCATTAAACCACTTATGACATTGCATTCCAAACTGCCTGTGCAGTCATCTGTTTCCCCCATGAGACTTGAAGGGGATTAACATGACTTGTCCCCCCTTACCTTTTTATCTGTAGGGTCTAAGACAAAGCTGCTAGATAGCAATGGCTAAAAAAAATTTGTTGACAGAATGAATGGATGCATGTAGGTGCATATTCTGTTAATAAATCATTCTGTAGATATATATGCCCTGGTTCAAAAGTAGTGAACATGCTAGGCAAAGTCTCTGGACTTGTGGAATTCATGTTGGGAGAAGGGCAAAAAACAAGTTCACAAAGAAATATGTAATACTGTGACAGCTGTTTGTAAATGCTAATAAGAATTTTTTTTTTCTGTAAAGGGGCAAACAGTGACTGAGAGGCGGGTAGGCTATTACAAAATCAAAGGGCAGGCAAATTTTAAATCAAGAGAAACCATGTATTCGTTCAGAAGAACAAAGGGAGTATATTGAAGAGTAAATAGGTCACAGTGCAAATATATTTTTTATAAAAGATACTGTGATTACCAAGTTTTATCTGAAAATACATTCACCAATAGTAGTGTTTTATTTATATTTCTTAGAGGCTATTTGTGATCATGAAGGAAAGGTAAAAAGTAAACAACACATAGAATATATAGACATATGTAGATAAACATAGATATACAATGTAGGTGTGGATAGAGACAGTCAAGTAAATGTTAAAATTGTATAATGCTTTTCAATAATAACTCAAAGATAACCACGATCCTACCATAGAAAGGTAAGCAAACATTGTATTTAGACATCTTCTTAATTAGACCTAAGCAGAGTTGGGAAGAGCAAGACAGCAAACCAGGGCAAGGTCCCATGCTTGGATCTTATTGCAACAATAAGCAAAACCATAAATCAGTAAATAATTTAAAACTGTGATTTTTATTTATTTAGATTTACAACTTTTTCATTCCCAAATATTGACATATTCTTTACCATAGAAACACCATGAAGCATCTGGTTGGAGTAGCATGGGCTAAATGCACAGTGTGGAGTAGAAATAAAATAATGGTCTGATTGTTGGCTTGGCTTGTTTTAGAGTGTGTTCTGAGTGTGCAAATCTTTCTTTTCCTCTTGTTACTTAAGGAACACCTGAAACTCAGTGGTTTTTATAATTAACAAAAATGATCAAAGCATTATTTAAAAATTATGTCATCTATAAAGCATTCAAAAGGGGCTAGGGGATTATCTTTTTATTCAAGTTACCAATACTGACTATAAATACTACTTGCATATACGACATACCAGTTTAATCCAAATAACACCTAATATTAAGGATATAATTTTTTTCATTTATATAACTTAGATATGAGGGACACAATCTTCATAATAAAATCATCATGTATATGAAAATGAAACAAACAGGCCCACCTTATTATTATTATGCAATAATGATAAATTCACTTTTTATTAATCTTCCACCTGATGCACAGCTATAATTACTAATGCCAGAGTATCCTCTCATTTAATAATTGAGGCAGTTGTCATATTTACAAAGATGCCAGGGAAATTCTTGCAACCTTGCTTAGCTTTGACAACTATTCATTTGCTATAAGATTGCCAGCAACACATTAGATACGATTAGATGAAAAATCATTTCCATTTGAATGATGCGATCTTTGTGTTCTTTCTTTATTAAAAACACACAATATACTTGAAATGTACAATTGTATTCAAATGATTATTCATGGAATACAAAGCACCGTTTATGTAAAAAAAATGACTCTCTATTTTTACATCTAAATGTGCTGAAATGTACTGGGATTGAACACATCTGTTGGAAGAGTTAGATAGGGACCTTGCAGCATTCTTCTCTTGTCTAAACCAGCTCACTGGCACTTAAAACAGAACTAAATAATCTTGCTTGATTTTCTTTTGTCCCAGGAGGAGGATAACTTCTGATTACCTCTTTGGGGAACAAGCACATTTGTTCTGTCTGCAGCTAAGAAGGGAAGGCTACCCACCATTCAGAAATTGTAATTCAGGTTCATGCTGTGAATACTGAAGAATATGTGAGACACAGAGGTCTAAAGGCTTAGTCACTACATCTGAGAGATGTCCATTCACAAATAATAGCTAGAAACAAGATGGAGACAATGTGTCTTCATAATTGCATAAATTAATTTTTCAAGTAGGTGCAGAAATTGAAATAATTAGGTAAAAGGAAATTATAGATCGCCATGATCTGGGGATGAAAATAAATAGGAATGTTAGAGGGCTTGTAAGAATAAGATGTCCCACTATGAGCAATAAGAATTACACATATTTACTCGTCCTGGTCTACATCACAATTAGATCAATAAAATAGCTAGAACCTTTGAGTTCTATCTCATAAATTCAATGAGGAATATTGTTGAGTTTTGTATGTCTGAAAGGGCAGGAGGGAAAAAATAGAGAATAAGAAAGCTGCATCTCAGACATACAGCAGCCAAAACCTCAATTCTATGTCAAGCTCTCTCCTAGACTAACTTCTATGTAAAAACTACTTGTCTCAAAGAGAAGTTATGAAATAGTGTTTAAGAACTCGAAATTCAAAGACACTAAAACTTAAATGGACAGGTGAAATTTCACGCTAGTCTTCCTGAGACCTCTCCAAATGTAATGTGCATACTTTTTACTCATTTTTAAAATATATTTGTCTGATGATAGATTCCTACATTAATTTAATATTTTTATGTTATGTCTATACCCCTTATATATGGTTGTCTTTATTGGTATGTGTGCTTGTTTTATTTGAGTATACCACCTTAAGTAGAAGGCTGTGTCCATGAATGGTTTTAGGTTAACATATTTTTAAGAGACTCATATTTTAAACATTAATTGATTTGCTGTTTAAAGGAGTATTATAGTAAAGTTTTTATAGGATTAGTTACCTCTAATTGATCTTGTGTGTAAGTTAACTTTGATACATACTAGGTATGTTTAAGAGAGATTTCTAATGCAGTTATTGGTTACTCATAGGTAAGGGTCCAGTCTTTGTGGTTATCTTTGTATAGAATCAAGCACAAACTTGCCATTCAGAGACTGGTCTGTGTAACAGCAGCATCGACATTCTCTGGAAGCATAATAGAAATGCAGACTCGTGCTCTGAATCTGATAGATCAGAATTTGTATTTTAATAAGATCATCTGATGATCATATGCTTATTGAAGTTCTAGAAGCAGTGACCTAAACAATTTTGTTTGTAACTTGTTTTATAGGTACTGTTCAAAGAAAAACCTTAGATAAATTAAATTTAACAGGAGTTTAGTTGAACAAAAAACAATTCATGAATCTGGCAGCGCCCAAACCAGAATAGATTCAAAGAGGCTCTAGGGCAGCTGTCTGGTGGAAGAAAGTTGATGGACAGAAAAAGGGAAGTGAGGCACAGAAACAGCTGGATTGGTTATAGCTCAGCATTTGCCTTATGTGAACATGGATTGAACAATTGGCCACCCTTGATTGGCTGAAACTTGGTGGTTGCAACAAAAGTAGGATGCAATCTGCTTTTACATACAGTTAGGTTACAGTTTACTATGTAAAGAGAAATGTTTAAGCTAAACTTAAAATATGTAAAGAGGGCCGGGCGTGGTGGCTCACGCCTGTAATCTCAGCACTTTGGGAAGCTGAGGCAGGTAGATCACGAGGTTAGGAGTTCGAGACCAGTCTGACCAACATGGTGAAATCCTGTCTCTACTAAAAATGTACAAAAAATTAGCTGGGCATGGTAGTGCGCACCTGTAATCCCAACTACTCAGGAGATTGAGGCAGGAGAATCGCTTGAACCTGGAAGGCAGAGGTTGTAGTTATCCAAGATCACGCCACTGCACTCCAGCCTAGGTGACAAGAGTGAGAATCCATCTCAGAAAACAAACAAACAAACAAACAATAAAAAAAAAACCATGTAAAGAGGCAGCTTTAGGCTGAACTTAACAATTCTTATGGTGCTAGCCTGGCAGTGATTCTGATGGTGATGGTGATGGTGATGTTAGTGATTGTGTTAGCCTCATGGTAATGTGCTAATGGTGGTGGTTTGGGTGGTAGTTGTGGAAGCTATGGTAGAAGCATCAAACTACTTTCCAGGTCCCACTAGGTGAGGACCTAAATATATCACTTCAATACTAAAACATTATTGGAAAAATACTGAATACAAATGCAAAAATTATATTTACCAGAAATCCTATGGAGAAAATTTTATGCATTTGAGGATAAAACACTGACAGATCCTTTGAAAGAGAAATGAGATCCCCAAAATTTATGCCAGAGAAGACCTGGGGGTGGGGGTTTTGGCTAACGAGCAGATGATTTTTCAGGCCAGAACTGAACTGAACCCAATAGAGTAAATTCGGCCATACCACTTTCAACAAACCTTCCCCAAACAATATTCAGTTGTTTAAATAAATGCTAACCAAATAGTTAATATAATTTTAAAGCATGGATACATCAGTAGCTTTTCCATAATACTAAATTATTAATACGCTCAATGTGTCCTTATGTCTTATTAGTTCAGCCCCAATTAACATGAATCTTTGGAAGTAAAAGTTTTCTTGCTTTTTTTCCTCCTTAAAGGGACATTTTAATACAGGAATAATGAATAGTTTAAAAGGGCTGGATAAAGGAAGACCCTCACTTCTGGATAATTTTTATGAGCCATGAGCTCATCCTCTTTAGCTTTTTAGGCCTGTGGCATTTTCCATGATGCTGTTCTAACTCAATAGGATTAAAGTCTGGGGACTTGTAAAGAAAATACAATCTGCATTTATTGCTTAGTTATAATCTCACTCTGCAGTGCATAATGTTTCTACTGTACGCATTTTGTGATTGGGATCAAATTTTGTCAAAGGCAGTTAGCAATGCGCCATCTCAGCGCACTGAACATGGTACTCCCACAGCTTGAGTTAGTGCTTTCATTTGCTGTCAACATGGCACCATCATGTGCTTAGAGGTCATTGAGAGACCCTAGCACAGCATATTTAAATAGTAACGTGGAGCTATTTAGTCAAGGAACTTTCCTTACTGATAATTTTAAAAGAAAATGATAACAAATTCCTACAGTCATTCCGCAATCTAGGTCCTTCTACAATTCTGTATGGACTGGTATCGTATTATCGTATTTGAATGACAAGATGACAAGAACTACTTCTTGATGCAGCACTTCATTCTTAATGCATCATCTCTTTATAATTGCAAAGAGAAAGGCAGATGTAAAATACCATTTTTTCTTTTTTTTCATTGAAAAAAAGCAAAAAAATTAAAAGCCTGAAAGAGAGAGGGGAGGGTGGGTGTGTTTATCTTGTAAAGTCATGATATATGCCATCCTTCACGAAAACAATTTTGAAGGGTTAATATTCACAGTACCTGTCTAGGGCAGGAAATTGAACTACGTCTCTGGAGTTCTACTGTCAAGTCATCAGGATAAAGAAGAGTCTGCAATCCAGCACATTTCAGATGAGAAACAGGCCTTAGGCTGCTTCTGCCGTATTTCATTAGCAACTTTTCTGATCACAGGGTAATACCTAAGGAAAAATATGTATGTCATATAATGCATTGAGGACCAAAACAGGTGGCCAGAAAGAAAAAGAAAAGAAGAAAAAATCCTCAATCACAGTTTTCTGATTCCTGTAGTTTATGTGAAAGAAAAAGAACTAGATTACAACATAATATATAATAAGTTAATATATAAACAAAACATTTATTCTTTTAGTTGTTTGTTTTTAGGTTAGAATGAACTAGAATGAACCATTCTACTTAGGACATTTTTGTTATTGTTTCTTTCATTTCATAGTCACTTATTAAGTGGCCTATAAAATATAAGTGCTTATGTTAAATATTTGAGATGAGGTGCGGTTAAAAGAAAATCATGATCTTTGAGTCCTTCCAGCAAGTTGAAGGGATTTGTTGTGTGCAGTCTGCACTTGAATATTTTTGCATCTTATTTTGATTACAAAGCTTCCAGGTCCCTGAAAAAAATCAAATATGTATTTTCTATTAATAGATAAACTTTTGGCATACTCCTTAGTCTTATTGAGTGCAAGGTTTCTTGTTTTCAAAATGGAAAATAATCACAACCATAGTATTACTGTGTATAGACTTACTGTGAGAATTAAATACGTGATGTGAAAAATCACATTTTGAGCTATAAAATTGTGTGTAGTTGTATAAACCTGACGCAAAGCCACACTTTTCATCAGACAAAGAAATTACTCAGTGGGAATGGAAAGCAGTGATAGTGTACCTGAGATTGATAGTGACAGGAGATAGACAAATTCCTAGGCAGACAGGGACTGGTCCCCAGTGAAACCTGACCTTCAAGCCAAAGATGGTTTAAAGCCTGAAAACCAAGCGGCTGGTTCTGGATAGACCTCATGACCAGAGTGAGAACTATCCCCATCTTACCTTCTCTCTCTCGACTGGTTCTTTCTGGATGATGCCTTTTAACCAGTTGAATGGTGCTTTTTCCAAAGCCCACCCATGGACCAATGAACACGCACTCCCCTAGTCTGAGCCCATAAAAACACCTGCCTCAGCCACACAGAGAGCTACTCTCTCTCAGGCTCCCTCTCTGCTGAGAGCTTTCCTTCTGTTGCTCAATAAAATCCTTATTCACCCTACTCACGCTCTAGTGTCTGCATACCTGATTCCTCTGGGTTGCAGGGCAAGAACCCGGAACTCACCAAGCTGTGGGTGGCAGGAACAAATGAGCTATAACATACCCCCATTTGCTGAGCTGCCAGTGGTGGGAATGAGAAAGACCTGTAACATTTCCTGGGGGTTCACACCTTGGGACTCCCCTAGCACAAGCTGTAGCATCCCTTAGGGCTCCGTGGTTGCTGGCATCTTCAGGTTTTTGGGCACCACCATGTCCCCCTTGTCTGGATGCTGGCGCCCAACACAGGAGCCACTTGCGGCACACCCAAGTCCAGCCACAGGCTTAACATGGAGCCATGGCAGGTGTGAGATTCAGGCCAGTAGAGTGAGTCAAGTGCAGCCTGCTGGGCTGAGTGGGCAGAGCGAGGCTGGCAGGGCCCAAGCAAAGCCCTGGGCAAAGGTCACAGGAAAAAGCTGCTGAGCCCCATTTCCTCCCACTTGCTGAACTGCAAAAGCCACAACAAGATGGCAGAGGAAATGGTGGAAGAGCATGTGGTAATGTACATGGGGTGATATTATAGAGAGCATTGGAAATACATTTCTAGATGATTATTAAATTGTGTTGAAGAAAATAAGCTGAACATTATTGGCAAGATGGGCTTTATTAAATTACCTTTCAAGTTGCTGTGAACTGGTTTTGGAGAAAATCCACACAAATGGAAAAGGAAATGTAGGTGGAACCACACACTGTGAAGAATACAGCCCCAGACAGCAGTGTCTTCATGTAGAAGGTGAAAAAAAGGGAGATCAAAAGAGGAAAATAAGTATTTGTTTAAACTCAGGTATCTAATGAAAATAAAAAGCTAGAAGAACAGTTGTTACACATGAGATTACCCTCCCTAACTTCAACTTTTCCAAGGAGTGTAAACTTCTTTTTTTCCTTTTTATTTTATTTGTTTCTGCTGATAAGAATCCCAGGGACTTCCCAACACAGAAGTTCTAAGATACACACACACACACACACACAAGGTAATTAAATTTTAACAACTGGAAAAACTTTGTTGAAAAGAATTGTTAACAATATAATAAAATACTTCAGTTTTTCTCATCCTCTGTGTGGTCCTCTGTATTGAAAATACTTGATGTATTCTAAGAGACCACCCAGAGTTTCAATTCTTACTTTCCTGATTGCTTCCATAAGAATGTTTACATTTTCTTCACTTTTTTCTACTTTATTTGAATCTGGATTCATTATGTATCTTAAACATCTCATAAATTGGGACTCACTGAATAATATAGCAGAGGTGTAGACAGACAATTTACCCTATTTTACTAGAGCTAACATTTACATGCATTGAATAAATAATTGTAGATCAATTCAAGTGGTAACATCTACAGAAAGGTTAAACAAGATTTATTGCATCTCTTGCATAAAAACTCTCAAGCAGTTAAAAGTAATTATGACAAATAATGGTAAGATCAATTTAGCCACAAATGATAAGGATACAGTAGTCATTATGGAGGTAAAATAATTAAAGATAACACACCTTCCTGTCTCTTCAAACACAAAATAAACATATTGTGCAGTGACCAATCATGAGAGGAAAAATCTCCTAAGTATTTTTCTAGACCCATTTATGGTGCAAAACCTAGTAAGTTGTTTGGCAATAAAAATATCACTAAGGTACAAGATTTCATTAATATAAAACTTCTAATAAATCCAATTGTGGTGTTCTTAGAGGTGCTTTAAGACTCCATTATTATGAATTTGAATTTGTCTCAATTTATGTAAATCAGCATTTGAAACTTTTGTCATGGCTAAGGATTATGACTGTGTCCTCAGTTATAAATTCCTTTTTTTTAATATTTAAAATCATTTCAATGACTACTTGAAGCAGAGTTTAGTAATACATACTTGTCAGGATTACTATAAATCTAGAGATTAATAATAGAAACAACCAAAAATATTCTTCTCTTTTCAATTTCTTTTCTAAATATCTGACTTTTTAAGCCAAAGCTGTATCTTTTTATTGGAAGACCAATCCTTTAAAGCTGAGCCTCTGACTCTTAGCTTGTTTGTGTGTTTCCATTTACATCATGTGATGACAAGTACATGATGTCAGTGTTAGTAATGTGACTTGAGAGCCTTGGAGATGTGTCTCTTCTGTATTTAAGTGTTATTCCAAGTTCTTTTCAGCACACAGTTCAGCGTTTCATAAGTACAAAGTGTTGCTCTTGAACACACTGGTTTAAAAATGCAAATTATAATTTAGAAAATTGCATATTTTTATCAACTGAAATACTTCATTTTTAATTAAGAAAGAGATGAATCACTCTGGATTCCCAACCAATGTGAGTTAAATTTTAAGAGAAAATGCAGTAGAAATATGAAAACTTTTTAAGGAGATCTTACATGTTTCAAATTATGACAAATCTTCAAATCTTCCTTTTTCAAAGGAAGATCAAGCCTGTTTTGTTAGTGTTACAATGTGGGTGATGATAGACATTGTATACAATACTTTACTAATCAGAAAGGACAGGAATCTGTGTTCACACCACTAGTGCTAAAATTGATAGGAACAAAAGACAGAATTGAAATTAGAGATTAAAGGATATTTCTCCCTTTCCTGTTCTCTTTAGGTTCTTCCAGCAAGGGTTATATCTCCTCCATGGTTCAAGCTTCCATTTAAAAGGCCAGAGGTAGCCTCCAAGTCCAGGTTCTGTTAATGTTTTCTCATCTCCCCATCCCAGGAAAGGTGTCCTACTGATACCGCACTATCTACTATAAGTCCTTCAGGTCTTCTATCACCTGGCTAACCAATTCTCTCTATTTAGTCCTGATACCTAGGCATTTTCCATTTCCTTGCTAGATCCTGACTGAGAAGTGGTTTTTCAGATGTCTAATTTTTGGTCATATCATTTATATATTGTCTAATATGATTTTCCTTATAGAGAATGAATATCCAGCAAATTTTTAATGCAGACAGTTAACACTAAAGTTGACATGGAAATCTTGGTATTTCATACTATGTTTAGAAAGTCCTATACTTTTATGCTTTATTTACTGGAGATACTAGAGATGACAGCATATTTTTGACCTATGTTAGGAAGTGTAGCACCTTTTTAGGAAAGTCTTGCATGAGTAGAAAATTAAAATGTATTAAGCTGTTCCCCTTTCACTTTTCAGTATGGTGCCTGAGGTGAACTCTTAATGAGTTCATGTATTCAGTCCAAAACTTAAGAGATTTGAATGTTGTAGGGTTGACTAAGTCCTCTCTGGAAGTATTGGGTTTATCTCAAAAGAACTTCTTATGCAAAATAAGTGACACAAACTGAATATCATAGTCCTAGGGATGATTTAACCTTTCTGAACGCTTGCATGATTGCTTCTTTGCCTGTTTGCCTAATAAAAATTGCCATGTGAGGCAGAATTTGGTCAGGTTCTTCTGTAGTGAGGTTGTGAGAAAGAGCTGACAGAAACCAACCACTGGCAGCTACCATAGTCTACAGAGAAGAAATAAAGATATAACGAGAAAGAAAGGAAGGAAGGAAGGAGGGAGAGAGGGAGGGAGGCAGAAGACAAGAAATGCAAAGAGAAAACAACAAAAAAGCCAACTAATATCTATATTGACAAATACTCAGACCAGTTCAAAACACATATAAAATATTTTAACTAAGGTACAGATTCTGACCAGCTGGCTTTGGTTAACAATTCAATAAAAGACTGATACTTAGTATGTATTCCCCATCTCACTTTATATCAGCAGTAGACCATTTTTTATCTAGAATGTGCTTTAAATATTCAGAGCAAGCCAATGCTTAACAATACTAACTGAAGATAATTAATGAAGCACATTAGGAATATATGCAAAGATATTACTTCTTGGTATGTTGGTGTGCATTGTGTGTGTTTATGTTTATCATAATGTAAATCATGATCATCTATCATTTATCAGGACCAATACAATTTCTTGCCAAACAATTAAAAGGATCTGGGGGAGGCTGTTTTAAACATGAATACAATTAGCATAATAAAGACAAAAATACTGAACTCCAATTTAGGGTTAGTTTCAATGAACTCCAAGTTTCAGTGAACTCCAAGTTTCAATGAACTCCAAGATTCAATTCCATAATGCATATCTGCCCATATGTGTTTGAAATATGTGTTTGAAATAAAGTTCATCAATAAGGAAATCAGAAAGATTGAAAATGAAATATGTAGATATAAAGTATCAAAATACTGCATCCTTTTTTAAAAAAATTGTTTCTCAAGTTGTTATCTACTTTAGCACTCTATTCATTAAACTTTTTTCTCATCATGGTCCATCACTGACTATAAAATATAACATATTTGCCAAAAATAAGCCATGAGCCCTGTGATGGAGAAACTGCTCATGTTCAGTACCAAGAATTGTTTTTAGAATCATTTTACTTAGTAAAATAATTAATTAGTAAATAAGTAAATAATTGCTGAGTAATTGCTTAGTACATCACCTGACACAGAGTGGGTGCTCAATAAATGATTATTGTTTTAAACTTTTCTACTTTGCTAGTGGTGTGCTAGAATTATTGTACTACATTTTATATGACTACAAATATTTATATTTATAAAGTGTAATATTTTAAATGAGGTTGTACAGTATATCCCAGGTATTTCATCACTATTAGTAATGTCAACATTAGGTACAAAGCATTCCCAATTCTGAAAAACTAACAAAGGAACTTTGAAATTCTCTAATCTCACTGGTATTTTTCATCTCTATTGCAAAGTTAGTTAGTAGAGTCAGTTAAACATTGTTAAAATGGTCATATTACTCACAGCAACCTACAGATTCAATGCTATTCCTATCAAACTACCAAAATCCTTTTTCACAGAATTAGAAAATAATATTCCAAAATTTGTATGGAATTAAAAAGGAGTCTGAATAGCCAAATCAATCCTAAGCAAAAAACAAAAACAAAAAACAAAGCTGAGGGCATCATGTTACCTGACTTCAAACTGTACTATTAGGCTACAGTAACCAAAACAGCATGGTACTGGTACAAAAACAGACACATAGACAAATGGGACAGAATAGAGAACCCAAAAATAAAGCCACACACCTGCAGTCATCTGATCTTTGAGAAATTTGATAAAAATATGCAATGGGGAAAGGACTCCCTATTCAATAAATGGTACTGAGATAGCTGGCTCGCCATATGCAGAAGAATGAAACTGAACCCCTATTTATCACCATATGCAAAAATTAACTGAAGATCGACTAGAGATTTAAATGTAAGACCTCAAGCTATAAGAATCCCAGAAGAAAACCTAGAAAACACCATTCTGGACATCAGCCTCAGAAAATAATTTATGGCTAAGTCCTCAAAAGCAATTGCAACAAAAGCAAAAGTTAACAAGTGGAACTGAATTAAACCAAAGAGCTTCTGCATAGCAAAAGAAACTGTCAACAGAGTAAACAGACAACCTACAGAATGGGAGAAAATATTTGCAAGTTATGGTCTAATATGCAGAATCCATAAGGAACTTAAATAATTGAACAAGTATGAAACAAGCCCATTAAAAAGTGGGCCAAAAACATGGACACTTCACAAAAGAAGACATACTTGTGACCAACAAACATGAAAAAATGCACAACATCACTAATCATCAGAGAAATGCAAATCAAAACCACATTAAAATACCATTTCATGCCAGTCAGAATGGCTATTGTTAAAAAGTCAATATGTAACATGCTGGTGAGGCTGCAGAGAAAATGGAACATTTATACACTTTTCATGGGAATGTAAAATAGTTCAGCCACTGTGGAAAGCAGTTTGAAGATTTCTCAAATAACTTAAAACAGAACTACCATCGAACACAGCAGTTCCATTACTGGGTATATATCCAAAGGAAAATACATCATTCTACTAAAAAGAAACATGCACTCATATGTTTATCGCAGCACTATTTGCAATAGCAAAACAATGAAATCAACCTAGTTGCCCATCAATGTTGGATTTGATGAAGAAAATATGATAAATATACACCACGGTATACTTCATAGCCATAAAAAAGAACAAAATGTTGGCCTTCGCAGCAACATAGAGGCAGCTGAAGGCCATTTTCCTAAGCAAATTTACACAGGAACAAATAATTCAAATACTGCATGTTTTCACTTCTAAGCGGAAGCAAAACATTGGATACTCATGGACATAAAGATGGCAACAATAGATACTGAAAACTACTAGAAGGAGGAGGGAAAAGGCAGGCAAAGTTTGAAAAGCTAACTACTGAGTACTATGCTCACCACCTGGGTTATGAGATAAATCATACCCCAAACCTCAGCATAACACAATATACTTGTGTAATGAATCTGCATATGTACCCCCTGAATCTAAAATAAAAGTTGAAGTTACATTAAAAAATGTTGTATGAAAATCAGAAGAGACTAATACACCATTTGGGGAACAGTTAGGATGAAATTCAGAAAGCATTTCATCTGCAAATGGGCAGAGTGTACTAGGCTCTGGGTACACATTGTTGGAATAAAAGTAAAACAAAAGATCCTACAAGATCCCCTACTTTTACATAACTTACATTTCAGTGGTAAGGATACAATTACAGTGAATAGGAAAATAAATAGTGACATCAGCTCTTATTAGTTTATAGAAGAAATACTCTGAAAGCCTGTACCCTTACCAAATAATGAAATCTCATATTTTTTAAATCTTTATTGCTAGACTCATCTCAAAGTCTTCCCTATCCTCGTATTCACCCCTGCCTTCCCTCTCCTGCAGTGAACTAAAGCCATAGCTACGAGTGATGAACAAATAGACAAGATGAAGATTTCAAGCCTGGAAGTTAAGCCTTGGAACAATCTCAAAGTCTGTGAGCTGAACCTGAAATTGCTGCATTTATCTGGGGACCCTGTAATGATGATCAGGTGACCCCAATTCAGTAACATTACCACCTCCCCTGCAAAAACGCAAAACATAACTAGAAAAAAATTTCCATAATCTGGGGCCTGAGGAGTATCAAAGATTAAAATCTAACAAATATGAGCTCATAAATGAAAATTACCAAACCCTCAGGGATTTAGTTGCTATAATAGGAGCAATAAAACAAAGTCAATTTGAGACGAAGGGTTTTAAATATTGAAATGATCAAACTACAACATAATTATACATGAACTGTTAATTGAAATGAAGATGTAACTGTAAAAGTGACCAAGCAATCATGCAAAATAACCAAACAAAATTTTGACATGAAAATGATAAATGTGAAAACAAAAACCTTTAAACGATGGGTTAAAATGAGATTCAGCTGAAGAGAGAATTTGTGGATAGGAAACTCATTTACATTGCAGCAGAGGGATAAGGATACAGAGCGTAAAGATATGAGAAAGATGGGCTGGGCACAGCAGTTCCCTCCTGTAATCCTGGCACTTTGGGAGACTGGGGTGAGTGGATTTCTTGAAGCCAAGAATTTGATACCAGCCTGGACAACATAGAGAGAACCTGTCTTTAGAAAAAAATTGAAAATTTAAAAAAAAGCCAGATGTGGTGCTGCTCACCTGTGGTCTCAGCTATGTGAGGCTGAGGGTAGAAGGATCACTTGAGCTGGGAAGTTGAGGCTGCAGTGAGCTACAGTCATGCTACTGCACTCCATCCTGGGCAACGGAGAAAGAACCCCCACACCCCACCTCTCTCTCCCTCTTTCTTTCTCTCTCTCTCCATATATATATATATATATATATATATATATGTATATACACACACACACACATATATACACACACATATACACATATATACACACATATATACATATATACACATATATACACACATATATACATATATACACATATATACACACATATATACATATATACACATATATACATATATACACACATATATACATATATACACATATATACACACATATATACATATATACACATATATACGTATATACACACACATATGTATACATACATATACACACGTGTGTGTGTGTGTTTGAGAAAAAGACTTTAAAGAGTCAGGGAGTATTAAAGAGGGTAGAACTAAAAGTTGTAAAACATACTTTAGGTATATAGTTGCTTTTTCAGGTTGGTGTTAAGTTCATGGCTACACCAGTTGTCAGGTTCAGGGTTAGGTTCCAGCCCATGCTGAGGTTTGAGGGAAGTGGGCGGATGGGCGAATAGCTGAGAGAATACTCGGGAGGGCCGTAAGCAGGTGAAATGTAGTTTATTCAGCAGCTCTCTCATCAACAGCTCTCTCACACTGTCTGCTCTGTCTCGGCTGCTTGCTCAGGCTGCTCCTTAACACACAGTTTTGGGGCTGGCTCTCCCTTCAGGGTCAGCAGCTTAACTCTTTCTCTCTCTGGGCACCAGCGAGCAGAGCTGCGTCCTGGCTCCCTCTTGTCCATCTGCAAGATGGATAGCTTTGGCTCTCTCTCTCTCTCTCTCTCTCTCTCTGGCCACAAGTGCCTGCACAAGAGCACCTGTACAGTGTCAGCAGGGCAGTTATACCTTCCCCAAACAATAGTGGCTTTGAGCCAAGTATGAGCTTACACAAACAGGTTATGTAACTAGTGGAGGTGTGCACCTGTGCACCCATCCCGCTAAGTCATGCAGGCCTGGATGTCTGCTTCAGCCCAATTCTTGACCTAAGCACATCCACGTACCTTACAGTTGGAATTGGCAATCATACCAAAGAAAATGAAATAGGCTATAATCTAGTATTATGGTTACTTAACTTTGTAGAAGAATAATAGGCAGGAGATGCAGTAAGTATAGAAGCTTCATCTAATCAAAAGACACCAAAGCTATCCAAGTCCCAAGGTATGTGGGAGCTACATAGGAGCTGCAGCTCTATTTCCCATCAACCTTGAATGTTACTCTAGCTACTCAGTCCCCAGCCTGCAGGATTCCCACAGTCCATGTGTAAGATTGACATTCATGATTATTTTAACTCTTGGCAAAGTAGCAGTGCTGGGGAACAAGAAGGAATTTTTTTTTTTTTTTGAGATGGGGTTTCACTCTTGTTGCCCAGGCTGAAGTGCAATGGAGTGATCTCGGCTCCCTGCAACCTCCACCTCCCAGGTTCAAGTGCTTCTCCTGCCTCAGCCTCCTGAGTAGCTGGGATTACAGGCTTGTGCCACCATGCCCAGCTAATTTTGTGTTTTTAGTAGAGACAGGGTTTCTCCATGTTGGTCAGGCTGGTCTTGAACTCCCGACCTCAGGTGCTCCGCCCGCCTCGGCCTCTCAAAGTGCTGGGATTACAGGTGTGAACCACCACATCCGGCCAAGAGGGAAATTTTCAAATAGGTCTCCATGAGCCAAGGCCTGATGTTAAACATTCACACATATATATTTAATTGGAATTTTAAAAGAGAAAATAAAAATCATAGAAGTAATTTTAAAGATAAAAATGCAGAAAACTTTTTATAGCTAATAGAAGGATTAACTCAGACTTTATAGACTGTGCCTCTATTATGAAAAATGAAAACAAAAACGAATCCATACCTAGGCACATCATGGAACTGGGAAACACCAGAGAATAAACAAGGTTTTCAAATACAGCCAGAGGAGGGGAAAATTCTCTTGAAAAATGTCAGAAAAACCAAACCGTTATATTAAAGTAAATCTATCTTTGAACTATTTTTCTATTGTATTAATCCACCGTTTATCTATATTGCCTTGATCAATCTAGCTTCATAATAAGTCTTGAACTTATATAATAATTTGTATAAATCCTTCAACTTTGTTCTTTTTACAGATGACTTTGAATATTCCATATTAGTTTTGCAATAGGTTGCCAGTTTTTACCCAAAAAAATCATTAAAATAAAACACAAAAATCAACTGAGATTTTTGAACTTTATTTGATTAATGGATTTAAAAGATTACCCTGGATTCTATGTAGGAAATGGAATCAAGGAAAGCAAGAATAAAGTAGGAAGCCCAGTTTGGAGATGATCACAGTGACTGTGAAAACAGTGACGGGTTTCACGGAAGGCTTTATGGGGAGGGCAAACAGGACTTGCGAATGCATTGGATATAAGGGGCAATAAGGGGAAAAAAGGAAACACAAAAAACCACTAGGATTTTTTTCTGCACCCAGTTTGCCACTGGCATTTAATGAGTTGAATTTAATGAGTTTTAGAGAATGGTTTAGAGAACTTATGAATGTAATTCAAATGTGATGTCACAGACAGAAATGTAAATTTTGGAATCATCTTAACTATAAATGAAATATGCATGAATTGGATGTGATTATATAAAATCTTCATGGTACTACATTGTTAAATTATTGGGGAAAATGCTACATGCTCTTTGGGGGAATGCTAAGAGGCTAAATGAATAAATCTGCAAAGTAACCTCTGAGTTGGGTTTAAGCACACTGCTCTGTAATTATAAGACTCTTTTCTTCAATCATCTTATTCTGTGAACCTATTTAATCAGTCTGGGTGTATAATAAGCCAAGATGTCATGTAAGCCTTGTGAATACATTTACTAAGGGTAGAAATCAGTGTTAAATGTGTCTAAAATCTGAGGTGCTAATGGATGGGGTGTGTAGCAAATTCCTAAATTAAAAAGAATTATGTTGAGGATGTAAAGTTGGCCTCAGCGGATATGAAACCACCAGGGCCCAAATTACAGAATCTCATATACGTGTTTGTCTGTCTGTCTGTGTGAATAACAGTTGGAAGTTGTAGTTGCTCTGTGATTCCAAAAAACAGCATGCTAAAAAAATGTTAACTTGAATGATTTCCCTAGAAGTACGCTATTATAGCAAAAGACTGATGATAGAAATGCAAAGTCATTAAAGATATTCTTTTCTAAAATCTTCAAAAGGAGAAAAAGACTTAACCCTGTGACCCTTTCCAAAAAGCTGAGTCTATATGAGTGTCATTAGATAAAGGCAGGGAAAATTATATTATTCATTAGAGATAAATTATATGAGCCTATCTACATACACTATTCAAATTCCTACTTAAACATATCATTTTGTAAATAGTCCAATTAATAAGCCTTTCTTGAATACCTTCCTATTATCTGGGCTTCTAACAATTAGAAGGCTGATTATAAACATCTTTATGATCCTCTTACCTGTATATCACATAAATGCCATAAGTCATAGGAGCAGCCTAGGAGCAAGAACATTTCCAATAAATATTACTCTAGGTGAGGTCTTTTTTCTGGTTCATTGGGCTAAGTTGTGAGGGAAGGAAGGAAGTTTAATAGGGCTATGTTCTCTTAGACATTTATAAAGGCCAAAAATAAATCCACAAATAATTATACTTTGCAGAGCTATAAAGAAACACTTTGATGCCTAATAAGGTCTGCAGTTATAGAAGTGTCACTGTAATACCATTTTCTGTTTGTAGTATTACTCAGTAACAAGACCTTTCCATAGAGAAGTTTCTGATAAAATACAAGTGGCTTCCCTCACCTGTGAGTGATATCTCTGAGGACAGTTTAACAACCTATGGAAATTTTTCATGGAGCTGGGGAGATAGAAGAAATTATTTTGTACTTTGAAAATCCACTAAGAATTTAATTTACAGAGATTTTATCATTTTAACTCAGACTGTTTAAAAAATAATGTTTATTTTTTTCTATAGCACACACCAACTTGTGTAGCATGCTGTGGCTCTTGGAAGCAAAGTGACAAATATAGTGCCTGTCTTCAGGGAGGCTACCCCTTATGTAGGGAGTCTGCCAAGATAACAAAGGCACTTCTCTAACTTTTGAACACATGGCTGACTCTGATGAAAGTCTATTCAATAACCAATCTCTCCTACTTCCTTTTTAAAATAATCACGATTTTATCTTGGTAATAATGTGCCCTGTTGAAATATTCACCTTCTCAAATGACCTACAAACGGAAAGTACCCACTTGGCTCAGTTCTAGCCATTGGGGTATAAACAAAAGCATCTCCTATGAATATTCGAAAATGTCATTGTTTCAATGATGAAAAAGATAGATTTAGTTGGCAGCAGCTTTTTGCCATTTGCTATTTATCTTCTTTCTGCCTAAAATGTGGATGCAATACCTGAAAATGGAAAAATCATCCCATGACTAGGAGAAAAAAAGCCACATACCATGCAGCCAGATGAAAAGATGAGAAAATATGTTGTGCTAATACCATCAAGCAGCCATATCCCAGCTCAGGTCTACCTATCTTTGGACTTCCTATTATGTGACGAAATGTAACTGTCCATTTGTTAAGCTTTAGACAGCTGCATTCAATCCTATCTGAGAAATTTGTTCTTAAAATTAATACATGAGTGTTGGCTTTAATTCTAATAAATTATTCTACCATTTACTGGCATTCTTCTCTGAGCACTCATCTTATTTATTATTTCACACAACAGCCCTATTGGGGTGAATGATGTTATCCACTTTTCCAGGTAAGAAGTTTCAGACTTACAGAGCTTGTGTCTTTCCTGAGATCACGTAGGTAGTTCATGGTAGGGATGGTATTTGTATCTTCTGTTTCATTATACCACCTTATCAAATTAATATTAATAATATTAGTAGTTTTCTTAATATCTATTACCTGATTTTATTGTCTGTTAAAAATAACATTTTTACTTCTGGGTGTCTTACAATTCTATAATATATTTTAGCTACAATCTCTTACTTGAAGTTCACAGTTCTATAAAGGAAATAAGTTATTGTTGTTATTCTCATTTTACAGTTGTGGAAGTTGAGTTTAGAAGCTGGGTTTCCTGAGAAAAGGAAGGAGGGAGAACGTGCTTAGGTTATTTAACCCTGAAATTAATGTTCTAATAGGCCTAGTTCCACATTAAACTTATTTTCTCTCTTTGCCTGGTAAAGCTCTCTGATTGGGCATGAAAAAAAATGTTTTGGAAACTGGGTCAATGCTTTGAGTATCTAATAATGTGTTGCTTCTGTCTGTGACTTCTATGGAGTGCCGAATAGGAGATTAAAGATAGCTGTTCCCAGAAGGCTTGGAGATCCTCCCAACCCTGAACCTCTACACTGTTGAAATGTTGGGAAGCTCATCAGTGTAGATTCAACTACTAAATGCTGTGGCACTACTAAACCATTTAGCAACTACTAAATGCTTTGATTAGAGTAATGCAGCCAGAGTACTGAGGGCTGCCACAGTGCCAAGAAAACGTACAAATGAAGGTGGTGGATGACACCTGAACAGGCTGTTTCAGTTATGCCTCACATCTTTCAGGGTGAGCCTGAGATCTGCTGGTGGTCCGTCTCACTTTTTCCATTTTGCCAACTGTGTTTGGTGGATTTGGAAAATGAAATATTTATGCACCACGTAAGGCCTGCCAGTCTGATTACCACTGAACACCCTACGGAGGCACATTGTTGAATAAACAGGAAAGCTTTTATCCTGCCAACCTGCTGGGAGCCTTTCTCCAAGGCTGAGTCAACACAGAGCGATGGTTCTATGATATATTTGAAATCGTGGAGGATGGGACTAATCTTTACCAGATTTATTAGGCAAAGGATGGCTTTCGGGTCTTCCAATTTTATGCATATATAATGCCGCATTACTCAAATTCAAGTATTATTGGTATATAGATTTTTAAAATCATGAATTAAATAAATTATATAAAGTATCTAAAGATTTTGGGTTGCTATAAATGTACAGAGAGAGCTGAATTTTATGTGTCTCTGAATAATTTAAAGGTGAGCACAAATTTAAATTAAGACATCCGGTTCATATGGAGTAAGGGCACGCATTGGTCATGGCTTTCAGATTCATTTTTTACTTTTTAAGAAATATATATTTTCTGTTGTTTCTCCATGGGCACCAAAAGCATCTGGAGTCAGCTACATTTATTTATGTTCTATTCTAACTAAAATGGCTTAGCTGAAAGTATTTCAAAATTTATTTAAGGAAAAAGAAAACTGACTTTAGACTCACATGCCAGGTTTTAGCCCAAAGCGCAGTACTGGGGCCGATTTCTAAATAAAATGGAAACATTGACAGACTATTCTGGCAGTGATATAAGGATAACAGGTAAATACAACAGTTTGAGCTAATAATAGGTAACATTTTCCAGGTTTTGCTATTAACAGTCTCTTACAACAAACAAGCTTTATAAAGTTTCTCTGAGAAAAGTTTGCTTATAAGATAAAAAGCCAAAATTCAGCCAATTTTCCATTACAATAAAATGGGATTTATTTTTTGGTTGTTTTTATATTGTTTGTTTATTTTTGCAAGTTTCCCAGTATTAAAATATATACATTTAGACTTTATCCATTTATTAATGAGGCGATATAGATCTCAATAAAATGGAAGTATTTAATGAGATGTTATTAAATTTCCTTTTAATGTGACTCAGTGTTTATGAGATCTTTTAAAAATTAGCATTTTTTAAACAAATTATTCCTTATCTTATTGGTTTTCCATACTACTTCACCTTATAATATTCATTAGTGTTTGCATTTAATTTAAATTCTGAACATGCTGACGTTGAAGTTTATATTTATTTTGAAATATCTTCACATTATAATGCATTTGTTGCTTTGGTCTAGTTGGTTTGGTTTGGTTGTTATTATTAATGTTCCTTGATGAAAAAAATTAAAACCAGCCAGAAGTTTGAATGCATGAGTTTGGAAGAGAAGAGCCAAAGTTTTGACCCCGTTTCTGACACGCCTGAGCTTTCTGTGGGTACTCTTCTAATTTTTTAAATGAGAGCTAAAATAGTAGCTAAACCAAAGGATACATTTAGAAATTAAAATAGATAAATGGATTAGCACAACTCCTGGCTCATGATAAGTATTCTATAACACTTGGCTTTAATCATTAAGTGTGTGATCTTTTTGTTGAAATAGTATATAGTGTAATTTCCCCTCGTGAAACACTAGTTATGTAACCACTATGAATCGATGTGTTCATTTCCATCATTTGGCTGTGCTGCTGCAGTCGTTATGAATTTCCATCCATTTAGGTTCTGTTCCTAGACTCCTTTTTCTGTTAATTGCCCGCTCTCTTCAGACATAGGCACAGGCCTGAAGAAAGCCAGCAATTAAACAGAGACACTGCATTATCATGGTTTTATAAGGTGCTTTGCAAGTAATTGTCCAAGTCTTCTCAACTTGTTTGTTTCTTTGTTTGCTTGTTTGTTTTAAAGAGCGTACTGGAGCCCGGCGCGGTGGCTCACATCCATAATCCTAGCACTTTGGGAGGCCGAGGTGGGCAGTTCACTTGAGGTCAGGAGATCGAAACCAGCCTGGCCGACAAGGGGAAATCCCATCTTTACTAAAAATACAACAATAACAACAAATTAGCTGAGCATGGTAGTGGGCGCGTGTAATCCCAGCCGCTCGAGAGGCTGAGGCAGGTGAATCGCTTGAATACGGGAGGTGGAGGTTGCAGGGAGCCAAGACTGTGCCACTGCACTCCAGCCAGGGCAATAGAGCGAGACTCCGTCTCAAAATAATAATAATAATAACAATAATAATAATAATAAATAAAGAGTGTATTGGTTTTTAATGGCCCGTTTCCTCTTCCAAATACATGGTGGAATTTCCTCGTGTCAAGTTCTGTGAAGATCTCTGTTGAAATTTTTATTGAAATTTTAGAGTCTTAAATCAGTTTGGAAGCATTAACATCTTTTGAATTTTGATTCTCTCTTTCCCATAAGCATATTTTTTTTCTGTTTGTTAAATATATTTTTGCATATACATATACATGTTCTTGTATTGCTTTCAGTAATACTTTTGCATATTTTTCATGGGCAATTTTCTGCATGTTAGATTTATTCTATCCGTTTATTTTGCTAAAATTTTGGGGGGAATTTGAAAAATAATATTTTATTAAAATACAAGTGAATAGTTTTAATGTAGATAAGAATCAAGAATTTTTTAATTAAATGGATATGTAACAAGAATCATAATTCCCCTTGTGTTTAATATTCAGATACTACTATAAGAAAACTTTTTAAAATTTACTCTAAGGTTGGTTACGTATTTTTTTAAAATACAAATACTTCAAAGTATATAATTTTAATTATTTTAGTGCTCTGTTTTACTCTCAGTTTGGATATCCTAGTTTGGATAATATATTATACAGTTACCTTGGTTATAGACCATTATCATAGAAACAAATTAGCGGTGCTTTCTGATTTTTATATTTGGTGTGTCAGACTTCTAGGAGATTGAACTCACAGATTGAAACTCACAGATTGAAGCAGTGACTACACTAAGGAGCAAGTTGAACATTCCTTGTTCTTCAGCCATAATACTCAGAAATCTAGTTCTTTTTTTTTTCCTTTACCATTTACTTGAAATTAACAAATAAAAATTGTATATATTTATAATGTACAACATACTGTTTTGAAATATGTATGCAATGCAGACTAGCTAAATCAAGCTACTATATGTATTACCTCACATACTTTTTGTAGGGAGAACGCTTAGACTCTTCTTTCTTAGCACTATTTAAGGATACAATGCATTGCTATTAACTGTAGTTACCACATTGTACAATAGATTTCTTGAAATTATTACTCCTATTTAAAATTTTGTTTCTTTTGATCAACATCTCCACAACCCTCTCATTCCATCAGTCCTTGGTAACCACCATTCTAGTTTCTACATTTAGGAGTTCAAATTTTTTAGATTCCTCTTATCAGTGAAATTATGCAGTATTGGTCCTTCTGTCTCTGGCTTATTTTACTTAACATAATATCCTTCAGGTTTATCCATGTTGTTGCAAATGACAGGATTTCCTGCTTTTTTAAGGCTGACTAGTATTTGATTTTTTATAGATCTATAAGTATATATATACACACACATACATACACATATGTATAAACATATATACATATATACACACATACACACATATGGTAAAGGAAAAAAATAAGAATTAGGTTTCTGAGTATTATGGCTGAAGAACCAGGAATGTTCAACTTGCTCCTTAGTGTAGTCACTGCTTCAATCTGTGAGTTTCTCCCAGAAGTCTGACACTCCAAATACACACACATACATATAGATGGATGGATGGTACACACACCCATATATATATATATGTATGTGTGTGTGTGTGTGTGTGTGTGTGTATATATATTTGTTTGTTAAAAATATTTGTTTGTTACCCCACATTTCCTTTATCCTTTCACTTTCTGATGGATACTTAGATTGATTCTGTATTTTGGCAATTGTGAATAATGCTGTGATGCGCATCAGAGTGCAGCTATCTCTTTAACATACATATTTTATTTCCTTTCGTTATACACCCAGTAGTGGAATTTTTGGATCATATGGTACAGGTTGAGAATCCCTTATTTGAAATTCTTGAGACCAGAAGTATTGTGGACTTCAGATTTTTTTGGATTTTGAAATATTTGTTCATATATAATGAGATATCTTCAGGATAGGACACAAGTCTAGACACTAAATTCATGTCCTATATGTATATACCTTGTATGCATAGCCTAAAGATGATTTTGTATGTATAAACAATATTTGTGTACATTAAACCATTAGAAAGCAAAGGTGTCACTCTCTTAGCCACTCATATGGACAATCTGTAGTTGTAAGGCATCACCATCTTTCCTGACTCTGAATTCACATTCAGTTTACCCTTAAATAATATAGGATTGAATTTCATATGTCCACTTATACTCAGATTTTTTTCAACCACAGGCAGATTGAAAATAGTGTATTTGAGGGATGTGAAAATCATATGTCTGGAGGATGAGAACCAACTTCTTGTATTTGTAGGATCTGCCAGACCAGCTGCAGGACTTGGATTTGTGTGAATTTTTATATACATGAAGGATCCTGAAACCAGTTTCTTGGGTACACCAAGGGATGACTGCACTACTAATGAGCAATCCTTTTCTTACACTTATTTACACGTAAATACTTAACAGTAAAATATATAGAATAACATTAATACAGTTAAAAAACAATGTGTTGATGGCCGGGCGCGGTGGCTGAAGCCTGTAATCCCAGCACTTTGGGAGGCCAAGGCGGGCGGATCACAAGGTCAGAAGATCGAGACCATCCTGGCTAACATGGTGAAACCCTGTCTTTACTAAAAATACAAAAAATTAGCTGGGCATGGTGGCGGGTGCCTGTAGTCCCAACTACTCGGGAGGCTGAGGCAGGAGAATCGCTTGAACCTGGGAGGCAGAGGTTGTAGTCAGCTGAGATCACGCCACTGCACTCCAGCCTGGCGACAGAGCGAGACTCCGTCTCAAAAAACAAAAAACAACGTGTTGGTTGGGCACAGTGACTGCCGCCTGTAATCCCAGCACTTTGGGAGGCCGAGGCGGGTGGATCATGAGGTCAGGAGATTGAGTCCATCCTGGCTAACACGGTGAAACCCCGTCTCTACTAAAAATACAAAAATGTTAGCCGGGAGTTGTGGCGGGCACCTGTAGTCCCAGCTATTCGGGAGGCTGAGGCAGGAGAATGGCATGAACCTGGGAGGCAGAGTGTGCAGTGAGCCGAGATAGCACCACTGCACTCCAGCCTGGGTGATAGAGCGAGACCCTGTCTCAAAACAAAACGAAACAAAACAAAACAAAACAAAATGTGTTCAGGGTAACTAAGCAGCACAGTAGCATCACTAGAAAACCTTTGTCCATTTTTAAACAACGGCATCAACAAACAACTATTAATATATATTTCAGCCTCCACCTATGATGCTGCATTTTGATTAAAAAGTAACTGTACACTGTATTTTATTGTTAATATAAGAAGAAACATCATAGGCAGTGGAAGGACCAAGAAGTAGGTCCTCTAGGATTAGGGAGACATTCTAATGGATGACTTTTAAAAATGTTTCTTTCAGAGACATCCACCTCATTAACAACACTTCTTGTCTTGGAGGTCTCTTTGATGTTATAAACTCAGATGGTTTGTTGTTTTCTTATGAATGCATACTGTGCTAGTTCTTCAATAAGCTCACAGAACATTTTCACCATGTAGTCTAGGTGCAATTGTTCTGCCCTGTTAATGTCACCTGTCTAGGCACTTTATGATCACCTTGTTTCAGAACCATTTTAGCTGCTCGATATGGTCTGGCTCTGTGTCCACACTCAAATCTCACTTTGAATTGTAATCCTCTCGTGTTAAGGGAGAGACCTCGTGGGAGGTGATTCAATCATGGGGGCCATTCTCATATTAGTGAGTGAGGATCTGATAATTTTATAAGGGGCTCTTCCCCCTTCACTCTGTATTTCTCTCTCCTGCTGCCTTGTGAAGAAGGACATGTTTGCTTTCCCTTCTGCCATGATTGTAAATTTCCTGAGGCCTTCCCAGCCATGTGGAACTGTGAGTCAATTAAACCTCTTTCCTTTATAAATTACCCAGTCTCAGCCATTTCTTTATAGCAGTATGTAAACAGACTAATACACTGTTTCACCATTGGTCAATGAATGAACAATGGGAGCCTCATTAGTAATGTTAATGCCACTTTTGATAGCCACTTCTTCTAGCTTACTGATAGGTTCTGAAGTTAGATTTTTTTTTTTTTTTGCATGTGTAAGGAGATTAGACATCATTATTTTTCTCACTTGACACACAGATTTTTTCAAAGTCACACCTCGTTCATCATCATTACAGAACATAGTCACAGGCCAGAGGTTGTGCCAGGCACGCACAATTGTGTCTTTAGTTACTGTGTTCCAAGTGTCGGCAACAGCATATTCACACTGAAATTCTTTTCAAAATCTTTCACACTTATGCTTCTGTTCAATGCTGCTAGTGTGCTGCTCCAGAAAGTGTTTTTATATTTAGTCTTCATTGGTCTAATGATACCCTGGTAGCATGGCTGAATTAATAAAGTTAAATTTAGAGGACAGTACATGGCATAAATATAATTTTTTTAATGACTTCAATTTTATTTTGGATTTAGGGGTACATGTGAAGGTTTGTTACACAGGTATATTGTGTAATGCTGAGGTTTGGGGTACAAATGATCCCATCACCCAAGTATTGAGCATAGTACCCAACAGGTAGATTTTCAGCCCACACTTCCCTTCCTCACTACCCTGTCTGGTAGTCCCCACTGTCTTGTTTCCATCTTTATGTCTATGTGTATTCAATGATAAACATTATTTTTAGGAGGATTTCAGCTGGAAGATGAGCAGAACAGTTGTCAAGGAGTAATAAAATCTTGCAGTTGTCATCCAGTCCTCCTTCCCTGCAGAGAGCATGAGCCACTAGTGCAAAACGTTTGTGAAATGAATCCTAAAAGATGTTTGTAATGATGCATGTCTTTTTGTTAGCATAACAATGGACTGATACAAAATTCCTTCCTTGAAAACCGTGAGCGTACAAGATTTTGCCTATTGCAGTGATTTTACACTTATGTGTGCCTACTGCATTAGCACATCTCAACACAGTGATTCTGTCCTTTGCATCCTAATTCTTGTAGGAACTGTCTCATCACCTGTAGTCAGTGTCCTTCTGGAACAATAACACCAAAATAGTGACTTTTCACTGGCATTATTTACTTGTTTTGGCATCATGATATGGCTTGGCTCTGTGTCTCCACCCAAATTTCATCTTGAATTGTACTCCCATAATTCCCATGTGTTGTGGGATGGACCTGGTGGGAGATAATTTGAATCTTGGAGGCAGTTTACCACATACTGTTCTCATGGTAGGGAATGAGTCTCACAAAATCTGATGGTTTTATCAGGAGTTTCTTCTTTTGCATCTTGCTCATTTTCTCTTGCCACTGACATGTCCCTTTCACCTCGTGCCATGATTCTGAGGCCTCCCCAGCCATGTGGAACTGTAAATCCAATTAAACCTCTTTCTTTTGTAAATGACCCAGTCTTGGGTATGTCTTTATCAGCAATGTGAAAATGGGCTAATACACGTCAGATTTTCATTAGTGATGGCCTTGATAAACTTATTAATGAATTTATCCACTGCTTCATTATCAGCAGATGCTTTATCGCCACCAATTTTTAAAAATTTAATGTTATATATTTTCTTAAACTTCTACAACCAGCCTATTGAATATTCATAGTTCCCTTCAATTTTCAGTTCATTGTAATGGAGCTTTCCTTATTTCACAATCCACCTACCATTAAGTAACACATGTTCACTGCAATGCTGACTGATCTACCCTTTCAATACGTCATTGAGATCTTCATTTTTAGCCTTATGTAGCATTTTCTTATTTTTCATTAATTTTATTCATTACTTTCAGCATAGAACTTCACTCTTTCATCACTCAAATTTCTTCAACAGACTTTCTGTTCTATAGGTAAACATAAATGGTTCCTCTTTTTATTATTACTATTATCCATAGGAGTGGATATTTTCAGAGACATCTGCCTCAGGCCATTTTTACATTTTTACATTTTCAACACTATCTTTACACCACAGAGCAGGGAATAAGCAAAAAAAGTGAATAATGCAGGTAGGTCTTGGCCCCATTTGGGGCATCAAGGGAAGCCTGCTGTTGACTCGTTTGGGCTACACATGTGCCATTTTATTACCCTTTGTGGGTGTGCTCATGGTGGGGAATCTGGGAATGCATGAAAAAAATATGTAATGAAGCTGAAGGGGACTGGGAGTTTTTTTGTTTTTTTTTTTCCTTCTTGGGGATGCTGAATAAACTGTATTGTTTATCTTCTCTTTGACTGTGACCTTGCACATGACATCAGGTGTGGAATTTTCCACTTGTGGTGTTGTGTCAATCCTTCGGAAACTTTTGAATTTTGGAAGATTTTAAGTATTGAATTTTCATATTAGATATGTTCAACCTGTAATTCTGTTTTTAATTTTTTGAGAAATGTTCATACTGTTTTCCATGGTATCTCATAATAATTCACATTCCTAGCAACAATGTGCAAGTATTCTCTTTTCTGCACATCCTTTCCAACACATGTTCTCTTTCATCTTTTTGATAATAGACTTTCTAACTGGTGTGAGTTGATATTTGTGGATTTCATTTGCATTTCTCTGATGATTAGTGATATTGAACATTTTATTATATATCTGTTGGCCATTTGCCTGCTTCTTTTGAGAAATATCTGTTCAGATCCTTTGCCTGTTTTTAATAGGGCTATTTGTTTTCTTACTATTGAGTTATTTGTTTCTTGATATTTTTGATATTTTGTATATTAACCCCTTATCAGATGTGTGGTTAGCAAATAGTTTTCCCCATTTTGTAGTTGCCTCTTCACTCTATTGATTGTTTGCTTGGCTGTGCAGAAGCTTTTTAGTTTGACGTGATCCCAGAAATTGAAGAAGACACAAACAAATGGAAAGATATAATAACTTTTGTTTATGAATTGGAAAAATTAATATTGTTAAAATGTTTATACTACCCAAAGGAATTTACAGGCTCAATGAAATCATTATTGAAATTCGATTTTTTGTACAGAAATAGAGAAAACAATTCTCAAAGTCTTATGGAACCACAAAAGATTCTGATTAACTAAGACAATCTTAAATGAAAAGAGTGAAGCTGGAGGCATCACAATACCTGTCTTCAAAATATATTATAAAACCATAATAATCAAAACAACACTGCATTCACATAAAGACAGACACATAGACAAATGAAACCAAATGGAGGACCCAGAAATGAATCCATGCATTTGCAGTCAGTTGATTTTCAGCAAAGGTGCCAAGAACACACAATGGGGAAAGGACAATCTCTTCAATAAATGGAGTTGAGACAACTGAATATCCACATGCAAAAGAATGAAATTGGACCCTTACCTCACACCATATATAAGAATAACTCAAATTGAATGAAAGACTTAAACATAGGACTGGACACCGTAAAATTAATAAAAGAAGAGAAAGGGAAAAAGCTCCTCACAGCATTGGTCTGGGCATTAATTTTTTAGATAAGAACCTAAAAGTACAGGCAACAAATGTAAAATGTAATTTCCAAAATTAGGTTTCCCTTGTGTTGCTTCCCTATAGATGTTTAATAAACTCTTCTATTAATTCCCAATAAATTTATGTGAAGATACTTTCTGGTTTTGTGTAGACAGTAATAATACCCCCTGCAATGCTTAGTATGTTGAATAAAATACTTAATAGGCATGAATAGTGAACACATATTTCTTATTTCCAATTCTAAAGAAAAAGTCTATTATTTTACCACTATGTGTGATGTTTGGCTTTTGGTAGATACCCTCAATCTGTTTAAAAACACTCTCCATTTTTGTGTTGGTTTGTTTTTAGCATAAATAAATACAGAATTTTTTGAACTAGATTATTTGTATCTATTGAGATTGTTATTTTTTTTCCTTAAATCACTTAACTTGTCCAATTATATTCATAAATTTTTCTAAAGTTAATTTACATTCATTTCTGGAGTTAATTCATTCAACATACACTTATTGACAACCTAGTATATAAGTCCTGTTTAGGTATGGGAGCTAGGCTGTAAACAAGACAGATATGGTTTAACAGAACTCACTTTAGGGACTAAAATAACTTTAGGGAAAGACTAAAAATAATTATTTTAAATTGAATAAATATTATGTAACAGAGTAATAAGTACAATGGAGAAAAACCATAAATCTAACTTGTTCACAATATATCATATTATATATACATTTCTGGATTTGTTCTCTCAATTTTTTTTAGAGTATTTGCAATCTCGCAAATGTGTGTTTTTTTTTTTTTCCTGTTAGAGTTTGTTTTGTTAGGTTTTGATAACAAAATTTCACTCGTTTATGAAGTGAGTTTGGGAAAGATACCTTATTTGAATTTAGGTTTGTATTCTATATTTGTGTAAATATTATACTGACAATTTGCTTATGTCTTCTCCAATCAAACTAAATAATAAATTTCTCCCCAATATGTTCATATATAGAATGTGCAAATCAATTATCTGTTCTTATGATTCATACCAAGGATTGTAATAATTGAGTAATATTGTGAATTTCTTATTTAATTCAATATGTTTTATTTCATTGCATCAGTTCTTATTTTGGTCATTTGATTTTCTATGTCAGTGCCCAAAATATTGGACATACTTTCTGTTATCATGTTTATATTCCACATAAAATTCTGCAAGAATATTATGAAATTATTATGTTATGATTTCTTACAAGTGAAAAAAAAATTATCACATTATTTTTGGAATGATTGTCTCATGTTGGACATGACTTTTCCAAAAACAGAATCTTGTAGGTTATGCATCGAAAACAGCCGGAACTTAAAAAAAAAGTTAAAAAAAATCATCAGTATGAACATATAACTTTATTTTCCCATGTTCCCAAAAAGCATTCTTTATTTATTAAGCAACGAATGAAAACATTTAAGTACCATTACTAAACTTTTAAAGGACATTTAAATTTCATTTTTTAAATAAATCTTACTTCTCCATGGCCATCCTTAGGTATGTGCTTACAGACAAGAAGAGTGATGTAATAGAGAAAGAATACTGAACTAAGCCTCAGAAACTTGAGTTCTAGTCAAGAATCAACCCCTTAAACATACGGATAATTTTGTTCAAGTCATCATACTTCTTAGATCTTTCATTTTCTCATTTGTAAAACTGGAAAAAATTAAAATGCAAGTAAAGTGTTAGGCTTAAAAAACATCATTTTTCTTATATACTTTTTGTTATAAAGCACAGTTATTAAACTAATATTTAAAAGTATATTCAATTTAGAATACATAAGTGTATTGATGATATATATTTAATTTACTTAAATGTATTGATATACATTTTAACTTAATTTAATTTACAATAAATATGTGATAAAATGGCTAATCTTTGCATCCATTCTGCTTTTTTCATCAACTCTACTTTATTCCTAAAACATTTTCAATTTAACAAAAATTATTTGAAATAGAACAAAGTAACTAGGATTTGATTTTTTTTACATATGTGAGAAATATAGGTTGTTGTTCTATGTACATCAAGGTTTAGACAATTAAAGTATTGTTATTGAGCTGGATTTTTTTTTTTCTTTTTTTAAGGCAGAGTCTTGCTCTATTGCCCAGGCTGGAGTGCAATGGCAGATCTCCGCTCATTGCAACCTCTGTCTCCTGGGTTCAAGCAACTAGTGAGCCTCAGCCTCCCGAGTTAGCTGGGATTACAGGTGCCTGCCCCCATGCCCAGCTAATTTTTTGTATTTTTAGTAGAGACAAGGTTTTGCCAAGTTGGCCAGGCTGAACTTGAACTCCTGGCCTCAAGTGATCTGCCTGCATCGGTCTCCCAAAGTGCTGGAATTACAGATGTGAGCCACTGCATCTGGTTGAAGTGGATGAATTTTCAGTAAAAGTGATCAATAATTAAATATTCAAATTTCAAATATTATGTCAGTAATTTATCTGAATCACAAACAAAATTTTTATTTAATGGAGTCTTTGCAATATTTTATTTTCTTGTTTTATTCTGAATTTTCTCCATTATGATTTGCATGAATTTAGAGAGTATATTCATATTCTATTTTGCTCTCTCTGTGAAGTATCTTTTTCTATAGAATGTCCAAATTAGTAGCCCTAAAGTCTTTTTCTATTTTCTTGCATTTTGCCTGTTTTCTCAAAAACTTTATTCACCAATTCAGAAAATTTTATTTTATTTTCATATTACAGCTTTCTATTTGTTTTTGATGATTATTTCAGAAATGATATGTTTATTTTAGTAGGATAAAATATGGAAACATTTAAAATAATATCTGCCTTCATGAAAAATGATTATAGGAATTAATTTTGTACTAATGAAATTTCTGTTTAATCCATTAAAAACTTGCTATAATATAATTAGTCAATCATTGTGTGTTAATTTTGAACTTATTACCATACAATACTTTATGATTGGTTAATAATAAGTGAAAATTAGTCATAACACAGCAATTAATATTACAATAAAATTGTAAATTTACATAAGGAGCTTGTCAATATCATTCTCATACATTAAAAAATTATCCTATATGACTGCAATGTGAAATAATTTTTAGCCAATGCACTAACACAATTTAAAGATACTCATCAATACGTACATCAAATAATCATTATTTTTTAGTTTAAAATAATTGCTAAAAATTGTAGATTTGCTGGTATTTCTATTATTCATCTCATTCCTCATCTGCAAATAAGAGGCAAAACAACATACAGTTGGCTCTCTGTAGTTATGTGTTCCGAATCTGTAAATTCAACTAACCATATGTGGAAAATATTTTTTAAAAAAGAATAGCTGTATCTGTACTAAACATATACAGACTTCTTGTCTTTTCACTATCCCTAAACAATACAGTTATAACTATTTATATAGCATGTATATTGCCTTAGGTATTATAATTAATCTAGACATAATTTAAAGTATATGGGAGGATATTATAGACTATATGCAAATAATACAGCAATTTACATGAGGACTTGAGCTTTTGTCCATGTTGGTATCAACTCAGGTTCCTGAAACAAATCCCTAAGGAATACCTACACACAATTGTATACTATCTCAATAGTATAAAATTGACTCTCTTTTGTGGAAAATAGCCCTAATGTATCTATCCATTGAAAACTCCAACTGCTAGAAAATTGTTATAATAAATTTATAAATTGTATAACAAATATGAAAATTGTCCCTCTTTGGATTTAATAAAATTATAAAACAACAACAATTAGTTTTAAAGTAATAAAGAAGTTCATTCTATGCCTAGTGCATCTTGCAATGTTACACTCATATCAAGGCACAAGGAGAAGAGCCTTTCATGAGTTCTCCTACTCTGAGACTGGTTAAAAGACGGTTTCTACAGCAAATCCATGCATGCTGTTTCAGGAAATTAGATAATTCCTGTTTCAATTTTTCAGAAAAATATCCAGGGTTGTTTTGCATTATTTATCTGGATAGGAGATTAGCCACTCTCTCCAGTACATAAAGCTCAAATATACTCTCTTAATTTTAAAACAAAAAAAGGTAGTGTTCTGTATGATTTTTGAGTCACAGAATTGTGGCACTTTGAAAACAGATGATCCCAAGTTCTCAAAAGCTCAGAACTGTGTAGCATCATATAGCTCACCAATTAAATATCATAGCTTTATATGAAGATTCTTTTACTAAACAGATAGCTGTTAATGTAGATGTGTTTATAGATGCCATAGAATGCATTGCTACACAGAGAACAAAGATTTCAGTATCCTCCCTGTTTGCCAAAGTTAAGGTTAACATTTTTACTTATTTATTTAAATTTTGGACATGGAGAAAAAGGTATATGGTCAAGTGACCCCCAGTCAATCTTGATGAGTAAGAACCTGAAGATACCATGGAAAGGAAATCAGATTGTCGATGCAAGTAAGAGTGTGGAATAAAATTGCTGGTGCAGGGCTGGGGAATATATTTAATAACTTTTTCCTCTTCCATTGTCCATTATTAAAAAAAGAACATTTTTTATAACATGTTCTTTATCATCGAGATTATGTCATTCAACTTTGAGTTTGGCACATAAGATGTGAATTTTGTTTTCACTAATTAGAGGAAAAAGAGTCTAATGGGAAGAAACAGCAACCACAACAAAAGATAAATCAGCCATATACTATAAGAAAGAAAGCTAGTATAGCCATGCAAATTTCAAATGGAAAATCATTATGTGAGATTAAAAATTTCAAATTAGCAAGAAGTCATAATAAATACATTTTTAAATTAACCTGTTAAATAAATGCAAATATACAAACACAATTTAGAATGTAGAAATTAGCAAATCTGCCATTATGTGAGATAGGTAATAATACACAGATTTTTATTGATAATGCATAGGACAAAAGATTTTACATTTAATAAGAATATAGGAAATTTGAAAAATAAATTAGAATCTCGATTTAAGGGATATATGTATATTCATGCTCTCAACAAGAGAGTTTCTGTATTCTTCTAGATCATGCATGCAATATTTACAATTAGGTCACAAATCTTTGTAGATTTAAAAGAATTAGAATCATTCAGAGTTGTTTGCTCCATCATACTGCCATTAAATTAGAAATCAATAACAAACCTATGTAAAACTACATGTTTAGAAAATATATAAACATTGTCCTGAATAGTTCGTATATCAGAAGAGGTCACAATAATAATTTAAAATATTTATAACTACAAAACTACAAAAACACTTTCTATAAAACTGTGTGACAGAGTTCAAATGGCACTTAGAGGAAAATTTATGGCTTTTACATCCTTATATTAGTAAAGAAGTGAATTCATTTGCTCGGGCTACCATAGCAAAATACCATAGAACTGGTGGCTTAAACAACAGAATTTTATCTTCTCACAGTTATAGAGGCTGGAAGTCCAAGCTCAAGGTGCCTGCAGAACTGTGTTTTCCTGAGGCCTGTCTCCTTGGCTTATATACAGCTTTCTTTTCCTTGTATCTTCACAAGGTCTTCCCTCTGCATGTGTGCATCTCTCGTGTGTCTTTTGTATGTCCAAATTTCCTCTTCTTATTAGGACACCATTCATATTGAATTATGACCCTTTCTGATCAACTCATTTTAACTCAACTACCACTTCTTTTTTTTTATTATTATACTTTAAGTTGTAGTGTACATGTGCACAACGTGCAGGTTTGTTACATATGTATACATTTAAATGCCCTATCTCCAAATACAGTGACATTCTGAGTTACTGGTGATTAAGGCTTTAAAACATAAATTTAGTGGTGGTGGGGGCACATAATTTAGCCCAGGACAAGAAAAAGGCTACAAATTAATCAGCAGTGTGTCATACTTAAGAAATTACAAAACAATCAATAATGCTACCTATACAAGCAGTAGAGAAGATAATAAAGTACAGAAAATCAATGAAATATAAATAAAAGATAAATAGAAATTTTTAAAAAGACATCTTTGAAAAGACTAAAAGTAAATATAAGTAAACATTTAGCACAATTGTTTGAAGAACACAGATGGCATAAATAAATAACATTAAGAATAAAAGAAGGAACACAAACTGTAAGGAACTTCTTTCATCTACACACCTCTGTAAAGTATTGTCCATTAATTATTATTGGCGAATTGCATCTTTGTGCTTCAGCGAAATTCTGCCTTTCATTGGATAACTAGGTTAGATGTTCCTACTAGCTTATTCACTAATCACATTATTATATTACATTATAATTTTTGACTTATCCCTATTTTAAACTAGACCATAAGAGATAAAATCAAACTCTTGGATGTTTTTGTTTTTTTGAGACGGAGTTTCGCTCTTGTTGCCCAGGCTGAAGTGCAGTGGCATGATCTCGGATCACTGCAACCTCCACCTCTCAGGTTCCAGTGATTCTCCTGCCTCAGCCTCCCAATTAGCTGGGATTACAGGCATGCACCACCATGCCTGGCTAATTTTGTATTTTTAGTAGAGATGGGGTTTATTGTGTGTGTGTGTGTGTGTGTGTGTGTGTGTGTGTATGTTTATAGCTATCAGTGCAGTATGTCTTCTGTCTTTTATAGTGTCCTCTGAAATGTCCTATTATCTTTAGCCTCACCTCTCACTATTTGTTGATATTTATGGATTAGTAGAAACCTCTGTTCCTTGGTAAATACGTGTCCTGCCCCTTCACAGTGTGGGCCATTTGTTTCTCCTGCTGCTCACATAAAAGCCTGGACATGGGAAAGATGTTCTTCCTTCTTCCTTTTACCAGTTCAATATCACATTCTCCTTTCCTCCTTTAAAACCTCTAGCTCCTTCTAATTGCACATTACCTGATAATAGCAACCACTGTACTTCATTGTTGATGTCGATTTATTATGATTCCTGATACAGCTTGTTACTTGTTGAGGATTTTACCACTGAGCACATGATTGACTCTCTCCACATTTATGACTGTCCCCATTTTTGGTGGCTTCAATTATTGGATGTTCTGAATAACCCACATAACATCCAGTGCCTAAATATTCTAAACCTCATCATGTCCAATGTTCTGTTACTCCACCTTAATTTGACCAACCTCAGGGTCATAACATTGATCTTGTCATCATCATATTACTTCTGAAATATCAGGACTAAATATTGAACTTTCTGACACCACTTTCTCTTCTTTCACTTTTCTATCTGCTCCAACAATCTTTCTGTCTCATTGAGAAGTTCTCTCCATTGCTCTGTGCTAGCTTTTCCATCAAATATCATCCTAAAGTCACTATTTTTTTCTGTACTCATTTCAGATTTTGTAGTGTGTTATTATAATAATGACTTTAATAGTATTCTTAAATTCCTTGGCTGCTTCTTTTTCAACAGTGTGTTTCACTTTGTCATCCAGGCTGGAGTTCAGTGGATGGAATGCAATTGTAGCTCACTGTAGCCTTGAATTCTCGGGCTCCAGAGATCCTCCTGCCTCAGTCTTCTGAGTAGCTAGGACTAGAGGCTCATTCCACTGTGCTTCGCTAATTTTATTTTTTATTTTTGTAGAAACACAATCTCACTTTTTGTCCAGACTGGTCAAACTCCTGGCCTCAAGTAATCCTCCTTCTTTGGCCTCCCAAAGTGCTGGGATTATAGGCATGAGCCACTGTGTTCAGCCCCCTTTTTCTACCTCTGTTGCATTTACCCAGAAACACTAAATCTACTTAAAGTTCAGTACCTCCTTCTCTGGACCTGTACACAAGCAACTACCCAGGACTAAAGAGACCATCAAGTGGAGCTTACCAATGACAGTTCAAACTCACCACCTCAAATATCAAATGAGCAATCAACATTGTCAGGCAATCTCATTCCACTCCTTTCTCATGTTCATTCCAAATAATAATTTAGACCTTCCGATCTCTCCTAAAATCTGAAACATCCCATCTCTTCTCCCCACAATTAGAAGCAATTGGAAGAAATCACTTCTACCTTTTTTCTACCCTACAGTCTTACCTGCATTTCCTCTCCCACTCAGAGAATGGGAGAATGAGAGAGAAGTGTTTTCTTTCTGTTACAAGAAATGACATTTCAACAAGTCGATCAATGTACAAACTTTTCGTTGATATTCTGAATTCCATTACTTCTAGCTTTCTCAAGGTGTTATTACTGTTATTTCCCCTATGACCTAAATATTGATTTTCTCCATTTTCCTTAGTTCATTCCCAGTGGTACATAAACATGCTTAAGATTTACCATTTTAAAAATAATAATGACAAAACCTCTATGTATATGCCCATCAACTCCATTATCTCTCTCATCCCTTTCCTAGTAAAACCTTTCAGAGCATTGTTTATTATTGCTACTCTGTTTTTCTTTCCTGTATCTCTTCTTGATCTCAGCAAGTTTCCATTTAAAACATTCTTCTTCCTGGAGATTCTCAGCAACCTTCAGGCTGCCACATCTAAAAGCCAATTTTTGTCATCATGTTTCCTCTATTTGCAGCATTCGATATGGAGACCTACTTTCTACTTCTTTGGCCACATTCTCTCTTACATTTAAAGACAGTGTATGCTTTAATTTTTCCCCTTAATTTACTTTCTTTTCTTTGTAATCCTCTTTTGCTAGTGCTTTCTTTTCTGTTTCAATTCTGAATATGGGACTCTAACAATATCATATTAAAATTGGAATAGTTTATAATGATTGATCTTTAATCCTCCTTTCTTTCCACATTTTATGCATTATCAATAGCAGCAATCATAACAGCGGAGCAACTTCCACAATTAGATAATTTGTCGTATATGTTAGACATTGCCAGTCCTTTATTAATATTAACACGCTCATTCAATCTGTATTTCAGTGATTCTCATCTTATCTCTAGCCACGGTCCGCTGAAGTCAAGTATCATAAATCTCACTTACACTGCCATCTATATAGGATATTTAGTTGCTTTCTCAAAATTTTGACATTTCTAAGACCCTAACCAAAATCAGACCCTCTGCCATTCTTGTTCATATACACAGATACTTAATCTGAAGAACTAGGATTCAAATTTGATTCCTGTCTCTTTTTTGAATGTAACTGTATAAAGAGTTTCATTGGATTGATCTCAAAAATGTATTCTGAATTTCTCCATATTGTTCCATTGCCTTTTTTTCTCCTTGTTCTAAAACACTTACCATCTCTAGTCTGACCACCTAAATTATCTCAAAACTTCCTGGTTTATTTTTAACTCCTGTATAATCTATTCCACGTAGAGTATCCAAAGTAAGCTTGCTATCTCTCTCACTCTTTTAGAACATAAGTTATGCCACATGGTTACCCTACTAAAAAGCCACAATTGATTCCAATCACCCACAGAATAACATTTAAGCCTCTTGTATGACCTATAAGGACTTTATGTGAATAGTCCCTGGATTGACTCCTTATCCTCCCCTAATATTTCTAATCTTCATCTTGGAAAGCTGCAGCCACACAGGTCTTTTTCTCTTAGCTGAACACAAGAAGTTTGTTCCTGCCTTAAGTCTTTTGCAATTTCTTGATGACTTTCTCCTAGAATATTCTTTCTCATATCTTTTCTCATCTGTCTCCTTTTCCAATTCAAGTTTAAAATGTAATGTTACTGCCTCATGGAATTTTTCCCTGACATTTCAAAGTAAATCAGCCTCTTTCCTTGTCCTGGTCATCATATTCCTCTGCTTTTTCAATCTAGTACTCACTACTACCTGATACCATCACATTTAAAACTCTCAATAACGTCATTAGATAAAGATTATTATGACTGTCTTTATATAGAAGTTGAAATTGTACTTCAGGTTTGTTGAATAAATTATCTAAGATTAATATTTAATCAGCAGTGCTCTTTGTTTTCCAAAATTATTATTATGGCAATTTGCCACTTTGACTTCCCAAATTAGATCTCTCTCTCTCTCTCTGCCTCTCTCTGTCTCTCTTCTATTTCTCCATCTATCTCTTTTTATCTCTCTCTCTTTCTCTCCCTCTCTCTCTCTCTCACACACACACACATGCCCAAAAATACTTACTTTACTTTACTCAACCAGATCTAGGCAAGCCTGCTGTATTTTGAGAAGTAAAGTGCTCCATGCAATGCATCTTTACATCTTTGTAAATAAGAGAACCACTCAACCTTTGTTCAAGATATAATCAATAACTCTGATTTCCAGATACCAGTCTTCCAGTCTTAAGTTAGGTAACTCTCAAATGCTTAGGTTAAATCACTAAGCCCACCTAATATTACTGGGGCTAGAGTTATAAAGTTGAAATGTAGACCAAATTCCACATATGTATGTTTACATACTTTTAGACTGCCTTGAGTGTGATCGCATAGGGGACTGAGTAATCTTTTAGCTGAAAAATGCATGTATGCGTGTATTTGTAATATTAAGAGGTAGGGATGAGAAGATAAAGGGGTGTGAAGAATTTGAAAGCCCACAACAATTTAGCAAACAATAAATCCTTAATCAGAAACACATGGTTTCCCACACCATGTGTAAAACATTAAAAAGAGAAAGGACAGAAAAGCATGATAGTGGGTATTGTGTTGCAGTATTGAAAAAATATATATATGTTTTGCATCAATCATACTTTTAGTAAAAATAAAAGCTATTTTTTGGAATAAACAGTTTATTATATTTATTTCTGGATATATTTTTGCTTTGTGTGCATTAAATAGTTTGTAAAACATTCACATCTGAGTGCACAGATCACTTCTCAGTTTAGCTCATAGACTCCTCAAGTTACAAAAATGCTTTGATGCATCAGGTAGTTTAACAAAGAAGTTTTCTATTTTTTTTCTTTTTTTTTTGAGACCGAGTCTTGCTCTATCGCCCAGGCTGGAGTGCAGTGGCGCAATCTTGGCTCACTGTAACCTCTGCCTCCTGGATTCAAGCGATTCTCATGCCTCAGCCTCCCGAGTAGCTGTGATTACAGGTGCCCACCACCACACCTGGCTAATTTTTATATTTTTAATACAGACTGGGTTTCACCATGTTGGCCAGGCTGATCTTGAACTCCTGACCTCAAGTGATCTCCCCACCTTGGCTTCCCAAAGTGCTAGTATTACAGGTGTGAGCCACTGTGCCTGGCTCCTAAGAATCTTTAGATATTTCTTAAAAACAAGCAATAATGTTTCATACACTTTAAAGATAGACAGTTTTTTTTTTGTTGGGGTGGGGGTTCTTATTTGTCATTATTTTTAATTAACAGTCTTCCCTGTCTAAGATAAAAGCACCAGAAATTTATTTTAATACCTACCATTAGATAATATAGCAGACAGCCTTCTGAAATGGCCTGTAACAATTTACATCTACTATAATATGTGCACCTCTTGTAATTCCTCTTTTCAAATTTTTAAATTTTTTATTAAAAAGTTAAATTTGCTTTTTAAATTTACAAGTACAAATTGTTTGTATTTATGGCATTTAACATGATGTTTTGATCTATATAGACATTGTGCAAGGGCTAAATAAAGATACTTAAAATATGCATCACCTGACATACGTATCATTTTTGTGTGGCAAGAACACTTAAAATCTACTGTCTCATACATTTTCAAGTATACAATATATTGTTATTAACAATTGTCATTATGATGTTCAGTAGATCTCTTGAATTTCTTCCTCCTGTCTAACTGAAATTTTGCATTCCTCCTCTTCAGTGTGGGCTGGATCTAGTGACTTGCTTTCAGCAAACTGAATATAATAAATGTGATTGGATATCACTTCCAAAATCAAATAGTACAAGATGGTGACTTCTGTCTTGTTAGCAATCTTTCTTTTGCTTGTTCTCTCTGCTTGATTGTTCTGATAAAGCCAGTTGTCCTATGGAGAACCCAATGTGATAAAAAGAACTGAGAGTGGCCTCTGTACCATAAGCCAGGGAGTAACTTAGACCTTTACTCCAGCAGCCTACAAAGAACTGAATTCCAAAAATAAAGATGTAGGTCGGCTTGAAAGCAGATCTTTCCTCTGTTGACCCTTGAGATGACATTGCAGCTTCAGCGGACACTTTGATGGCAGGTTTGAGAAAACCTCAAACCAGTGGACCCACCTACGTTGTTCATGGATTCCGATTTTACAGAAGATAGGAGACAACAAATGCATAATGTTTCAAGCCAATAAGTTTAATAGTATATTGTTATGCAACGATAAATGATACAGATAAACAACATAGCTAGAAATCAAGGGATAATTTTGCTCTGCCGTTTCCCTGACTAATCATATCCAATATCAAGTTTTGTCTACTTTACCCTTCTGGATATATCTTAGCCTATCCAACCACACTGTTATTGCCTTTTATAACCCCTAACAACAGGCTTGAAATACTTCAACGTTTTCTAAAAGTTATCTCCAGACTGGTGTATTTCATTCCAGCCTCTATAACAGCATTGCCCAGGATAATGTTCACAGGTATTTTGAGACAAAAGGTTTCTAATGAATCCAGGAAACATTGAGTATTATGCTCCTTTACGCTCCTAGGTGAAGTTGTGATATAGTCATATATAGTTTTCTTCAACAAAGTGTTCCTCAAATTCCTTTGACCGTAGGACTACCCTCTCTCTCTTATACATATAAGGTTTTTAAAAAATAAATAATAGTATTCCATGGTATCTATGGTGTCCAGAAACTTCTCTTTCACTAATACTGCTTTAAATTTCTGAATTTTTTTCAATGCACATCTGATATGGTTTGGGTCTGTGTCCCCATCCAAATACATCTTGAATTGTAATCCCCACATATCAAGGGAGGGACCTGGTGGGAGGTGATTTGATCATGAGAGCAGCTCCTCCATGCTGTTCTCAGGTAGAGAGAGTGAGTTCTTAGGAGATCTGGTTGTTTGATAAGTGTCTGGTGCTTCCTCCCTCTCTCTCTTCTTTCTCCTGCCACAATGTGAAGAAGGTTCTTGCTTCCCCTTTGCCTTCCATCATGATTGTAAGTTTCCAGAGGCCTCCCCAGTCATGCATAATTGTGAGTCAATTAAACCTCTTTCTTTTATAAATTACCCAGTCTAAGGTATTTCTTTATAGTAGTGTTAAGAGTGGACTAATAACAACATCAAATTACATTTAGGCAACCTTATCTTGCTTATAGAGTAGTACAGAGAGGAAGCAAATGAATACATAAATGACCTGGCTCTACCTCTCTGGCCTTTCTTCCTAATCTCTTACCTGATTCACTCCCCTGCCCTGCTGCCTCTACCTTCCATTCCAGCTTTACTGAACTCTAGGTAGTTTGCAAAGGGTTTTATCTGTCTCCAGACTGCTGGCCTCCATTCATGTTTTTGGATGAGAGTAGAGTGACACTCTTATTTGTATGTCTGCCTCTATTTCCTTCAGTGGCCTGATGAGCTATAACCAGTTTCTCTATTCACTTCAAGAGTCATTGAATCTAGGAAGCGGTTGTATAGTTTGAGAGCTGTGGGAAATGAAACTTGTTTAATCTCTGAGCATGTTCATCAAAAGTAAGACTGACTTTTATTACAAATATTTACAGAAGTTAAAGTATATTATCTTTATGTATCTTTGTAGCTCTAATGGTGGACTCAAACCAGGAATCATTTTGGATTCTTATTACATTAATACAATTTTTTCTCTCTGCTTCTTTCCTTTCTATTTTTTCCCCTTCCTGTTCTCTTTCTTCTCTTCTTTCTCTTCCTCTCACTTTCTCTATACCCTGTCTACAGGAATACTTCCATTATTTTATTATACATAAGTCTTTGTATCTTTCTACTTATAATAAACAATACTTTCTCTAAGTCAGATTACAAGACATTTATTTATATACCCTGACCATGTTTAATAAGTAATTGATGATCAAACAATAACATTCATTCATTTACTCACTTATTTGTCAGCCAATTTTGAATTCTAAATTGAAAATATTCCTGGTTTTCTCTTCCTTACATATACTTTAATCAATTATTTTATAACTTTAATTCTAGCTACCTCAATCTACTTTCATATTTTACAGGCAGATGTGAGGATTGGTCCTTTTTAGTAGTTTTTAGTTTCCTACAATCTTTTTTTGTTTGTTTCCTACTGTCTTTTGTTCTTCTTCATTATGATTCTCAGAATTTTCTGATAATAACTGAGCTCTACAATGTACTCTCTTTTGTATAAAAAATTTAAAAATCAAAATCTTTGCAATCTCTTTAAGTAAATTTATAAAAATGTTAAATTTCCAATGCTTGAGTTTTACTAGTAAGGCACAATGCATAAATACAAATCAAAGCAATTTATCTGAATTATGATTTGCTAATCACTGACCTCTATGTATAGTTGTCACAAGGAAATTATTATTATTATTATTTTTTTTTGAGGAAAGATCTTGCTCTGTCCCCAGGCTGTAGTGCAGTGACATGATCACAGTTCACTGCAGCCTCAAACTCCAGGTCTCAGGCAATCTCCCACCTCAGCCTCCCAACTAGTTGCAACCACAGACACATGCCATCATGCCCAGGTAATTTTTGTACTTTTTGCAGAGACAGGATCTCATCATGTTTCCGGGGCTAGTCTCAAACTCCTGAGCTCAAGCAATCCACCTGCCTCAGCCTTGCAAAGTGCTGGGCTTACAGGTATGAGCCACCTAACCCAGTCTTCACAAGTAAATTCTTTATCCAATATATAGGCCCAGATTTTTTAAAGAAATAATATTTCCTAGATTATAAATGTTAAAGTATATATTCAAATGGAATTTTGATGAAAAAGTCTTCATCTAAATAGTGGAATAAATAAACATAACTATAAATATTCTTTGTAGCTTTGATGGCATCAATATTCTTTAATTATGAAATTGGTTTAATTTTCATTGTCTTGTAATATGTTCAAGATCTAGAAAAAGAAACAATAGCAATTATGTTATTTACAAAGTTGATTTTATATCATATTATCTGATACAATACCATTTACTTTTATTAAATTAGTTTCATTGTTCAAATCTTTTTATGTACCTCATGCTTCACCAAAATTTTATTCACTTTAATAATTAAACTTACATAATGAGAAATAGATTTATGAAATTATCCGAATAAAAAATCATTGTTACACTATTTCCATTTCAATTATAGCATAGTAACCCATGCTAGAATATGTTTACAGGACAGGATTAAATTTTCTGAATGGTAATATTTAATATATTTTCTTCTATTTTCTGAATAAATTCATGATCTTTTATTTTTGTAAAAATATTATTATTTAATTGATAACGCTAACATTCCCAGACTATTGCAACAAATGCCTTGCACCTGAACAACTTTTATGATAACAATTCACAAAATTTTATTGGTGTAGCCACATCAAAGGCACATCAACTAGTGAGACTCAATCAACATCTGTCCTTCATGTCTTAACAACACATAGATTTCTTCTTTCAGAAATGGCATTCCATACTTTCATCAAGCTTTCTTTCTTCTTTTTCGCCATCACGGTTGCGCATCACACTATCCCATGTCTTGACGCAGGCTTGGACAGATGACCTAAGCTAATTATAAAACCTCATCCCATAAACCACAAGAAATGAAACAGGTAGAGTCAGGTGGTACAAGCAGGCCCATCTAAATCCTGCCTTGGGATTTTTCTTATTGAAATGATATGTTCAAAGAATTGAAGAAAACATCCTAGAAGTTGTCCCCAAAAAGAATATATTTACTAACTGGTTCAAATTTAACGTGAGTCAAGGTGCTACCCCAAATTGTGTATACCTTAGAGACTTTAACATCATTCCCAGCATGAGTCTTCATGTGTTCTAACACAGTGAGTCTCTCAGTGCAGTTACAATGATGGTGTGTCTGCAGTGTATTATAAGTCAACTAAAAATCATATAAACTGGCCAGGCGTGGTGGCTCATGCCTGTAATTCCAGCACTTTGGGAGGACGAGGTGGGTGGATCACCTGAGGTCAGGAGTTCTTGACCAGCCTGGCCAACATGGCGAAACCCATCTCTACTAAAAATACAAAAATATAGCCGGGCATGGTGGCAGGTGCCTGTAATCCCAGCTATTAGGGAGGCTGAAGCATGAGAATCTCTTGAACCCAGGAGGCAGAGGTTGCAGTGAGCCGAGATTGTACCACTGAACTCCAGCCTGAGCGAGAGAGGAATACTGCATCTCAACAACAACAACAACAACAAATTCATATAAACTTCATACATGGAAGAATTACAAAGTCATTCTGTTTGCAAGATAAACCAATCTATATTAGCCCTAGTTGTTGGATAAATGAATTCACGGTACTACGAATAGATCTCATTAAGTATTAAAAAAAACACTAAATTTTATTCCAGATTCTGTTTGTTTATAAAATATCACATTTCATCTAGATGTTCTTCAGTCACTGATTATAATAATGCTGAGAACCAGCACCCACAAGTCTCAGTGACTTAAAATAATAGAAATTTTTTTGATTTCAGGTCTGCAAAGTAGCTGAGTGGTTATTCTTCTCTCAGTTGTGCTAATTCATACCTCTGTCGATGACTGTCGGTAGCTTGGGTAGCTTTGCTGATCTGGGCAAGGTTCTATCACAAGTCAAGGGCTTTGGCCGGGCGCAGTGGCTCAAGTCAGTAATCCCAGAACTTTGGGAGGCAGAGGCAGGTGGATCGCCTGAGGTCAGGATTTCAAGACCAGACTGGCCAACATGGTGAAACCTCGTCTCTGCTAAAAATACAAAAATTAGCCAGGCATGGTGGCAGGCACTTGTAATCCCAATTACCTGGGAGGCTGAGTCAGAAGAATCCCTTGAACCTGGGAGATGGAGGTTGCAGTGAGCCGAGATGGTGCCACTGCACTCCAGACTGGGCAACAAGAGCGAAGCTCTGTCTCAAAAAAAAAAAAAAAAAAAAGAAACAAACAAACAAAGTCAAGGGCTTTGTACAGGAAAACTTGGTTTTGTTTCACATCATCTCTCAGCCTCCAGTGGGCTAACCTGCATTGGCTGTCATAGTGGCCAGCTTCTAAAAAAAAAAAAAAGAGAGCAAGCAAGAGAGCAGAAGTACACACATTCTCTTCTGGACTCAGAATTGTAACAGTATCTCTTATTGTGAATTTGATATACCTAAACAGATAACAAATCTTAGCTTTAAGGGGAAAAAAATTGACTTCACCTTCAAAGAAATAAGTTGCAATGTGTCATTAGAAAAGGTGTATATCTATCTATCTATCTATCTATCTATCTATATATATATATATATAGAGAGAGAGAGAGAGAGAGAGAGAGAGAGAAAACCAGAGCCATGTTTGCAATTGATGTACACAGATGACCTAGGTGTATGCGTGTGGTGTATATGTGCATTTGTCTTTTAATTCCTGATGTTTGCTCAATCTATTATCACATGTACTTCTCCAATAGCAGAAAGTCATTCTTACCAGGGGTCCTGTTTCTGCTTCATATTCAATTCTGGATTCCACTCAGAAATATTATTGGAAGTAAATCTTGATCACATTAAAATTTTGAATTATTTCAAATATCGATGAATTCTCATTGTAGACAAAGTTGGATACAATTTATTCTGCTTCAGGAGATTATACATTGATTTCTAAGAATCAATTCTCATCCACTTCCAAATGGGAAAAGACAAAACTAATGGTAAAAATCCTAAATTTTATGGATAAAGTGAATATTTTTTACAACTTTTCGGGCTGAAAGAAAAAATTTATTATGAAGGGAAAACAAATACTATTAGTATCAATCACACTATCCATCTGAATTATTATATGTTATAAAATGGCAATACAACATCAACATACATGACAGAGACAAAATTACTAAACCCAATAATTTTCTACCAGCAAATAAATATTATTTATCTGTTTAGGATGAGAAAAAGTTAATAAAGAAATTATTAAATCAGAACTTATCTGATGAAAATGCTAGAAATATATAATAAACAGTAAATTATTTATAACAGAAACTTCTAGGGAAAAGTAAGAAAGCACAGTGTAAATAATAAAACTTAAAACATATATAATTAAAAATACATAAGTAATTATATTGTCTGGGAATGTCTAAATATGAATGAAATAGAATAAACAAGGCAAACAACCTATTATGTAAATAATAATAATGTATTATTATTAGAAATAATGATAACTTATTATTATTACTAATAATCTGAAATAAGTGGCACTAAAATATCTCAGGTTTGGAAGGATATAGAGGGAGAATGGAGATGTGTCTACTCAAGGTATTGTGGGTGGTGAATTGAAAAGCAACTTCTCTCATCTTGAAGAGGGAAGAAATAATTAAAATGTATTCTAAAGATCACTTGGTATGGTAGGGGGCAGTGGGAAAATACAGCTCCAGGAGAAAAAGGAGGCATAGTTTAATACTGTTTCCTTAAAATAACAAATAAGCATATATTTAACTGTAAGAGATAAGATAAGGAATTTAAGCACAAATAACATTATAAAACAACAAGGGAGTCTAGACTAAATAATATCACAAAATAAAAAGTAAATTAATTACTTCAGTCAAAACAACAGAGACAGAGAGAAAAAAAGGACACAATGAATAAGTATAAATGGGCCAAATTCTCCCATTAAAATCAATAAACTAAAACCAAAGTGTAAACAAGGGTAAGCAGGGAAAATATAAAGTCTCAGATGACCTTGTTATTGTAAAAAAAAAAAATTAAAATAATTTAGCAACTATCTAAAGAAACTTAAAGATAATTAAAAACACAAGAAAAACTGGAAAAAATATTTACAAATAGAAAAAGTTAAGTTACAAAGTAGAAAAAAAGGCCAGGCGCAGTGGCTTATGACTGAAATCCAGCACTTTGGGAGGCTGAGGCCGGCGGATCATGAGGTCAGGAGTTCGAGACCAGCCTGAACAACATGGTGAAACCCCATTTCTACTAAAAATACAAAAATTAGCCAGGTATGGTGGCACGTGCCTGTAGTCCCAGCTACTTGGGAGGCTGAGGCAGGAGAATCGCTTGAACCTGGGAGGCAGAGGTTGCAGTAAGCTGAGACTGTGCCACTGCACTCCAGCCTGGGCGACAGAGCGAGACTCTGTCTCAAAAAAATAAAAAAAAAAGTAGGAAAAAAAAAAGACACATGAATCCAAAAGCTATGCCTGTTAAAACGCCAACTTTAAAAAAAGTGTTTTTTGTAATTTTTACTAGATAAATAAATAAATAAATAGAACATGTAAACTTGAAAATGAGGAAATGAGATATAACCACAGATATTATGATAACATCATATTTAACCTAATGCTACGTATGAAAATAAAAATGAATGATTTATTTCCATGGCATAACTTATCATACTTGACCAATAATGTTGTAAAGAACATAAATATTTGATCCATCATATTTTATCAAATATGTGTAATTCAAAGTGGTGAAAGTGTTGGTATAGAATATATAGAATTTGGCTGAGCATGATGGCTCATGTGTAACCACAGTATTTTGGGAGGCCAAGACAGGAGGATTGCTTGAGGATTTGAGGACAGAAGTTTAAGACCAACCTGGGCAACATAGTGAGACCCCACTTTTACAGAAAAGTAAAAATATTAGCCATAAGGATGCATGCTTTTATTCCTGGTTACTCAGGTGGCTGGCAGAGGCAGGAAGATCACTTGAGCTCAGGATTTTGAAGCTGCAGTGAGTTATGATTATGCCACTGCACTCCAGCCTGGGTGCCAGAGTAAGACCTTGTCTCAAATATATATATGTGTATATATATATATATATATTAAAAAAATATATATATATATGCAACTTTTAAAAAATTTAATTAAAGAGTAGGAATGCATATAATAAACCCAAGATGAATCTGTTAAAACTTGAGAAATAAATATATTTGAATATGAAAATATTATCAGCTAGCCAGATGTGAAAATGAAAAAATATTTCACACGTTATCAATAATCTAAATTATTTTAGAATGCACTAAAAATGAAGATATAGGCTCTATATGAAGAAAATAAGAAAATCTTTCAGGACAAGGATCAAAATGTTTTAAGAAGTGAAATATATTCCTTCATATTCATCAATAGGAAAATATTGTATTTAAAAGTATAGAAAAGTATAAAAAGTATTAATTTAATGTAATTCCAAGTCAAAACTTCAGTATTGTTTTGAATTGGTATCTTGAAGTTTTTATAAAATATAAAGACTTTAGAAAATACTTTTTTTAACTGTGAAAAAAAGTGCAGTGGAAATATTTTTAAAATTTTACCATAAACAACAATAATATAAATTTCCTATATTCTAAATATTATGACTACTACAGAACTCACTATGACAGAATAAAGAATTTGTAATTTATAATGTTTAAGAAAATTAAATTATGACAAAAGTAGTACTTCAATATAAAAAAAGAAAGATGGTTTCTTATACTATGCTGATATAATTTGCTATCTATCAAGAAGAAAATAAAATGTGGCCCATTTTACAAGCATTAAAAACTTCAATGAATTAAAATAAACAAGTTGGAAACATAATAAGCATAAATTTAAGGCACTTTATTTATAAGTGAAATAGAACTGAAAGAAGACATGGAGAAACAATATTTCTATAAAAATAATAGACATGTTTGACAATATTAAATTTTAAATGTATGGCAAAATACACCATGTATCAATTCATATAATAATATTTTCAATGTATATAGCAAAACATTTTTATCTGAGGTGATGCTTGGGTTGAAATGATAAATGAGCAAGACTTCAAGAGGCTTTTATTCAGTAATTTGCTCATCCATCCATTAATTTAAAAACTTATTCATTTTAATTGAATGAAGTGGAATCACTGGATCATCTGATAGTTCTATCTTTAATTTTGGGGGGAAACTCCATACTGTATCATTTTGTATTTCCTCCCACAGTGTGCAAGGATTCCAGTTTTTCTACATCTTTGTCAGCATGTGTCTTTTTCTTTTCTTAATAATGGCCACACTAAAGGTGTAAGGTGATATCTTATTGTGGTTTTGATTCATATTTATCTGATAATTAATTATCTTGATCATCTTTCCATATACCTGTTGGCCGTTTGTATGTCTTCTTTGAGGAAATGTCTGTTTAAGTCCTTTGCCCATTTAAAAAATCTGCTTATTTGTTGTTGTTGTTGTTGTTGTTATTGTTAATTAGTTGAGGGAGTTCCTTATATATTTTGGATATTAACCCTTTAGGAAGTATATGATTTGCAAATACTTTCTCCTATTCTGTAGGCTGCCATTTTAATCTGTAGTTTCCTTTGCTGTCTGTACATCAAAAACTACAAAACATTGGTGAAATAAATTGCAAATAACAGAAATAAATGGAAAGCAATCACATGCTCATACATTAGAAAACTTAACGTTGCTAAAATGTCTATATTACCCAAACCAATCTACAGAGTCAATGTAATTCTCTATAAAAATCCCAATAGCATTTTTTGCAGAAATAGAAAAAGCAATTTTAAAATTCCTCTGTAACCCCACATAGCCAAAACAATCATAAGAAAGAAGAACAAAGCTGGAGGTGTTGTATTTCCTGTCTTCAAAACATATTACAAAGCTACAGTAATGAAAACATTATAGTACTGGGATAAAGACAGACATAGCCAATAGAACAGAATAGAGAGCCCAGAAATAAAACTACTCATATATATGGCCAGATGATCTCTGAATGCCATGACGACACAAGGGGGAAAATACAGTCTTTTCAACAAATAATGTTGAGGAAACTGGATAGCCACATGCAAAAGTATAAAATTGGACCCTTATCTTCCACCATACACAGAAATAAACTCAAAATATATTAAATATTTAGCTATATGACCAGAAACTACAAAACTCTTATAAAATCGAGGGGAAATACCTCAAAACATTGATGTTGGCAAGGATTTATTGGATTTGACACACAAAGCTTAGGCAACAAAAAGTATTTTAGTATTTTAAGGATGTTTCCTTTTTGTCTGAGTTACATGGTTTATTTTTCCTCTGAAAGTTTTATTTGGTTCTTTTATTATATATTTACTTTTCTATTCTATTCTGTTCTTACCTTTCTTTAAATCTTTGAGCATAATTATCATATTTATAACAGATTTTTAAAAGCTCCCTCTTCTGTTAATTCCATCACCTCTGTCATGTATTGGTCTATTTTAATTGATGGATTTTTCCTCTGGTTATAGTTACAATTTTCTGGTTCTTTATTTGCCAGGCAGTTTCTTTTGGATGAAGGGCACTGTAAATGTTACCTTGCTCAGTGTTTGAATTCTGATGTCTGCTTTGATTTTACAAAGAATTTAAGTGAATTTTTAAAAGGCTGTTTTTTTTTTTTTTGGATTACTATTATTCTTTCAAGGTTTCCTCTTAAGCCCATTATAGTAGCATTGAATAGTATTTACTCTAGAATTGAACAGTCCTTTTAAAGAGTCACCATTTGGGGGTCTCTACTGATAGCTCTAAAGGATTAGCAAGGGCCCACAGCTCTGGGTGGAAATCAAACATGTTCTTAGCTCTTTGCGAGCTCTGGGTATGTTTAATGTTTTTTTTTTTTTTTTTTCACTTCTACACATATTTGTATAGCTAAATTCTCAAGCAAACCCTGGTGCAGATTTTTGAAGCCCTTTTTTCTATGTAGCTCCTTCTTTTCCAGTACTCAATGGATACTTCTATCCATTTTCACCTCCCTGACCTCCAATCTTTATGAGCATGACTAATATATTTTACTTGGGATTTCCTTCCATCTGGTGTGGTCTGGAAAGGGCTTCTAGGCAGAAAACCAGAATGTAGAGATTACCATCTTTGTTTTCCTTCTTCTAAGTATCACATTTCTGTACTACTTGATGTCCAAATGTCTGAAAATCTTGTCTGGTTTTACTGTTATTCATGGTGCATGGGTTTGTTCAATCCTGACAACTCTGTCATGGTTGGAATGGGAATTCTCAGCATTTACTTTAATATGGGGCACAATAAGAACATCTTGGTCTTAAACATCATGAAGGTTGTAAAAATGTCTCTCATTTTCTTTTGACTCTTACCACCTAACATGATGCCTGGCATAGAGTTGGCCCTCAGTATATGTGAATGAATAAATTAAAAATAAAAAAACCCTGCTAAGACTATTTAGAGAAATAAGCCAAAGCTTCTTACCAGGATAACTTCTGCTTCAATGAACCAGTGAAGACAAAGGTTTATAATGCAGGTTTATATGGTGTTTTGGCAATGGTTGAGGGAGTTATGTGACAGTGATGTGCATTCAAATATGTAAAGATATTGGGGCTCAGACAATACCCCAAAGTATAGAGCTTGATCTGTTAAGCAGTTTGATCTAAAGGAAATTAAAAAGCCTTAGAAGCAATCTTAGAAACAAGGACTTTCTGACCTTCTTTTGTTTCTGCCTCTCCTACCCAAAAAACACAGGATGGAACTCTCTCTCTGAAGTTTCCTTCTCTGAAGTTCCTCCAGAAGCAAACAACTACCTTTGTTCCCCACCATGAAATTTCATTAACCAGAGAGGATTAAACTCATATCTCAGGAAGGAAGGCTGAGAAGTGTCATTAAACTTGGACACACTTTGTCACAAGCTATTATTTATTCCTCAAGTCTCAATCAGTTTTACAAATAATCCTTTACAAACTATTGTTTGGGCCTGATCGACTCTCCTAAAAATAATTTACTACCCTCAAAATTGCCTGCCTTTCCCCATCTTCCTCTTCTCTATGAAGAGGATACTATTTAAGCTTCAGCCATCTGGCCCTTCTTTGAGCCTCATATTTGATGTGTCTCCCATGCACATGTGCATATTAATAAATTTGTATGCCTTTTCTCCTGTTAATCTATTTATTATCAGTTTATTTAAGCAAACGCCATTAATCAAACCTTCAGAGGGAAGTTTAAACTTCTTCTCTGCACAAAGGTGATGTGCTTTTTTTTTACTGCACCAACAGACAACTTAGGTAGGTTGAAATTTTTCTCTCTGTTTTAACGTGCAAAGGAATTTGAGGAAGTATTTACAATAAAATCAATACTTTTTGATAAGGAATATCAAAGATCCCATGAAATTTAAGCTGTTGCTCTAAAAGTGTATGAGTCTCGTAGTCTTGGAGAAATCCTGTAATAGTCTCATCCATCATTAATAATTTAAACTTACACATTTCACCTAAAGTGAGTGGAAAAGACTGAAAAGCTCTCGCTGCAATATGCCAAAATCATTATTGGTCCAGAGTTGCCCTCAATGAATTTTCCATGTTCTTATGCTTTAATCTGCAGGTCACTGACATTGATCTTCCCTGATAGATGAATCCAGTCCTATATATGAATACTATTTTGCTAAGTCTGACAATTTAACCCCAAGGAACTTGAAAACCTGCATAGGCATTGGCTTCTCTGACTGCTGGGAACAATCAGACATTTGGCCATCATTATAGGAACCATTGCTAATTTGTGCTCTAATTAACTTTCCAAACCCATAATGATGGCTTGTTTTGTTCTTCTGAATCTCCATTCATTTTTTATTCTTAAGGAGTGTTTGGCTATATGGTAGGGAGCTAAAACTTAATTTTACTTTGGATTAATTAGTAATAAATATGTCCTATTAAGAAAATGTTCTAAGAAAAGCAAAGGAAAGTCATGAACCTCAACTAGTAAATGGCCTACAGAGGAAATTCCTATAATCACAAATGTAAGTCAGTCACCAATTAGAAATTTAGTTCCCACAGTGGGCACACTATTTAAGACACTAAAGCCTTTAAGCTTTAAGACATATGGTTTCAAGTTTCGATGCAAATCTGAAGATGAGGCATTCAATTTGAATAAAAGAAGAACAAAGGTTGTTTAAATTAGGCCAATTCAAACTTGTTCTATGAAATGAATGTACTGTCTTTATTATTATTTTTCCTTTATGTTGTCCATAGCTTTTTGCGTATTCTCATAGAATCACAGAACTTTGAACTTGAGAGGATCTATACAAATTATGCATTTGACTCTTCTCACACAGGGGGCTTCTTAAAACTATAGACTTCTGAACCTCTTTTGCAAAAATTACAATTCAGCTCATGAGGAATGGTCCGAATAATCTGAATTTTAAAAAATGACTCAGGGCTGGGTGCAGTGGCTCACGCCTGTAATCCCAGCACTTTGAGAGCCCGAGGCGGGTGAATCACGAAGTCAGGAGTTCGAGACCAGCCTGACCAACATGGTGAAACCCCATCTCTACTAAAAGTACAAAAATTAGCTGGGCGTGGTGTCACACCTGTAATCCCAGCTACTCAGGAGGCTGAGGCAGGAGAATCGCTTGAACCCAGGAGGCAGAGGTTGCAGTGAGCCGAGATCACACCACTGTACTCCAGCCTGGGCGACAGAGTGAGACTCTGTCTCAAAAAAAAAAATACTCAGATCAAAAGCACTGATAGTTTTATTTTTCATTTTATAAATAATTAAACCAAGAAAGGTTAAATAATGTGCCCAAGTTTCTACAAAAGTTGGCGACCAAAAAAAAAAAAAAAAAAAAAAAAACTATCCTGGAATGCTGTTTTCTACTCCAGATATTTTTTTAGACTTATTTTATAACCTTTTCTTCCCAAAGTGAGAACACAGTTTATACAGTTTTAAATGGTAGAGGGTATCACTCAGATTATTTCTTCTTATGCAGTTTTCTTAATGTGCCTTTCAAAAAATTGATCAATTTCATCTAAGTAGTCAATATTTTAGCCATGAAATTGTCCATAATATGTGTTTATTGTCTCTATAATGTCTGTCTGTAGCATAGGTAGTTTGCCCATTATTTAATATAGGCCCAATCTTCATAATTAGTGTCATCTCTTTAGAAAACAATCAGGCTTTGGTTTCATTAATTTTCTTCATTATTTGCGCAATTTCATTTCTTTAAATTTCTGCTCTTCCGTTTTCATTTTCTCCCTTCTACACACTGCAGGTTTGATTTACTCTTCTTTTCATAGCTTCTTAAAGTGGGGCTTAGATTATTGTTTTTTGAAGCTTTCTTCTTTTCTAATATAAACATATAAAATACATTTCTCTCTAAAAAATGCTTTGAGTTGTATCCTGCAAATTTTACTCTTTGGAGTTGTTATTTTAAAATATTTCAACCTACTTTGTAATTTTTTTGTGTGATTTCTTTTCTATCCCAGAAGCTATAAAGAATAGTGCTGTTTACCTTATGAATATTTATGGATTATCCAGGTGTTCCATTATTGTTTTTAATTTAATTTTCTATTATTTCTCTTTTTTGAAATTTATTGAGACTTCATTTATGGTGGAGAATATTATCTGTGTTTGTGACTATTTTATGAGTACACAAACAACTTGTGTATTTCAGTTGCTTGGTATAGGGCTCTATAAATACATTTGATGTCAAAATCATATATATCCACATGCTTTGTGTGCCTATATTTTGTTTAGTTTCAGGTTATTTTCATAGCTCTTATATGTCTAATGAAAAAATCTTAATATTTATTTGACCGAATATGTGTCTTTTAATTTATAGTGAATTTTTGTTGAGCTAACCTGAAAATTTTTTGTTCCATTGCCTTCTGTCTTACATTGTTTCTTTTCAAAAGTCATCAGTAATTTTTAGCTTTACTTCATGAAGATGATATATATTTTTTTCCTCTGACTTTTTCTGAGATTTTTTAAAATTTCAATTTCTATCAATTTGATTTTTATAAGCTTTGGTGGTGTTTTCTTTCTGTTTGTTTTTTAATTAGCAGTCACGATAATTATTTTATCTATATATTCATAGCTTTTATTGCATTTGGAAAAAATACATTTTATTTAAGTAGTTTTATCCACATTTCTTTTTCTTTCTTTTTTGAATTACAATTATGCATATTTTAGACTATATTATCCTTCAAGTAACTGAGGACCTTTTCATTTAAAAAATTTTTTTTTTCTATTTTTCAATTTGGAAACATCTTATTTTCTTATCTTTGATTTACTTATCTTTTCTTTGACAATATTTAATAAGTTGTTAAACCCAAAATGGTAATTTTTAAATTTTAGATATTGTAGTATTCACTCTAAAATTTTTACTTGCTGCTAATTTTTATTGTAAATTGACAAATTATAATTGTACACATTTCGTTTTAGTGATCACATCTACATCCTATGCTTTTTGTTCTTCATTATCAATAAATTGATACTCTCCAAGGAGTCTGCCTCTATTTTCCTTTTTTCCCTCTTAAGGAATCATTTTAGATAGCCTAAACAGTTAGTGAGCTACTCAGATTAACACTTATCTGCCAAACATTACTAGTGCTATAAGGGACCTCTTTCTTCTCTCCTGAATTGATATTCTGTTTTTTTTATTCATTTCCAAAATAAATTATTATTTGTTATTTTTGTTTTCTAATTTCTAGCCAAAATGTGTGTGTAATGCAGGAAAACCCTGTTCAAATAGATGTCATGATAAAGAGACCCCACAGGAAGAAACACTCCAAGTCACTATTTGAATGCCACTAGAGCCCCCACATAGGAACAGAAGATGTCATCCTGGGACATGGATCTGAATCTCATCCTTAATCTGTGGAAGTGCCTTACACCTCTCTGTGTAAACACACTACGCTAGCTAAACTGTAGTGCATTTACTATATAGGCTTTGCAAACCCGAGGGAAAAAGAAGAATTCTGAAAACAGGAGCAGAGAATATGATCTGCCAAGGACTGGGCAGTATTTACTGGGTCCATTTATATTGTGAGAATACAACTATAAAATATGTGAACTTGCTAAATTAGCTCAATGATTTGCTCAGCCTCATTAAAGGAATGAGTGGACTGCAATAAGGAAATTCCTCTGGTGTGGTTTTTAACAGGCCCCATCTAGTGAGACCTCAGTAAGAAATTTTCATACTAGGTGAATGAAGGAATAGTTCTCAATTTTGAGCTTCACTGGGTGAGGCATAACTTAATGAAAGCAACTGTCTGTCATCTTTTGAAAAAAACAAAATTAATCTAATTATGGATTTTCCTACCTGATGATTTGGCTGCCAGAGTGAGAGCCTCTTAAACATTTTGAAGGCTCAAATACAAACCCTAGAATCCTGGAAAATTTAGGCCATAAGTCAAGGAACTCACAAAAGTCCTAGATCTGCTCTATATTTGGGAAAAAAAGGGTTTTTTAAGTAACAGCACAAAATAACTGGTAATTGACTGCAACATGGATGTATGGAGCCTTTTTATGGGTATCATACCAGTCACTGCAGTGTTCAATGTGCCAACTCTGCTCATGGCTGGCTCTATATTGCTGGCACTGGATGGCTGTTAAATTGCCATATTTTGTACAGCAATTTTACATTTTGATATACAAACAAACAGGTTTTTGCTGCAAATGGAAAAAAAGTTTTTTTTTGATTTCTTTGTTTTGGGGGAAAGAATAATCATGATTTGCAATGCTTCACACAATAACTACATTTCATTACTGTAATTGACATGTTGGATGCCATCTAGCTGTCTACATCTGTCTTCTGGCTTTTATCTTACTATTGTTTATTTGTAATTCTATCACACCTATGACCTAATAGATTTGAGGTCACTTAATCAATTGTTTACAATGTGAAATGAAACAGCTTAGTGAAAGTTTGTTATATTCATATGTACATATGTGTGTAAATGTATAAATGTGTTTGTGTTTGTATCTTTGTAGGCAAATATTAATATCCTTAAAAAATTGGTTTTCTCTGACTTTACAGAGAAGAGATTTAAATAGAAATACAAATGTGATGAAAATAATTTAAATAATTAAATGCAATAAGATTGAGGGGAAATTTTTTTGTTGTTTTTTTTTTGAGACGAAGTCTCGCTCTGTCACCCAGGCTGGAGTGCAGTGGCGCAATCTCGGCTCACTGCAAGCTCTGCCTCCCGGGTTCATGCCATTCTCCTGCCTCAGCCTCCCGAGTAGAGTAGCTGGGACTACAGGCGCTCACCATGCCTGGCTAATTTTTTGTGTTTTTAGTAGAGACAGGGTTTCACCATGTTAGCCAGGATGGTCTCGATCTCCTGACCTCGTGATCCGCCTGCCTCGGCCTCCCAGAGTGCTGGGATTACAGGCATGAGCCACCGTGCCTGGCTGGAAATTTTTAACCTACCATCAATAGCCACCACTCAATAATTAAGTCAATATTATATTAATCACATAATAAGCATATATTGAGGTACTACCTTGTACTTGGTGTAATGGGCCATACAGAGATGACAAAGATCAAAGCCTATAGCTCTTGTGAGTCATGAAAACCCCTGCCATTTTAATTAATACCTGGATATCACTATATTTTTAACATGATTACATTCTTCTTTAGAAAGTAAGCTTAAAGACCAGTTGATTAAAAACAAAAGAAATTAGAGATTAAAAAAACAGAAGTTAAACCATGTTAGGTAGCTTGCCCAGGGTCAGTCAATTCTTTGTGGAGGAGACCCACCATGTGTTGTCAATAGTCAACAAAATAAATAATTCACCAAGCATACAAAAAGGCCTGCATTTTTTGTACAGTGTCATTTAAACCCTAATCAATTACTTCATCTTATATTTAGCAAAGAAATCGTGGCCTCTTTCAATGCTGGAAGAAAAACTGACCAAATTAGATTTATTAATGCATGCTGAACATTCTGGATGACTGAAAAAGGATTTTCTAGGCTAATTTTGATATTACTTAATGTAACTCTTACATTCTTAACTTAAGACGTAGACCCTGGAAAAAACAAACAAACCAAAGCCCTTGCATCCTTACTCTTTGGTCAAGACCTGAACTCAATTCATACTTGTTGACTCTCAGGCCTTCTGTGGTTTCATGGCAAACAGGGCCAATGAGACATTGACCAGTGCTGCCGATGAATTGCTGTGTGGCTAAAGGTCAATTATGAATCCACTCTACCGATCTGTTTCTTCAAAAAGAGCTGAAGAGGCTGGATGAGATTATACTTAAAACTCATCAAACTTGGAATTATATAACATTAAAGTTGGGTACTCAGATACAGACTTTATTCCTGAATTAGAATGCATCTTTTCTGTCTCAAAGACATTCTGGACTGCCTTGGTTAGTAAAGTTCACTCCCATCATTCTTAGATTTTGTGATGTAGCCATGTGGAAAAGATATTCATATGCCCTGGTCTTCTAAACCTCAAACATCAGAAAAAAAGCCATGAGTGGGGAAAATCATACTTGTTTCCTGTTTTTCAAGCCACTTCACCAAACAGGGTGACTCAAACTCTGAAATCCTTGATTGTAGCCAGGTACTCTTCAATGCTCATTACTAAATTCTTTCATGAAATTTTTATTAGGAGAGTTTCACTCAAGAAAGCCCCCTCAGTTTCATATAATTACAATTATTAAAGCATTTTCAAAAGTTCTTGTCAGCCAAGTGTGATAGCTTATGCCTGTAAACTCAGCAGTTTGGGAGGCTAATGTGGGAGGATTCCTTGAGCTAAGGAGTTGATACCAGCCTGAGCAACATGACGAAACCCTATCTTTACAAAGAAATTACCCGGGAGTGGTGGCATACACCTGTGGTCCCAGCTACCCAGGAGGCTAAGGTGGGAGGACCACTTGAGCCCAGGAGGTCAAGGCTGCTGTGCACCATGATCATGCCACTGTATTCTAGCCTGGGCAAGACAGCGAGATCCTATCTCAAAAAAAAAAAAAAAAAGTGCTTGACACTATTGGTGAAATGCAGATAATACAGGTTTTTTTTTTTAAACAGGATTTTATATATATACATATATATATGATATGAATATCTTATGTATATGTAAAGATATATATATATACATCTTTTTTTACATGATCTATATATATAGTGTGTATGTATATATTGATGGGTGTGTGTGTGTATGCGTGTATGCATTTTATCTTTATAAATGACTGGAACAAAGTCAAAACTGATTAAAACATTTGGTTATTCTGGAGTTTCCTAATACAAAGATCTGGCAAGATTTGAGTAAATAGGACTGTTTAACTGTACTCAAAGACATATTTCAAAAAAGTATTTGAAAGTTTATTGCTGAAAAATTTCAATGCAGAACCTCTTGTTGTTTATCCTTGTTTTTAATTGTATTAAAAATTTGTATAATAAAAATAGTTGAGTAAATTTAATTATTCATTTAGCTGAGTTAAAACTGAATTCTAGATATTATATAATTATTAAGCATCCCGTTGGACCACATGAACATGTGGGCTATTGAAAAATTATATAGTGCTCCTCAGTTTTCAATCTCTGTCTGCCAACTGAAATATATATAGATGCTAGATAAATTCAAACAATTAATGTTTTAATGCCTCGCTAATGTATGAGTAATTAAAAGAATTCCTATTGAATTAATCACTCACAACCCATTGACAAAGGGGAAAGAATGCTCATGTTTATTGTATTTCATCTTAGATCATCAATAGTTAAGTAGCTCATTCATGCATTCAGGAAATGTTCATATACATGTAACCATGAATATAATTACCTAGGCTCAGAATATCAACCATGCTCAGAATTTTCAATTTGACCTTATCTTTGAGTCTGTAGGCCTGGCCTTGAAATTCAACTAGTAATGTACAAGTGTATGCAGTTTGAGCTGGAGACTGGTTGCATTCAAGTCTATTATCTTCCCTAATTTTGCGCTTAGGAGCTTTTGAAAGGATAAAATTTTGTCCTATTTCTCAGTAAAAATGACATGATTTTCCACTTACCAATCATTTTTCTTCCATTAGCTAATATTACAATTGGCCCAGGACACTCATTAGAGCCACCAAATTGTTTTGAAAAGAAAGATAACATTTCATGCAAAATTTTGTTTAAAGAATACAATGTTGATAATAATCTTTCTAAGCCTCCTGCCTCTTCCATGATACAACTCTGTTATATTACTTCACTCCACAATTTTTAGATGTAAAATGAAGTTTAAGGCATGAATACTCAGAGACTAGAAATATGTTAATGACATCAAAATACTACCATGGTCACCAAAAGGAGGGACACATGAAGGAAGGAGAACTGGGAGATAGCAGGGAAGAACAAAACGAGAAGCCATGGTGATATTTAAAAATCTCTCATTCTTTCTTCTACTTTAATGGAGTTTTGTGACTGATGAAGCCTGCCCAAACTGATGAATTCATTATCCACTAAAATTTAAACTTTTATTTCCTAATTTTGTTGTATATTTTATTTTTCTTTAAAGTGCTTTAATATCAGACATTCCAAGGCTTAGATTTTCCATTTATCTGTTCTAGATCCTCTTTAACAGTAATACTTAAAACAAATTGCACATAGTAAAATATATTTATTCAGGCATTAGTAAAGCAGATTGAAAATTCAAATAATCAGAGCACATATTACTTATAGAAAAATAAAACTATCCTTTAGGTGTTGAGCCTATTCTAAAAATTAACATGAAAATAATGATTTTTTAATGCTTACAAGACCAAATCTACTATCAACTCTTTTCATAATCCTCTGACTGCATTTCTCTATTATTTGAGATTGTTCATCAGATTTATTTGTCAAGAACACCAACTATATGCTTTCTTACTCTACTCAGAGACAGTCTTCCCCTTGATGGCACATCTCCCCATAGTGTTTCGATAAGAAATTAACATGTTTCTTTCTCCTGTCATTCCCGCCATAATAGATCCAGTGCTATGCATTCCTTCCACATACCTTCTTCCCTAGAGCTATTTCTACCCTCGCATTGATGATTAGTTTCAAAGGTATTGATTTTCAAGGAATTTATGATAAAAGTATATAATATTTTGCAGTTAAGGAAAAAAGTAATACAGCAGCCTATAAAATGTAGTTTATAATATCTGTTTTACAGCATTTTAGGAATTATTTTGTCTATTTTCACACATGTCTGGATACATTTCTGTGGAGAATATATGGATTGTGAAAATATCTAAGTATTCCCACAAATACGAATCAGAAAAAATGTTTTCAGTTCATTTGGCCACTTGACCACTGCTATGGTATGAATATACATGTGTCCTCTCCAAAATTCATATTGAAATTAAATTTCCAGTATAACAGTATAAAGAGGGGAGGCCTTTTAGGAAGTGATGAGGCCATGAGGACTTCATCCACATTACGAGATCAGTGTCTTATAAAGGGCTTGATGGGATGAGTTTCCCCTTGTATCTATTCTTCCACGTGAGGACACAGTGTTTGTCACCTTTAGAGGACACAGCAATATGGTGCCATCTTGGAAACAGAGACTGAGTCATCATCAGCCTCTCAACATGCAGGTTTCTTGATCTTGGAATTCCAGCCTCCAGAACTGTAAGCAATGAATTTCTGTTGTATATAAATTACCAAGTCTATAGTATTTTGCATAGCGACATGAAGGGTATAATACAATCATTTATGTTTTGTGTCATTTATGTTATGGATTTATATGTGTATATGTATTTATTTATATACTTACCTATTTACCAAAATAACAAGGATTCAATAACTTCCATTTCTAGGCACTTTCTTGAGCCAAAAACTGATTTTTTTTTTTATGATTTTGTTTTGTTTTAAAAAATTGTTTTCTTGTTTTTAGTTTTTTATTTACTATTTCCTGTTGAAGAAAAACTGTTTATTTACAGAACCATGAATTACCATTATATTCCTAGATATTTAAAATATATAATAGATAACATAATAGAACATCTTCAAAGTTTTTTTATTTGTATTTCTTAACATTGACAATCAAAATCTAATTCAAATTATTCTCAGCTTTAATATCTGTTATGGTAGATTGGTCTGCTTATTTTTCTCTTTCTTTCTATACTAGGTATTGCTCTGATATGGGCTTCCATTTGGCAGAAGCTAGAAACAAAGTGAGGGGAAGCTATTAAAATAAAATCTAGATCTGAAATAAAATATCTCTGATGGTGAGAGGGGCACAGTGAAGATCAGAAAGCAGCAGGAATAAGATGCTTAGTTCATGACATCCAAAATAGATAGGACTTTTCAGAGTACATATTTCTAGTTAAAAATAAAAGACCCCGTAAAGCCTAATTCTTTGCTGTCTTGCAAACCTTCACAGGATTCTACCTAATGAAAATTATGTCCTTCGTCCCCCTGAGTTTTAATTGTTGACTATGTTATTGTTAACTTTCCCTGCCAGCCAGCATTACCATAAAAGGAATTGGTGCAAGTGGATTAGCAATGAGATTTCTAAGTATTCATTCTTCATTCATTCATGCATTTATTCTTTCAAAGTTCTATAGAGAGATCTATTTGAATGGTGAGTTTAATTCCAGAAGCTGTGAATACATATAAAACCCAAAGCAAGTAGAAAGAAGAAAACAGTAAAAATCACAGCAGAAATAAATAAAATGAATACAAAAAAATAAATAAAATTTATAAACCCTAAAAGTTAGCTTTTTGAAAGTTGGTGAACTTTCAGTCTGAATAACCAAGAATAACAGGAGATATTACAAATTATTAACTTCTGTATGCTTTCATAATGTAAAAGACTAAAAAAAACTAGAAATAGTAACATAATCAATATGATAAAGGATATTTAAGAAAACCCACAGCTTATAGTGTATTCAATGATGAAAGATTGACAGCATTCTCCCTAAGCTCAGGAATAAGACAAAGATGTTAATTCTTAGAACTTCTATTCAAAATTGCACTGAGGGCTTTAGCTAAGAGATTTAGGCAAGAAAAAGCAAGAAAAGCCAGACATGGTTGAAAATAACAAGTAAAACTATTTCTCTTCTCAGATAACATGATTGCATGTAGAAAATCTTAAGGGATCAACAAAAAATTATTATAGCTACTAAATGGTTTCAGTAAATTTGCATGATATGAAGTTAAGAGGTTAACTTTAATAAAGGTAATTAGTAAAATCTATTGTCTTTGTACTAAAAACAATAATACACACAAATTATAAAAAATCACAACATTAAAGATAATAAAATGCTTATGAATAAATTCAACAAAAAAATTGCAGGATTCCTATACTAAACACTACAAGTCATATTGAAAGAAACTAAAGAAAACTTAGTTAAAAGGATAGGCATCCTAGGAAAGAGAAAACTTAATATTGTTAAGATGGCAATACTCTTAAAAATTGACTTCAGATCCAAAAATAATCCTTCTCAAATTTTGCAATGTCTGTTTTTGCAGAAATAGACAAGTTAATTCTAAAATTCACATAGTATCGCAAAAGACCCAGCATAGCCGATTTTTTTTTTTTAAAAAGAACAAAATCAAAGTTGAAGGACTCATATTTCCCAAATCAAAAACTCACTATAAAGCTACAACAGTCAGGTCAGTGTGGTACTAGCATAAAAATAGACATGTAAAGCAATGGAACAGAATCGAGAGTACAGAAATAAACCCACACAGTTTTGGTCAATAGACCTTAGACAACAGTGTCTCATGGTCTTCTTTTCTTAACTTTCATTTTATTTTCAGGGCTACATTTTTCTGGCTTTGTTATATAGGTAAATTGCATGTAACGGGAGCTTGGTGTACAGATTATTACCCAGGTAATAACATAGTACATAATAGATAGCTTATTGATCTTATGCTCCTCCCACCTTCATCTCTCAAGTAGATCCCAGTGTCGATTTTTCCCTTCTCTGTGTTCATGTGTAGTCAATGGTTAGCTCCCACTTCTCAGTGAGAACATGAAGTATTTGGTTTGCTGTTCCTGTATTATTTCTCTTAGTATATTGGCCATTAGCTCCACCCATGTTCCTGTGCAGGATGTGATCTTATTTGACTTTATGACTGTGTAGTATTCCATGCTATATATGTGCAACATTTTCTTTGTCCAGTGTAGTGTTGATGGGCACCTAGAGTGATTCCATGCCTTTGCTGTCATGAATAGTGCTGTGATGAATATATATAAGTATGTGTCTTTTTGGTAAAACAATGTATTTTCCTTTGGGTATATATCCAATAATGGGATTGCTGGGTTAAAGGTAATTCTATTTTAAGTTATTCGAGAACTGTCCAACCTGATTTCCACAGCATCTGAACTAATTTATATTCCTATTTGCAGCATATAAGCATTCCTTTTTCTCTGCAACCTCACCAGCATCTGTTATATTTTGACTTTTTAATTATAGCCATTCTGACTGGTATGAAATGGTATCTCATTGTTGTTTTGATTTGCAATTCTCTAAAGATTAGTGATGGTGAGCATTTTTTTATATGCTTGTTGGCTGCGTGTATGTCTTCTTTTGAAAAGTGTCTCTTCATGAACTTTGTCCACTTTTTAATGGGGTTGTTTGGTTTTTGTTTGTAAATTTGTTTAAAATTTTAATTTATAAGTATAATTAAATTAATTAGAAATTAAATTTATAAATAAAAATTAAATATAAATTAAATTTATAAATATAAAGTTGCTTATAAGTTTTGGAGATTAGACCTTTGTTGGATGCATAGTTTGCAAATATTTTCTCCCAAAATACAAAATAGGTAAACGTTTTGAACTTTCTGTAGGTTGCCTGTTTACTCTGTTGATAGTTTATTTTGCTGTGTAGAAGCTCTTTATTTTAATTAGGTCCCATTTGTCAACTTTTGTTTTGTGGCAGTTGCATTTGGTGTTGTCATTATAAAATCTTTACCAGGACCTGTGTCCAGAATAGTATTTTCTAGACTTTCTTTGAAGGTTTTTATAGTATAAGGTTTTATATATTAAGGTCTTAATTCTTCTTGAGTTGATTTTTTTTTTATATGGTGTGAGGAAGTCATCCAGTTTCTATCTTCTACATCCAGCACTGTTTATTGAATAGAGAATTCTTTCCCTATTACTTGTTTATGTCAACTTTGACAAAGACTAGATGGTTACAAGTGTGTAGCTTTATTTCTGGGCTTTTTATTCTGTTTCATGGAATTATATATTGTTGTTTTTTTTTGTTGTTTTGTTTTTTCCTGTACCATGCTTGTTTTGATTAATGTAGCTTTGAGTATAGGTTGAAGTTAGATGATGTGATGTCTTCACCTTTGTTCTTTTTGTTTGGGATTTCTTTGGCTATTTAGGCTCTTTATTGGTTTCTTTTTTTTTCTTTTTTTTCATTTTTTTTCTAATTTTGTGAAGAATACTGTTGGTTGTTTGATAAGAATAACATTAAATCTATAAATCGTTTTGGGAATTATGGTCATTTTAACAAATTGTTTTGGGAAATATGGTCCTATCCATGAGCATGGAATGCTTTTCCATTTGTTTGTGTCATCTCTGATTTCTTGCAGCAGTCTTTTGTAATTGTCATTGTAGAGGCCTTTTGCCTCCTTGGTTAACCATATTCTTAGGTGTTTTTTTCTTTTTGTGGCTACTGTGAATAGGATCGCATTCTTGATTTAGTTCTAAGCTTGGATGTTGATGTCGTATAGAAATGCTACTGACTTTTGTACATTGATTTTGTATCCTGAAACTGCTGAAGTTGTTTATCATATCTAGGAGCTTTGGGGCAGAGAGTATGGGGTTTTCTAGGCAAAAAAAAAAAAATAATTATGTGATCTGCAACAATAGTTCGACTTCCTCTCTTAATATTTGAATGCCTTTTATTTCTCTCTCTTGCCTGGTTACTCTATGAGGACCTCCAGTACTATGTTGAATAGGAGTGGTGAGAGTGAGCATTGTTGTCTTTTTCTGATTTTCCAGGGAAATGGTTCCAGCTTTTGCTCATTCAGTATGATGGTGTCAGTAGGTTTGTCATAGATGGTTCTTATTACTTGTGGAATCTTTCTTCAATGCCTAGTGTGTTGAGAGTTTTAAGATGAAAGTTTTTTTTTTTTTTTTAATCGAAAGTCTTTCTTCATCTGTTAAGGTGATTATGTGGTTTTGTTTTTAGTTCTGTTTATGTGATGAATAACATTTATTGATTTGCATATGCTGAACCAACATTGCATGCCAGGTATAAAGCCTACTTGATTGTGGTGGATTAGATTTTTTATGTGCTGCTGGGTCTGCTTTGCTAGTATTCTGTTGAGAACTTTCAAATCTATGTTAATCAAAGATATTGGCCTAAAGTTTTCTTTTTCTTCTGTGTTTCTGTCAGGTTTTAGTATCAGAATAGTGCTGGCTTCATAAAATAAGTTAGAGAAAAGTTCCTTCTCCTCAATTTTTTAGATAGTTTCAGTTGGGATGCACTATCTCTTCTTTACACATCTGGTAGAATTTGACTGTGAATCCATCTGATCCTGGGCTTTTTCAGGTTAGTAGGATTTTTTATTAATATTAATTCAATTTGGGATCTCATTATTGTTCTAGTCAGGGTTTCAGTTTCTTCCTGGCTCAATCTTGGAATGTTGTGCATTTCTAATAATTTATCAATTTCTTGTAGGTTTTCTAGTTTGGGTGCATGGAGGTGTTCATAATAGTCTCTGAAGGTTTGTTTTATTTCTGTGGTGTCAGTGGTAATGTCCCCCTTGTCGTTTATGGTTGTTTTTATTTGGATCTTCTCTATTTTTTTCATTAGTCTAGCTAGTGGTTTATAAAACCCGCATTTGGTTTTGTTGATCTTTTGCATGCTATTTTTCATCTCAAGTTCTCTCAGTTCAGCTCTGATTTTGACTATTTCTTGTCTTCTGCTAGCTTCGGGGTTGGCTTGCTCTTGTTTTTCTAGTTCCTCTAGGTGTAGTGTCAGGTTGTTAATTTGAGATTTTTCTAACTTTTTGATGTGGGCATGTAACACCATTAACTTTCTTTTTAGCCTAGTTTTAACTGTGTCCCAGATATTCTGTATGTTTCTATCTCTAAAGACGGTCTTATTAACAAATAATGCTCATGCAACTAGAAATCCACATGAAAAAGAATAAGGTTGTACTCTTCCTTCATATGGTAGACAGAAATTAATTCAAAATGAATTATAGAACCTAACTGTATAAGCTAAAAGTATATAACTCTCAAAAGCAAACATAGGAGTAAACTTTCATGACCTTGATTTAGGTAATGGTTTAGTTCATATGAATCCAAAATTATAGCAACAAAAGAAAAAAATTATAAATATGGCCCTATCAAAATTAAAGACTTTTGGGTTTCAAAGCACACTGTCAGAAAAACAAATGAACAAACAGGATGAGAGAAAATATTTGAAATCATGTATATTATCATGGACTATTATCAAGAAAGTATAAATAATTTCTACTACACAACAATGAGAAGACAAATACCCAATTGAAAAAATAGACAATAATTTGAATGGATATTTCTTCAAAGAAGATAAACAAATGACAATAAGCACATGAAGAGCTGCTTAAAATAATTAGTCATTAGGGAAATATAAACTAAAACTACAATAAGATCCCACTTCATATCCACTGGAGTGGCTGTAAATAAAAAGTGGGACATTAACAAGTGCCACATGAATGTGGAGAGATGAGAACTCTCATATTGCTGATGGAAAGTGGTGCAATCTCTTTTGAAAATAGTTTGGCAGCTCCTCAACATACTGAACATACAGTTACTATATTACCAAGCAATTTTTCTCCTAAATAGCTACCCTAGAGAAATGAAAATGAATATTCAGACAAAAACTTCTGTACAAGTGTTCATAGCAACATTATTCATAATAGCCAAAAAGTAAAAACAACCCAAATACCCATCTAATGAATAGATAAACAAAATGTGCTATTTCTGTGCAATAGAATAATATTCAGTAATAGAAAGGAGTGAAGTGCTACAAGCTACCACATAGATCAACTGAAAACATTAAATAAAAAAGCTAATCACAAAAGACCACATATTACATGATTCTATTTATGTTAAAAATCCAAAATTGGCAAATACATAAAGTCAGAAAGTAGATTAGTGGTTACTAGGGCTTGGAGGAAAGAGGAAATGGGGAGTGACTACTAATGGAGTTGAGATTTCTTTTGGGGGTGATGAAAATATTTTAAAATTTCATAATGGTTATCATTGCAGAACACTGTTAATATACTAAAAGACACTAAAATGTAACTTTAAAAGAATGAATTTTATGATATGCATGTTATATCTCAATAAAGCTATTCTAAATAGGAAAATAACCCCCGATAATCATGTAAAATTTAATTTGATAAGAGCAAGGGCTGTTGCCAGGCCATTGTTCATTGCAGGTGGCTAGTGAAATAAATCAGGCCAATGAAGACTATGATTTAGACCAAATCAGATTCTTATTTCTCTGAGATCACTGTAGTTTTCAGGAAATACAATATGGGCAAGAAATTCATTGCAATTGTCTGAAGTAATTTCAACATTTCCGAGGTCCTAAGCATTGACGTCTACCTGGGTTAATTTTCTTTAGGGAAATGGAAACTTCTGTTGCCACTGAGTAAGGGCTGATTTAAGATTAGGAAGCAAAAATTCTCAAAGTGTAGATCATCCTTAAATAACACTCTAAGAAAGGATCAGGAGTACCACAGAAGTTCATGTATTTGTCATTGATACTTTTATAATGTTAATGTCTATATATTTTTAATATAAATTTATTCTCCCATTCCTGATTTGTGCATCATTCAAATTGACAATTGTTTTCTTCAGTTTCATGATCATTAGATGTTCTTGCATCAGAAAACAGTAGGATATCCTGAGATCATCAGTTCCCTAAACTATGAGAACCATTGTCCAAGCACTCCAATCTGATCACATCTTTTTCAAAGAAAGGGGGAAAAAAGTTTGCAAAGCCCCTTATTCTACCCTCTGAGAACATCTCCTTCATCATACAGCTAATCTAAAACCTCTCTGCTGTTTCCCACTATCATGTGTATCTCTTGTCAGCAAGGTCTGCAAATAACCCTCTAACCATTCAGTTCACATCTTGTAATGTTTAATGTCTTTTTTGTCTTTTCTGTACATTAGCTCCTGCCAAATGCTTTCTTTGAAGGGAGAACAAAATAAATTCTGTCCACTATGAAAGGCCAGACATAATTCCACCTTCAAAATGTTAAAAGTGATGAAATTGCATTTTACTCCTTTTGGGTTATACTTATTGGAAGGAAGCAGAAAGTTTTCTAATCCACATAAACAATGCCATCAACCACACAGGGAAAGAAGCCTGAATAAATGCATTGGTTCTGGCATTCTTAGAGCAGAATTACACCTTCCCAAGTTCTAGCTAGGAGCAAAATAAGAATTTGTGTGGTGTAGAATGTTTTTATTCTTGGCAGCCCTTAAATTTCCGTTAAAAAAAATAAAAATGGCTTTGAAGTCTTTTTGGATGCGCTATCACCCTCAGCAAACAATATTTTGATGAGTACAGAGTCAATGAATTATAAACAGATGGATTAAATTTCTAATAAAATACTCACGAGTTTTAAAACTTAGACAGCAGTATGTTGTTTCCTGTTATTTTGAACCTTATGGTTTCAAACTAGCAAAAAAGTTGTTGCAAATTATGGGTCTATATTAAATTTCTCCTAGGTTTTCCTATTCTTTAGTAAGCATCTCAAAGTAGAGACCTGAAGTCACTGTTTCACATTGTACTTTTTTATTTCTTTTTCTTTCTATCAAAAATCTGCCAGAAGTCTCCATGAGACAGGAACAGTTTTGTAAATCTGAATATAGATGTTCAAAGAGAACACCTCTAAGAAGACATCATTATTTTTCAAAGCAGTCACACCAACTATTTTCATGTTGAGGGGAAACAAAAGAAAAAATCCTGAAATTATAATACTATTCTTAGAATTCAATAGGGTCACTAGGTCCCATGCTGTGCTCCAGATATTAACTTTCTGGCTAAGCATTTCAAACTCAAGAAGCATTATGACATCCTCTTAGGCCATCTATCTATCTATCTATCTATCTATCTATCTATCTATCTATCTATCTATTGGTCACTCATGTGGCAATCTTTTCTCAGGTGATAAGAATGGAGTTAACATATTCTGCTTGCTTTATCTGTGGGTGGGAGAGAGAGATCGAAGTAGATAGAGAGAGAAGGGTGTATCATAGGGATAAGAATGAATGAAAAAAGGAGATGCGACGAGGGGAAGAGTGAGTCCATGTAATGAGAGAGGTAAGTCAGTCAGTCACTGGAGAAGTCAAAGTGAGAAAGAACAGCTGTATAACACAGACTTGCACAAGCACTGCTATCTCATTAGGGTTGATTAGCTGCAAGGAAATAAGGTGTGAGAGAAAGATTGGTTCTGTGGAAGAGAGGAAATTCTTCATTTATTATTTGGAGGGATAGAGTTTCAGTGTTCTCAGCCTCCCCTTCCTTTTCCCACTTCTCCCAGCACCCAAGCACCATTACTTATGCTTGATTTACATACTTCTCAAGACTCAGTGAGTATTTTTTATATTATTTGTGGATACAGCCAACCTAAACCATACATCAGAAAAGCATGATAAATATTAATGGAGGAGAAAAAAAGTATATATGGAAAATGCTGCTATAAAGATGTGACTTAAAATGTTTTCCTCCAGATTGAGAATAAATGGATAATAAAGTGAGGACAACAGGATGTGAGAAAGCAAAACACAAGACAGTTAAGTCATGTTTGCATGTGACTGGAGTCAAGAAACGTCAGCTGGCTGAACTCAGGAAGAATTCAAAGGATTTTTGTACTTTGGAATACCAGTATAGTGGTAGCATAATCGTTCTGCCAGCTTTGAGAACAAAGGCGGAGTTATTGGAGTTACTATACAGTACCTGTTGGGAAAAAAGATGAAGATATACCAAAGGCAAACTTTACTAATACTAAAATTTGTCTAGGACACAAAAAAAGAGAGGCGACAAATCCTTGAAGAAAAGCTTCGCCTGTGCCAAGAGTGTACTTTAAGCTGCCTTTAACCAGCAAGCTCTTAATCACTAACAATAATGAAATGCAAGCTATAGGAAAAATATATGCCGTATATATAACATTTGATTATTTTTTTCTGCTGGACAACCAGAGGACATTGGGGATGAAAACCCATCATAGGTACTGTAAAATGTTCATTGCTTTTAAAACGCAGGTGACAGTCTCATGAGTCTGAGACCAAGACAGCTTTTGAACATGCTAAGTGCAGGAGGACAGGTCCCTACTACCTTGGCTGATCCAGCTCTTGCCTCGTAGAAAAAGAATAACGATTTCTTATTCAACAATTGGTTTTTAGTTGGAATGAATCCCTGTAATAAAAGACAAAGCAATAGAAAAATGGAAGTACATTAACATGTATATTTCATGTATACATGGGAGACACCAGGAAATAAGTACTAATAGTTCTCAAAGAGGTGGCTTTGAATTCCAGTTTTTACAACATCTTCAACAAAGAACAGTAACATTTTAGAGAAGAGACAAAATAAAGAAAAAGGCCTTTGATTCTCTAGAACCATGATTTGGAGAAAGACAAATAAATGACACATAAGGGCTAGTTAGTAAAATTTATTAATGTAAATTCTTCTGGTATCATCTGAAGATGATAAGGGTCTAAAGTTGTCTTCAGTGGTTAACTTTTGTTCTCCTAGTTAGAAGAAGAACAGGGTGTCTTTTGTCTTTTTAAATCTATTTCCTGCTTTTAGCAGATAGGGGAAGGATGAGGTTTTTCTGTATCTGCTATTTCTTAAAATGCCTTCAGCTCAACAACTGTTCATATTTGGTGGTATATTCTAGTCTCCCATACACTCTTCCTTGCAATTTTCAGGCAGAATGCACTGAAAATGCAACATTCTAAGACAAGGAAGAACTATCTAGAACAGCCTTGGTTCTGTACTCATCCCTTTTAAAAAAAGGATGTACTATAATACATCAGCCTAGTGGCCCAAGTATTACCTAAGGTATAAAACCCAGAGTAGAATAGTTTCAGTCAACTGTTGTAAGACACTGGGCACAGACGAGACTCTTTCCACACTGGATTGCTTTCCTGAGCCTTGGGGTACCAGCTTGCCATGAATCCTAGTCTTGTGTTAGTTCTTGCTGCCTATTTGTAACAAAGTTTCTTTGCCTAACTTTTGTGCAAGTCTTCTGTCTTACTGGATTCGTACTCTGGCAGCTGGGTTTGTGCAAAACCTCCTGCCAGACTTAGACATTTAAGCAGAAATTGGCAAGGTGTTTAAAACCCTCCCCTGGGATTGGTAACCAATGCAGGATGCTCCCCTCCTAGGAATTGATACTGGTGCATGGTATTTCTGCTTAACAATAAGGGTGACCAAATTACAGTTTAAATATTTAACATAGCTATATAAAGCTTGTAAATAGTAGCAATAGCTAAACTTTTGATGACAAAGTTATGCAAACACATCAGGCAATAGAGAATTGCCTACTGGGTGACAACAGTGGTTAATCTGCTGTACTTGATAAAGTTACTTAAAAAACAAAACAAAAAAAAATGAGACTTTGGAGCGACACAACCTGACACAAGCCCCAGGTTCACTACTGACCAGTAGCATGATTGTGCTCAAATTTAATGTCTCTGATTGTTATGAACTAGAATTTGCATACAAAGAACCCAGTTATGAAGATAATAAAAGCATGCTTATCTATCTCATAGAGCTATTGTGATGTTCTAATACTGTGACGTTCTAATAGCAAATGGGAAAAATTTTCTAGGTGTGAAGTGCTATGGAACTGTAAGCTATAATTTATCACTAATTAAATACCTCCCTACCACTCAGACAGTTCCAGCAGCCTCCTCATCTATGAAGGGCAACTTCAAACTCATGGTACAAATTTGCCACATTGTATCATATTCAGTACTTAGTTGTTTAGACCTCTAAATATCCTGGGAATGGCTTCCATCCTTATTAAAAGAGGATTTGTTTAATGAAGAACTTGTTACTATCATAATAAATTCTGCTATTTGTTTTGAAGATCTGTCATCAGATACTTCACTGTTAGAATAAAGACTCTTAAAAATGAAAACATTTATATCAAACTAACAATGTGTGGTGGAGAAACATACCACCAACAAACACAAAATGAACTGTTTTGCTCTCTTTAATGGACTTGAACTTTTTCAGCATGTCAAATAACTACTATTCTTTAAGATTCAAAGGTTATTGAATTGAGTTTGTGATTTGAACAAAATGTATTGTTAAATCAGATAAGTATTGTAAAAACCAATTGTGTATACAGAAAATGACACTACAGTATAATTGTCTAGTAATACGAGGGTCATCATTTGGATAACACTGTTGAAATGACCATTAAAAATAAAATATATTCATGTTAGTACATTTCAATACAATTTGTTCTGCATTTCCATCTTAACAACCACAAAAATTTACATCAATTTTTCTGTGTGAGTCCTTTAAAAAGCAAATTGTTTTTGAGACTAGTACTTTTCCAGTTCATTGGAAACTAAGGCTATGAACTGAAGACAATTATAATATAACTCTTAATTCTCCGGGCCTGGATGACTGACAGGTCCCAGGTGCTTTCATCTAGAGATGATATTCTCCGGGTGGCAGAGCGTGGGTCCAGGGTAGATTTCACAGACCGTTAGGTTGATGGCTCTGCAATTGCTTCCTGGTCTGTCACTTGTCTGCCTGTTGATGGGCTCTGATGGGTTCTACTGGTCCCCTTAGGTATGGTATAATTTTGTCTTGACATCTTTTTGATCCTGAGGTAATGGAGTATTTTATCAATTTTAGTGAGTAGGTCTTGACCAGATTTTTTTTTCCCCCAGAAGATCAACATTCTCAGCTGTTTGGTCAGGGAGAGCAGGAAAGAGGTAGACAGAAGGCCTCTTTGCCTCTCTCATGTATGCTTGTTGTGTGAACTTTTATAATGCATTCCAGATGGCAGCATCCCTATATTCATCCAAAAGAGAAAGTTTTAAGTAACACAGCCATGCGCAGTTAACTCTAATTAGAGTAAAAGGACCCTCATCAGAGGTCTGTTGTCAGGGGATTTGGATGTTGAGTTTCTGTAACGTTACCTATATTGTAGTAGTGTGATTTTGGTGATTTCTGGATTTCTTAATGAGCTTTAATATAAGTCATCAAACCAGCAGGATGTATCTATCCAGCAATTTCCAGGATAAAAGGAGAATAGAATGGTAGGCTCTAGAAAATTCTGTAATCTTCATATTGAGTGTTTGAAGAGATGTTACTTTGCTGACATTAGGTTCATCAGAGAAAGGAGGAAGGTGATGAATGATTCTTTTTTTTCAAATTAAAAACAATTATTAGAATGTTATATTCTAATAACAAAATTGAACAAGATTTGTTCCTGGATCCTCATTAGCATTAATGGAATTAAATTGATTTTGATATGACTTAGAAGAAGTGGAGAAGAGCAAGGTTCATCTATTAAAAATAAAAATGTTATTTACCCAAAATTACTAGTTATAAGACTCAGGTTAAGAAATTATGGTCTTTGAGATGAGATATTTCTTTAAAATCTTATACGTAATAAATCTAAAGCTCTACAGTTCACTTAATACCATTTTATTAATCTTGTGTCACTTATGCAAATATACATTTTCTACAGAAGCAACAATGCCAACGATGTGTAATTGATGTTTTGAGAGTTCTGATTGCATAGTATTTGATTTTCTTTTACAGATGTTTTACTTTAAAAACATAATAAATGTGATTTGATGTCAAGTGTTTCACATTTTAAAATAATCGCATGCTAATTCAATATGCACTTATTGAATGCCTACTTGCACTCAACAAATACGATGTTTGGGACTGGGACTACAGAGGCGAATAAAATCGTGGCCCTCGTGGGGCAGATCATCCCATGGAAATAAATCATGTAATCATGTTCTCAGTTTTGTCTTCACAGCCATGGTTACCATGACATCTCTTAAGTTTTCTTTTCTCTGGCTGTTTGCTCTTCTGGCTGCTAGAAAATTTGAATTAGTAGTTCATCACCAGCTTCTGTTAAGGGCTATATAACTGATTTTATTATTCTTACCAACTGTTTTTGCTTCATTTTTTGTCCTCATTTCCTCATTTATTTAAATCTATTTTTCTCATAAGCTGCATGTATTTTATTTTAAAATGAGTTGTGGTATCAGTAAATGGGGAAAAATAAACAAAGTACTTTTCTCTCCCAATGAGCATTAATAAAGCTGAATTTGTGTTGTTTTTAATAAATATATGTTGAATGATTGGTTAATTACAAACCCACAACCCAGTGTTTTTTACTGAGTATTAGGTTTCATTATTGTTGCTGTCTTGCTTTGTAGGATCAGGAAAGATACAAGACTTTCTTTGGGAAAGAATTGTCCTGCTACTCACATTTCCATAGCTGGGCCTTTTTAAATAAGAGCTAGAATGGCATTAAGGAATGGTGCCTAAGAGAACATAAGGAAGAAAATTGTGGAAAGATAATTTTGGGACCCAGGGTGTTTGTTAGAATAAATAACATTGGATTGGGGCCAGATCATGAAGGATCTTACATAACATATCAATTTACATTTTATTTCAAAAATACTTATTGTCTGTGCCTTTCTTGTAGAGCTCTGTCATAAAGATGGAATGTAGTACAATTCCGATGCTCAGACCTTTTCCCACACAGTTTGTTGTGCTTTCTTACCATGACTGACTATATATTAGCAAGTGGAAACATAGTGAGAGGTTGAGATAAGACATTAAGTGTTAAGTAAAGACTTGAATACTTTTAGTACATTACATTATTAAGACCACCTTGAGTGTTATTCAATTAAGGTGGTCTTAATAATGATATGACAAGAAGCGTTTGTGAATATTTACTCTGAATGTAACAAGATGAATGACGTGCATCTCCTCTGTTTCAGCATCATCAATCGCTGCATTAGTCATGGTCTTGATAACTCCTATTATCTGTACCTTTGTTGGATGAATGAACGAAGGCACTGGGCTTTATTTCACAACAAACTCATGGACTGATATGTCAGTGGGTGTTCTGACTGATGTATCCATGTATACTATTTGTCTCCACACAAGATTGACTCTCTGCTGCTTTCAAGGGTTTATAGCATGTAATCCTGATGGAGAACCCACATTCAAACTGTGAACAACAATTGAATAGAAGAGATAGGAATATCGCTGTCAAACGCTTACCTAATTATTTTTCTAGAAGAGTTACAAAGAAATACAAAGAGTATTGACAGTCAAAGTGTACATAACATTAACTAGGCACCAGAAACATTTTTAAGAATGTAAGTAGAATACATCATTATTAATATTTAAATCTTATGAGAACTCTTTGAAGTAGGCAGTTATTATCAACATCATCTCTATTCTACAGAAGAGAAAAAACAGCGTAAAAGTTTAAATTTATTGCCTAAGAGGACATAAGGGAGGACATTATGTGAATATTTTGGGGGATATTTTTGATAGAATAAATAAAATTGGATTGGGGCCAAATCATGAAGGATCTTACATAACAGATCAATCCACATTTCATTTCAAAAATATTTATTGTCTTAGGTACTGAGGAATATAGCAGTGACATGAGATATAAACACAATTTTCTTCAACTCCTTATTTTACTGATCTGAGTTGCAGAGGACTGAGGCCACATGAAAATCTTGCAGTTAGTAGAAAAAAGTAATTTCTACATTTGTTTATATCATTATCAGTTCAGTTACCTCACCTCAATGTCACTCTGCCTTTTTCATATTACTTTAACTTTTTTTATATCTGGAATTAAACATTTTACTCTGTCTTTATAAAATGTCCTTCCTTTTCTTGAGGTCAATTGTACAGAATTACAATCTCTTAGGTGGACGGTGAATGCTTACGGAGTAAATTAATGAAAGTTAATGAAAGTTAAAGGCAGATTTAGCCTTAGGGATTTTGCACTTACTTCTCTCTTACCCTGAGACTCAATTCTGCCAGATATTTTCTTGGCAAATTTTCTTATATACATTTTTTAAAATTCCTGTTCTGACCATCTTACTGAATAATGTCACCTCTCCCTCCTTGATTTGTCCACCCCTCTTGATATTCTTTACTCTGCTCTGCTTTCTCTTCTATCATTAATAATTATCCACTTATAACAAAATAATTTACTTATATATAATTTTTAATATTTTTAACTGTAATGCCTCCTTAAGAAAGTAAGTAACATAAAGATAAGAAACTTAATTTTGTTTGCTACTGTATCCAAAATGCCTAGATCATGGCAGGCACTCAACATGTATTTATTGGATATATGAATAAATGAATAAGCAGAAAGTAAATGTCAGTGGAAAAAAGAAATTGGCTTCTCTCACTTTTGTTTTGTTAGTTGTAATCTCTTACAACTCTGTTTCAGGTCATAAAAAGTCAAAAGAGTGAGGATAAATTTAAAACAAACAAACATGGTAATTTCTTGTGAAAGTCTCTTCAAATCTGGCATCTAGATCTGAATATAGACATCATAGAATGAAAATATTCATTGTAAATCATATTGCTATGGGCAATAGTTTAAGAGTTGTAATGGAAGAGACATGTAAGTTAATTAGCTTGTAATATTTCTGAAATTTCTTGGTAAATATTGTAAATGTACAGCGACCAGGATTATCAGTCAGGAGTTTATTCAGGGATATTTAAAGATCTAGGTTTGCAATTATCAAGAGATATTTGGTTTATTAATAGGATGTACACACAATCCTCCAGAAGTGCCCATTCCCAATAGGAAACATTTGAGCTGAGATTCAGGATAAAATCTCAACCCGTCATTAGGTAGGTTGCAATCCTATTCATGTCCAGAAACCATTTTGTTTCCTGCTCTCAAAAGATAAGAAGTGACAGATTGCAAGTGTACTATAGAATGCATCCAACCCAAGAATTCATTTTCAGCCCAAAGCATTTCCAATGGGCTTGGCATTTCTTTATCAGAAAGAAAACGTCAAGAACATAATATTATCTTCATACATTTTCTAATTAAAATGTACACAACTCTTTTAAAAAAGGATGAAGAAATAAGTTGACTAAATTATAAAATCCCATGAATATTTCCATAGTGAAATGAGTGTAATTACCAGCACCTCAAGGATAGATTTCTATGCATTTTAACAAATATTTACAGTGACAAATTATATTAACTTATTAATTCAGATATTGACCATTACGATTACAAGGTCTAATCACATAACCTGAATATGTCTGGTTTGGGTTTTTACTTTTGGTTTTGATACACTATACTACTTTGAAGGCTTTCACTTGTCAATTCACTGTAAGAGGAAATAACAGGGCAATATATACAAATTTAATATGCAATTTTTTTTATTATACTTTAAGTTCTGGGATACTTGTGCAGAACGTGCAGGTTTGTTACATAGGTATACATGTTCCATGGTCGTTTGCTGCACCCATAAACTCATAATCTACATTAGGTATTTCTCCTAATTATCCCTCCCCTTGCCCCCCACTCCTTGACAGGCCTCAGTGTGTGATGTTTCTCTCCCTGTGCCCATATGTGCTCATTGTTCAAGTCCCACTTGTAAGTGAGAATATGTGTTGTTTGGTTTTCTATTCCTGTGTTAGTTTGCTGAGAATGATGGTTTCCAACTTCATCCATGTCCCTGCAAAGGACATGAAGTCATTCTTTTTTATGTCTGCATAGTATTCCATGGTGTATATGTGCCACATTTTCTTTATCTAGTCTAACATTGATGGGCATTTGGGTTGGTTCCAAGTCTTTGCTATTGTGAATAGTGCAGCAATAAACATACGTATGCATATGTCTTTATCGTAGAATAATTATAATCCTTGGTTATATGCCCAGTAATGTGATTACTGGGTCAAATCATATTTCTGGTTCTAGATCCTTGAGGAATCGCCATACTGTCTTCCACAATGGTTGAACTAATTTACACTTCTGCCAATAGTGTAAAAGTGTTTCTGTTTCTCCACATCCTCTCCAGCATCTGTTGTTTCCTGACTTTTTAATGATTGCCATTCTAACTGGCATGAGATATTATCTCATTGTAATTTTGATTTGCATTTCTCTAATGACCACTGATGATGAGCTTTTTTTTGTATGTTTGTTGGCCACATAAATGTCTTCTTTTGAAAAGTGTCTGTTTATACATACCCTTTGCTCACTTTTTTTATGGGGTTGTGTTTTTTTTGGTAAATTTGTTTAAGTTCCTTGTAGATTCTGGATATTAGCCCTTTGTCAGATGGAGAGATAGCAAAAATTTTCTCCCATTCTGTTACTTGCTTGTTCACTCTGATGATAATTTCTTTCACTATGCAGAAGCTCTTTAGTTTAATTAGATCCCATTTGTCAATTTTGACTTTTGTTACCATTGTTTTTGGTGTTTTAGTCATGAAGTCTTTGCCAGTGCTTATGTCCTGAACAGTATTTCCTAGGTTTTCTTCTAGGGTTTTTATGGTTTTAGGTCTTACATTTAAATCTTTAGTTGATCATGAGTTAATTTTTGTATAAAGTGTAAGGAAAGGGTCCAGTTTCAGTTCTCTGCATGTGGCTAGCCAGTTTTCTCAACTCCATTTATTAAATAAGGAATTCTTTCCCCATTGCTTGTTTTTGTCAGGTGTATCAAGGATTAGATTGTTGTAGATATGTGCCGTTATTTCTGAGGCATCTGTTCTGTTCCTTTTGTCTATATATCTGTTTTGGTACCAGTGCCATGCTGTTTTGCTTACTGTAGCCTTGTAGTATAGTTTCAAGTCAGGTAGCATGATGCGTCCAGCTTTGTTCTATTTGCTTAGGATTGTCTTGGCTATATGGGCTCTTTTTGGATTCCATATGAAATTTAGAGTAGTTTTTTCTAACTATGTGAAGAAAGTCAATGGTAGCTTGATGGGAATAGCATTGAATCTATCAATTATTTTGGGCAGCATGGCCATTCTCACGATATTGATTCTTCCTATTCATGAGCATGGAATGTTTTTCCATTTGTTTGTGTCCTCTTTTATATCGTTGGGCAGTGGTTTGTAGTTCTCCTTGAAGAGGTCCTTCACATCCCTCATAAGCTGTATTCCTAGGTAGTTTATTCTCTTTGTAGCAATTGTGAATAGGAGTTTGCTTATGATTTGGCTGTTTGTCTATTATTGGTGTATAAGAATTCTTGTGATTTTTGCACATTGATTTTGTATCCTGAGACTTCGCTGAAGTTGCTTATCACCTTAAGGTGATTTGGGGCTGAGACAATGGGGTTTCCTAAATATACAATCATGTCATCTGCAAACAGAGACAATTTGACTTCCTGTCTTCCTGTTTGAATATCCTTTATTTCTTTCTCTTGCCTGATTGCCCTGGCCAGAACCTCCAATACTATGTTGAATAGGAGTGGTGAAAGAGGGCGTCATTGTCTTATGTCAGTTTTCAAAGGGAATGCTTCCAGGTTTTGCCCATTCAGTATGATATTGGCTGTGGGTTTGTCATAAATAGCTCTTATTATTTTGAGATATATTCCATCAATTCCTAGTTTACTGAGTGTTTTTAACATGAAGGGGTGTAGAATTTTATCGAAGAACTTTTCTGCATCTATTGAGATAATCATGTAGTTTTTGTCATTGGTTCTGTTTATGTGATGGATTACATTTATTGATTTGAGTATATTGAACCAGTCTTTCATCTCAGGGATGAAGCCGACTTGATTGTGATGGAAAAGCTTTTTAATGTGCTTCTGGATTAGGTTTGTCAGTATTTTATTTAGGATTTTCTTATTGATGTTCATCAGGGATGTTGGCCTGAAATTTTCTTTTTTTTTTGTTGTGTCTCTGCCAGGTTTTGGTATCAGGATGATGCTGGCCTCATAAAATGAATGAGGCAGGAGTCCCTCCTTTTCAGTTGTTTAGAATAGTTTCAGAAGGAATGGTACCAGCTCATGTACCTCTGGTAGAATTCAGCTGTTATTCCATCTGGTTCTGGACTTTTTTTGGTTGGTAGGCTATTAATTACTGCCTCAATTTCAGAACTTGTTACTGACGTATTCAGGGATTTGACTTCTTTCTGGTTTAGTCTTGGGAGGGTGTATGTGTCCAGGACTTTATCCATTTCTTCTAGATTTTCTGGTTTAATTGCATAGAGGTGTTTATAGTATTCTCTGATGGTAGTTTGTATTTCTGTGGGATCATTGGTAATCTCCCCTTTATCATTTTTATTGTGTCTAATTGATTCTTCTCTCTTTTCTTCTTTATTAGTCTGGCTAGTTGTCTATCTATTTTGTTAATCTTTTCAAAAAACCAGCTCCTCCATTTACTGATTTTTGAAGGGTTTTTCATATCTCTATTTCCTTCAGTTCTGCTGATCTTAGTTATTTCTTGTCTTTTGCTAGCGTTTGAATTTGTTTGCTCTTGCTTCTCTAGTTCTTTTAATTGTGATGTTAGGGTGTTGATTTTAGGCCTTTCTTGCTTTCTCCTGTGGGCGTTTAGTGCTATAAATTTCCCTCTAAACACTACTTTAGCTGTGTCCCAGAGATTCTGGTATGTCATGTCTTTGTTCTCATTGGTTTCAGAGAACTTATTTATTTCTGCCTTAATTTCATTATTTACCCAGTAGTCATTCAGGAGCAGGTTGTTCAGTTTCCAGGTAGTTATGCGGTTTTGAGCGAGTTTCTTAATCCTGAGTTCTAATTTGATTGCACTCTGGTCTGAGAAACTGTTTGTTATGATTTCCATTCTTTTGCATTTGCTGAGGAGTGTTTTACTTCCAATGATGTGGTCGATTTTAGAATAACTGCTGTGTGGTACTGAGAAGAATGTATATTCTGTTGATTTGGCAGGGAGAGTTCTGTAGATGTCTATTAGGTCTGCATGGTCCAGAGCTGAGTTCAAGTCCTGAATATCCTTGTTAATTTTCTGTCTTGCTAATCTATCTAACTGTCTAAGCACTTCTTGTTGCATTTATCCCTTTACCATTATGTAATGGTGTTCTTTGTCTTTTTTGATCTTTGTTGGTTTAATGTCTGTTTTGTCAGAGACTAGGATTGCAATCTCTGCTTTTTTTTTTTTTTTTTTTTTTTTTTGCTTTCCACTTACTTGATAAATCTTCCTCCATCCCTTTATTTTGAGCCTATGGGTGTCTTTGTACTTGAGATGGGTCTGCTGAATACAGCATACCAATGGGTCTTGACTCTTTATCCAATTTGCCAGTCTGTGCCTTTTTATTGGGACATTTAGCCCATTTACATTTAACGTTAATATTGTTATATGTGACTATCATCCTGTCATTATTATGCTAGCTGGTTATTTTGCCCATTAGTTGATGCAGTTTCTTCATCGTATTGATGGTCTTTACATTTTAGTTTTTTCTTGCAGTGGCTGATACCAGTTTTTCCTTTCCATATTTATTGCTTCCTTCAGGAGCTCTTTTAAGGCAGCCCTGATGGTGAAAACAATCCCTCAACATTTGCTTGTCTGTAAAGGATTTTATTTCTCCTTTGGTTATGAAGCTTAGTTTGGCTGGATATGGAATTCTGGGTTGAAAATTCTTTTCTTTAATAATGTTGAATATTGGCCCCCACTCTCTTCTGGCTTGTAGGGTTTCTGCAGAGATATCCACTGTTAGTCTGATGGGCTTCCCTTTGTGGGTAACCCAACCTGTCTCTCTGGCTGCCCTTTACATTTTTTCCTTCATTTCAACCTTGGTGAATTGGACAATTATGTGTCTTGGGGTTGCTCTTCTCAAGACGTATCTTTGTGGTGTTCTCTGTATTTCCTGAATTTGAATATTGGCCTGTCTTTCTAGTTTTGGGAAGTTCTCCTGGATAATAGCTTGAAGTGTGTTTTCCAACTTGGTTCCATTCTTCCTGTCACTTTCAGGTACACAAATCAAACATAGGTTTGGTCTTTTCACATAGTCCCATATTTCTTGGAGGTTTTGTTCATTCCTTTTCATTCTTTTTTCTCTGTTCTTGTCTTCATGCTTTATTTCATTAAGTTGATCTTCAATCTCTGATATCCTTTCTTCCACTTGATTGATTCAGCTATTGATACTTGTGGATACTTTGTGAAGTTCCCATGTTGTGTTTTTCAGCTCCATCAGGTCATTTATGTTATTCTCTGAGCGGATTATTCTAGTTAGTAACTCTTCAAACCTTTTATCAAAGTTCTTAACTTCCTTGCATTGGGTTAGAACATGCTCCTTTAGCTCAGAAGAGTTTGTTATTACCCACCTTCTGAAGTCTACTTCTGTCAATTCATCAAATTCATTCTCCATCCAGTTTTGTTCCCTTGTTGGCAAGGAGTTGTGATACTTTAGAGTTGAGGAGGCATTCTCATTTTTGGAATTTTCGATCTTCTTGTGCTGGTTTTTCCTCATCTTTGTGGATTTATCTACCTTTGCTCTTTGCTGTTGGTGACGTTTGGATAGAGTTTTTGTGTGGTCATCTTTTCTGTTGATGTTGATACTATTGCTTTCAATTTGTTGGTTTTCCTCCTAACAGTCCAGTCCCTCTTCTTCGGGTCTGCTGGAGTTTGCTGGAGGTCCACTTTAGACCGTGTTTGCCTGGGTATCACCAGCAGAGGATGCAGAACAGCAAAGATTGCTGCCTGCTTCTTCCACTTGAAGCTTTCTCCCAGAGGTGCACCTGCCAGATGCCAGCTGGAGCTCTCCTGTATGAGGTGTCTGTCGACTCCTGTTAGGAGGTCTTCCCAGTCAAGAGGCATGGGGATCAGCGACCCACTTGACAAGTCAGTCTGTCCCTTAGCAGAGCTCGAGCACTATGCTGGGAGATCTGCTGCTCTCTTCAGAGCCAGCAGGCAGGAACATTTAAGTCTGTTGAAGCTGCACCCCCAGCTGCCACTTCCCCCAGGTGCTCTGTCCCATGGAGATAGGAGTTTTATCTATAAGCCCCTGACTGAGGTCGCTGCCTGTCTTTCAAGATACCCTGCCCAGAGAGGAGGAATCTAGAGAGGCAGTCTGGCTACAGCAGCTTTGGGGTGCTGTGGTGGGCTCCGCCTAGTCTGAACTTCCTGGTGACTTTGTTTACACTGTGAGGGGAAAACCACCTACTCAAGCCTCAGTAATGGCAGATGCCCCTTCCCACACCAAGCTTGAACTTACCAGGTTGACTTCAGACTGCTGTGCTGGCAGCAAGAATTTCAAGCCAGTGAATCTTAGCTTGCTGGGCTCCATGGGGTTGGGATCTGCTGAGCAAGACCACTTGGCTCCCTGGCTTCAAACACCTGTCCAGGGGAGTAAATGGTTCTGTTTTGCTGGCATTCCAGGTGCCACTGGGGAAAAAGCAAACAAATAAACAAAGAAACAAAAAACTCCTGCAGCTAGCTCGGTGTCTGCCCAAAGGGTCTCCCAGTTTTGTGCTTGAAATCCAGGGCCCTTGTGGTGTAGGCACCCAAGGGAATCTTCTGGTCTGTGGGTTGCAAAGACTGTGGGGAAAATGTAGAATCTGGGCCAGATAGCATTGTCTCTCACAGCATGGTCCCTCATGGCTTCCCTTGGTTAGAGGAAGGAATTCCCCAACCCCTTGCACTTCCCAGGTGAGGTGATGCTCCACCCTGCTTCGGCTCACCTTCTGTGGGCTGCACCCACTGTCTAACCAGTCCCAATGAGATTAACTGAGTACCTCAGCTCAAAATGCAGAAATCACCTGCCTTCTGCATTGGTCTCACTGGGAGCTGCAGACCGGAGCTGTTTATATTTGGCCATCTTGCCCAGGAATCTGCAATTTTCTTTTTGGAATTACTATAGGATTTTAAGAAAAGGAGAGGATAATAGAGATGCTGAATTTAAAAAAGGACACCAAAGTAAGGAAGCATTTTAAGCCTCATAATGCTAAACAAGCACATCTGTACATCAATATAGTTTAATGGATATTACAGTTAATATTTTAAAAAGTTTGGCTGCTGAGCAATTCTATAAAGTTCCTACTACACAAATATACCCATAAAATCTAAAAGTTGACAGTTTTAAGTAAGGACACTTTCTATCAACATATGATTAGCAATGTATAGAGTTGAATAGTCCATACAATTTCTGGACTTTTTCCTTCAGTTAAAAATAACCTTCTTTTAGTTTTGTCATTATATATTTTGCTTATTGTGAGTTCATAAGCACCACTAAATTGCGTAGTGATACATATTTGAGTCATCACTACTCTTTGATCAATATTTTTTTCCAATAACTGGATCTTAAGCCAGTATGGGTTGTAATAATTATCCCCCACTCATATTCCTAATGTGTTTTTACATCCAGGTAGATATTTACAATCTGCCAATTCCTAGTTTTCTTGTAAGTTTACACTTTATTGGAGATATCTTGCCAAATAATTGTGCTTTTTAAATAACTTTAATACGTTATCAAGTCCAGTGTCTAGGTAATTTTATGAACATTGTCAGCTAATACAACATCACATAACTAAGCTTGTTTTCTCTTATGATGTAAATAATACACAATCCTCATATGTCACTAGAAGCAGTTAATTGTTTTTTCTAAGTACTTGTCATAAAGGTTTTTTTTTGTTTTTGTTTTTGTTTTTTTTTTTAAATAGAGAATGGGAATGGTAATAACTTAAGTAAAGGGTAACCAGCTCCCTGGGCTTCATCTAAGTCTACCTTGCCCAAATATTTACTGGTTGCTGCTTCCAATAATCATCTTTATTGGATTTAATGATTTATTTTGCTGTTACTTCATGTGATTCCTAGATACTCTTCAGATAAAATAGCCCTCCTTTCACATCTCAAAATATACAACAGCAGAATATCCTGTTCTGCTGTTGTTGAAAGTACAAAAGGTTTGTACTGTGATTCCAGACTCAACATCAGTATACTTTGTTCAGAAAGACACTGACTTTCAACCTAACTTTCACCAATGCAAAAAGGAATGGAAGGAGAGAGTATGAAGTGCCATGACATTTCTGGCCCATTTATGTATATTTTAGATGTCACAACGCTGCAGTAAGGAAATGGAACTCATCCAAGATCCATTTACTTCCCAGTGGCAGCGTTTGGCTTGGAAGCCAAAATTATCTGATCCAATGTCCATGCCTTTTACCACTGTGCTGCTTCTATAAGCATGCTCATTCCACTGGGACTGACGTGATTCCCTGTGACCAAATCCTCCCTTTCCACCTCAGTACCAATATCTACATCCCTGCTTTCTGCTCCTGCATGAAATCTGTCCCTCAGATTGCTACTGTCTTTCCACCTTTTCATAATAAGGAATAGAAAATGTCTATGATATGGGCTACTTACTAGTCAATAGATAGTGTCCTCTGTCAACTATAAAGCAAAGGAAAGATAGACATTTACATCATCTAACATGTAGTGGTGAAAACCAGGTTTGTGCAATTTAACATACTGACACTTCATGTAAGGAGGATAATGATGAATTTGTTGTAATGCCACATGGCAGGCCAAAACCTACTCTCACCACACCTGCATAAACCAGTGATTCTTTTCCAGTTGGTGCCCAAAGTTATTTCAGATGATTTCAGCATCTCTTATTGAAGTCCAAATTTGAAGTCCGTACAGAACTCATGAACTTCAGAGTCTGCACAAAGGGACTTTTAAAGTCTCATATCTTCCTTAGACTTTCCTGCACCAGCTGTGAAAATCAATTAGCCCTGGTGAAAACTGAGCTGCTCTATGTTCTCAATAATGAAAATGGCCAACTGCACACTAGCAATTTTCTCTGTCCTTTACAAAGACAAATGGAGACTTTGAATCTTTTTTCACTGCTCCATGGAATTGCCTTTTACTTCTATTTTGAAAGTTGCCAGACATGCCGGGAGATTAACACAGAAGACTCTTTGGAGCAGCAGGAAAATTATACCATCGCACACCAGTGACATTTGTGACTCCCTCAGGCTGGTATGCAGCCATCAGACAGTCAAAACAAACACCTCCCAAACACATGCCAGAACTCAACTCCCCCTCACGTCTGCTCCCTTGATAAAAACTGAAATGGCTGATGGTACCTCATCAATTTAAAGACCCAGTGAGTAGCTCAGATAATGCTCCAAGAACATAGTAATAGGAAAATGCTGGCATAAAGATGGATAAGGAGGAGGCCATTGAGATGATGAGCCAGCATAGGAAGCACAGGAAAACGCCAGAAAGACACGGGTTCACAAACTGCCTAGAGATCTAGATTGCTCTTCACCTTCCCATCCTTTAGGGGAAGGTGGTCACTTCCAAAGAATGAGAAAAGAAAAGAATCCCCCTCCACATCCCTTGTACTGCTGCCATCATAGTTCGCATCATTAACTACCTTCATAATAAAATAATAACATCTCAGTACATTATTTGCTCAGTTAAAACAGGGATTCCCAGACTTGGTTATTGACATATTGGGTGGAATAATTCTTGTTGGGCAGATGGAGAAGCTGTAATGTACATTTTAGAATGTTTAGCCGCATCTCTGGCCTCTAATCACAAGACACAAGTGCCCACGCCTTCCGAGTTATGACAATCAAAAATATTTCTAGACATTGCCAAATATACTCTGAATGGCAAAACTACCTCAGTTGAGAATCACTAAGTTAAAGTGATGCTTCCATTTAAGTCCAAAAAGAACAAAAAATTTAGAAGACTCCAAGAAATTCATGCTATTAAAATGGCTGAGTATATACCCAAACTGCCTCTGATGTGTACTGGCTTCACATTTTTAATGCAATTAATCAAAAGGTCATTGGTTTGTATTACAAGACTATAAAATGCACACAGAAATAGATAACTAGATAAACAAAATCTCATTTTTAAAACAATTAGGTCCAAAGATATCCTTTGGTTAGTTATTATTAAGACACTTTGTCTCACTTTATAATTGATGTTACATTCTGTCACATGTTGCCTCATTTGACTGGTAGGTAAGAAAATCAAACCAGTTTCCAAATTTTATTGTGGAACCAGATACAGTGAATTTTAATGACTTTCTGGAGAGCAAATTTTAAGTTTACTTTAATTAAATTATTGTGTTCTCTACATGACAGTGTTTCTATGTACCCCCCAAAATAGGAGATATTTTTTACTTTAAATACAGTTAATTAAAACAAGTATATTAATTACAAGTGTAAATTATAAGGGAAGAACTACCTGATGAAATTTAGATTATTTCTCTTTAGTCAAAATTGTATATTCAATCAAGTATAACCAACAACTATCATGAGCAAATCACTACATTCAAGGATGACACTAAAGGCAAAGAACAGCAGGTTTTAAATGGGATTTAGTGCTAATTTTAGTGGTGAGTAGCTATTACATAGAATGTGGTAGATTGAAATACTACAATTTCTCCCAATTCCTCCCATCCCTATATGAATGATCCATTGACCTTGCAGCCTTTTTAGCAAGTGGTGAAGTGTATTTTTCCATTCTCTGAATCTAATTGCCCTCATCTGAAACATGGGGAAAATAGTAATACCCATTACCTAAAGGTATTACATGGAGGAAATTTGGCTCAAGGAGTTGTAACTTGTCTAGAATCCCATAGCTGATAATTTACTAAGTTAGATTTTAAACTCAGGCCTTAATCATTCCATAGGTCATGTTCTCAGTCACTATTTTCACAACTTTGCTTCAATTCATTCTGTTGAATTTTTCCATCCATCCAATCATTAATTCCCTTATGCATGAATGGATGCATTCCAAAATCCCAAATGCATAGGTTTCATATATTATTAATGCAGAATTGAAGAAACCATACAAATTTCAAGCTCTTGTGAAGTTGATACACCTTATTTACTTTCATTTCTCCACCTTCTACCTTGTTCACACTACCTACCTAAACCTTATTTTTGTTTTCTCTATTTTTAACACATTGATAAAGTTTTCCTTTTATAATATTAACATACTATTTTTTATTTCAATAGGCTTTTGGGGAACAGGTGGTGTTTAGTTACATAAATAAGTTCTTTAGTGATGATTTCTGAGATTTTCATACACCCATCATCCAAGCAGTATACACTGTACTCAGTGGTAGTTTTTTACCCCTCAGACCCCTTCTACTCTTTTCCCCAAGTCCCCAAAGTCAACTGTATCATTCTTATGCCTTTGTATCCTCATATCTTAGCTCCCACTTATGAGTGAGAACACACGATGTTTGGTTTTTTATTCTTGCATTACTTCATTTAGAATAATGGCATTGAATGCCATCCAGGTTGCTGTGAATGCCATTATTTCATTCCTTTTTATGACTGAGTAGTATTCCATGCTCTGTGTGTGTGTGTGTGTGTGTGTGTGTGTGTGTGTGTGCGTGCATATACATATGTATCACATTTTTTTATCTAATTCTTGATTGATGGGCATTTGGGCTGGTTCCATATTCTTGCAATTGCAAATTGTGCTGCTATAAACATGCGTGTCCAAGTATCTTTTTTATATAATGAATTCTTTTCCTCTGGGTAGATACCCAGAAGTGGGATTGCTGGATCAAATGGTAGATCTCCTTTTACTTCTTTAAGGAATGTCCACACTGTTTCCATAGCAGTTGTAATAGTTCAGATTCCAACTAATAGTTTCAAAGTGTTTCCTTTTCACCACAGCAACACTAGCATGTATTATTTTTTGATTTTTTGATTATGACCATTCTTGCAGGAGTGAGGTGGTATCACATTGTGGGTTTGATTTGCATTTTCCTGATAATCAGTGATGTTGAGCATTGTTTCATGTTTGTTAGCCATTTGTATATCATCTTTTGATAATTGTCTATTCATGTCCTTAGCCCACATGTTGATAGGATTGTTCATTTTGTTCTTGCTGATTTTGGGTTCCTTGTGGATTCTGGATATTAATCCAATGTTGGATGTATATATCACAAAGATTTTCTCCCACTCTGTGGGTTGTTGTTTTACTCTGCAGATTATTTTATTATTCTTATTTTTTGCTGTGCAGAAACATTTTAGTTTAATTAAGTTCCATCTATTTATCTTTGTTTTTGTTGCACTTGCTTTTGGTTTCTTGGTCATGAAGTCTTTTCCTAGGCCAGTGTCTAGAAGGCTTTTCCCAATGTTATCTTCTAGAATTTTTATGGTTTCAGGTCTTAGATTTAAGTCTTTGATCCATCTTGCGTTGCTTTTTGTATAGGCTGAGAGATGAGGATCCAGTTTCATTCTTCTATATGTGGCTCAACAATTATCCCAGCACCATTTGTTGGATAGGGTGTCCTTTCCCCACTTTATGTTTTTGTTTGCTTTGTCAAAGATCAGTTGGCTGTAAGTGTTTGGGTTTATTTATGGGTTCTCTATTCAGTTCCAATGGTCTATGTACCTATTTTTATACCAGTACCATGCTCTTTTGGTGACTGTGGATTTATAGTGTAGTTTGAAGTCAGCTGATGTAATGCCTTCAGATTTGTTCTTTTGCTTTGTCTTTCTTTGGCTATGTGGCTTCCTTTCTGGTTCCATATAAATTTTAGAATTATTTTTTCTAGTTTTGTGAAGAATGATGGTGGTATTTTGATGGGAATTGCATGAAATTTATAGATTGCTTTTGGAAGTATGGTCATTTTCACAATTTTGATTCTGCTTATCCATGAGCATGGGATGTGTTTCCATTTGTTACATCATCTATTATTTATTTCAGCAGTGTTTGTAGTTTTCCTTGTAGGGGTCTTTCATGTACTTGGTTAAGTATATTCCTAAGTTTTTTTTTTTTTTCTGCTTTTGTAAAACGTGTTGAATTCTTGATTTGATTCTCAGCTTGGTCACTGTTGGTATATAGCAGAGCTACTGATTTGTTACATTAATTTTGTATCCTGAAACTTTGCTGAATTCATTTATAAGTTCTAGGAGCTTTGTGGATGAGTCTTTACGGTTTTTCTAGGTATATAATCTTGTCATCAGCAAACAGTGGCTGTTTGATTCCTCATTACCTATTTGGATGGCCTTTATTTCTTTTTAGTGTCTGATTGCTCTAGCTAGGACTTCAATACTATGTTGAATAGAAGTGGTGTAAGTGGGCATCCTTGTCTTGTTCCTGTTCTCAGGGGGAATGCTTTCAACTTTTCCCCATTCAATACAATGCTGTCTGAGGGTTCCTTGTACATGGCTTTTATTACCTTATGGTATATCCCTTCTATGCTGATTTTTCTGAGTGTTTTAGTCATAAAGGGATGCTGGATTTTGAGAAATGGTTTTTCTGCATCTATTGAGATGATCACAGAATTAAAAAAAATTCTGTCTATGTGGTGTGTCACATTTATTGACTCGAGGATGTTAAACCATCCCTGTATCCCTGGTATGAAACCTATGTGACTATGGTGGATTATCTTTTTAATATGCTGTTGGATTCACTTAGCTAATATTTTGTTCTGGATTTTTGCATCTATATTCATCAGAGATATTAGTCTGTAGTTTTCTTTTTTTGTTATTTTTTTTCCTGATTTTGGTATTAGAGTGATAACAGATTTATAGAATGATTTTGAGAGGATTCCTTCTTTCTCCATCTTGTGGAATAGTGTCAATAGGATTGATATCAATTCTTTAAATATGTGATAGAATTCAGCTATGGATCTTTCTGGTCCTGGACTTTTTTTGTTGGTAACTTTTTTATTACCATTTCAATCTTGCTGCTTGTTATTGGTCTGTTCAGAGTTTCCACTTCTTCCTGGTTTAATCAAAGAGGGTTGTATATTTTTAGTAATTTATCCATCTTCTCTAGGTTTTCTACTATACATGTGTAAAGATGTTCATAGTAGCCTCTTATGATCTTTTGGATTTCTGTGGTGTCAGTTCTAATATTCCAATTTTGTTACTACTTGTGTTTATTTGGATCTTCTCAGATCTTCTTTTCTTGATTACTCTCTCTAATGGTGTATCAATTTTGCTTGTTTTTTCAAAGAACCACCTTTGTATTTCATTTATCTTTTGTATTGTTATTGTTGTTTGTTTGTTTCAGTTTCATTTAGTTCTGCTCTGATCTTGGTTATTTCTTTTCTTCTGCTGGGTTTGGGTTTGGTTTGTTCTTGTGTGTCCATTTCCATAATATGTGACCTTAGATTGTCTATTCATGCTCTTTCAGACTTTTTGATGTAGGCATTTAATGCTGTGAGCTTTACTCTTAGTGCCACTTTTGCTGCATCCTGGAGTTTTTGATAGGTTGTGTGATTATCATTCAGTTCAAAGAAATTTTTAATTTTCATCTTGATTTCATTGTTGACCCAAAGATCATTCAGGAGCAGGATATTTAATGTCCATGTATATGCATGGTTTCGAAGGTTCCTTTTGGAGTTGATTTCCAATTTTATTCCACTGTTGTCTGAGAGAGTATTTGATATAATTTTGATTTTCTTAAATTTTCTGAGTTTTGTTTTGTAGCCTATCATATAGTCTATCTTGGAGAATATTCCATGTGCTGATGAATAGAATGTATATTCCACGGTTGTTGGGTAGAGTGTTCTGTAAATCTCTGTTAAGCCCATTTGTTGTATAGTTTAGGTCCATTGTTTCTTTGTTGGCTGTGTATCTTGATGACCTGGCTAGTGCTGTCAGTGGAGTATTAAAGTCTCCCACTATTATTGTGTTGCTGTCTATCTCAGTTTTTTGGTCTAGCAGCAATTGTTTTATAAATTTGGGCACTCTAGTGTTAGGTGCATACATATTTAAGATTGTGATATTTTCCTATTGGACTAGTCCTTTCATCATTTTATAATGTCCCTCTTTTCTTTTTTAACTGCTTTTGCTTTAAAGTTTGTTTTGTATGATATAAAAATAGCTACTCCTGCTTGGCTTTTGGTGTCCATTTGCATAGAATATATTTTTCCACCCATTTACCTTAAGTTTATGTGAGTCTTTATGTGTCAAGTGAGTCTCCTGAAGACTACAGATACTTGGTTGATGAGTTATTATCCATTCTACCATTCTGTATCAGATACCATCTACCATCTGTATCTTATGCATTCTACCGTTCTGTATCTTATCCATTCTACCGTTCTGTATCTACCATTCTGTATCTTTTTCTGTATCTGCCATTCTGTATCTTTTTCTGTATCTGCCATTCTGTATCTTTTTAGATCTACCATATCTGTATCTAAGCATTCTGTTCTTATCCATTCTACCATTCTGTATCTTTTTTAGGTGGAGCATTTAGGCTATTTACATTCAATGTTAGTATTGAGATGTGAGGTACTATTCTATTCATCAGTCTATTTGTTTTCTGAATACTTTTTTTTTTAAATTTTTCAGTGTGTTACTGTTTTATAGGTCCTGTGAGATTTATGCTTTAAGGAGATTCTATTTTTGTGCATTTTGAGGGTTTGTTTTAAGATTTAGAGCTTCTTTTAGCAGTTCTTGTAGTGCTGGCTTGGTAGTGGCGAATTCTCTCAGTATTTGTTTGTCTGAAAAAGACTATCTTTTCTTCACTTATAAAGTTTAGTTTTGCTGGATACAAAATTCTTGGGTGATAATTGTTTTATTTAAGGAGGTTAAAAGTAGGACCTCAATTCCTTCTAGCTTGTAGGGTTTCTGCTGAGAAATCTGCCTAATCTGTTAGGTTTTCCTTTATAGGTTACTTGATATTTTGGCCTCACAGCTCTTAAGATTATTTTCTTCATCTTGACTTTAGATAACATGGTGACTATATGCCTAGGCAATGATCTTTCTGTGGTGAATTTTTCAGGTGTTCTTTGAGCTTTGTGTATTTGAATGTCTAGATCTCTAACAATCCCAGGGAAGTTTTTCTCGATTATTCCCTCAAGTATGTTTCCCAAACTTTTAGATTGCTCTACTTGCTCAGGAACGCCAGTTATTCTTAGGTTTGGTTGTTTACCATAATCCCAAACTTCTTGGAGGTTTTGCTCATTTTTTTAAAATTCTTTTTTCTTTCTTTTTGTCAAATTGGGCTAATTCAAGAGCCTTGTCTTTGAGCTCTGAAGTTCTCTCTTCTGTTTGTTTGATTCTATTGCTGAGACTTTCCAGTGCATTTGGCATTTCTCTAAGTGTGTCCTTGATTTACAGAAGGTGTGATTGGTTTTTTATTTATGCTATGTATTTCACTGGAGATTTTTCCATTCATATCCTGTATCTTTTTTTTTAATTTCTTTAAATTGGACTTCACCTTTCTCTGGTGTCTCCTTGATTGGCTTAATAATCAACCTTCTGAATTCATTTTCTCACAATTCAGAGATTTTTTTCTTGGTTTGGATCCATTGCTGGTGAGCTAGTCCAATCTTTTAGGGGTGTTGAAGAACGCCGTTTCATAATATTACCAGAATTGTTTTCTTGGTTCCTTCTCATTTGGGTAGATTATGTCAGAGGGAAGATCTGGGACTCAAGGGCTGCTGTTCAGTTTCTTTTTTCCCACTGAGGTGCTCCCTTGATGTGGTGCTCTCCCCTTTCTCCTAGGGATGGGGCTTTCTGAGAGCCAAACTGCAGTGATTTGTATTTCTTTTTGGGTTCTATCCACCCAGCAGAGCTACCAGGCACCAGGCTTGTACTGGGGTGGATGCAAAGAGACCTGTGATGTGATCTATCTTCAGGTCTTGCAGCTGTGATTACCAGCATCTTCTCCAGTGGAGGTAGCAGGGGAGTGAAGTGGACTCTGGGGAGGTCCTTGGTTGTATTTTTGTTCAGTGCGCTGGTTTTGTGTTGGTTGGCCTCCAGTCAGGAGGTGGTGCTTTCAAGAGCACATTCACTATGGTCGTATAGGGATGATCAGCTCTATGGGCAGGGTCATAGAGCTCCCAAGGGATTATGTTCTTTGTCTTTGGCTACCAGGGTGGGTAGAAAAGATCATCAAGTGGGGGCATGGTTAGGTATATCTGAGGTCAGATTCTCCTTGAGCAGGGCTTTCTGCGGCTGCTGTGGGGGATGCAGGTGTGGTTCCCAGGCCAATGGCATTATATTCCTGAGGGATTATGGTTGTCTCTGCTGTGTCACACCTTTCTCCAGGGAAGCGGGGGAAAGCTGGCAGCCACAGGCCTCACTCAGGTCCTGTGCAGCCTACAGCCCAAAAGGCTAGTCTCACTCCCAACTTGCCCCACTGACAGCATCAAGTTTATTTCCAGGCAGCCTGTGAGCAGGGCTGAGAACTTACCCCAGGCTACAAGCCTCCCAGCTGAGAAAGCAAGCTGGTTCACAGTTCTCGACTGTCTCATGGAGCCTGCAGCAGTGATCTAGTTCCTTCATACGCTCTGTGGATTGTCTAGGCTTTCCTGGTATGTTCCTGCAATAGTTCGTGGAGCAAAAGTTCACAATGTGGCTCTCTACACACTGCTCTGTCCATCCCAGTTGTTGCTGCAAGTTAGTCCTGCCTCCTATCTGCCATCTTCCCCGCTAGTTTCCATAACAAACTTTTAGAACTATAAGGGAACTTTAGAGACAGTGTGGTACAGGTCAACCAGTGATCAGATTAGGAAGCAGAATCCTAGAGATTTTACATTTTAGATGAAATATATCATATAATTATGTGCACATTTGGTGTCTACATACACAAACACACAGGGAGCATTTACTTTAAATGAGAGAGAGGGAGAGACAGAGAGACAGAAAGGCATGCCTTTATTTATGCTTAGGGGCAGGGTGAGAGAACACAGACACTAAAACTTTATTTCAAAAATGAAAGGGTACCTACTGGTATCATTCCCTCCTCTGTCCCTGATACATATATTTTGTATAAATTATTTAATTTATATATCATAATGACTTGTGAGAGAGAGGTTCATTAAAGAATGGCATCATGGTGCAGGACTACAACTTCAAGTCCTATACTATCTGCTCTGTATGCTTTAAGTAAGTAAAAACATCTAGAAATGTTATTATTTTTATTAGTTTTAATTGGCATGTAGTAATACATATTTATAGGGTAGATTGTCATATTTTGATATAATATACAAATGACATTGTATGATATACAGTGCATAATGATCAAATTAGGGTAAGCATATCCATAACACTTCCAGTATTTACCACTTTTTTTGTTGTTGGGAATAATCAAAATCTTCACTTTTAACTATTTGAAAATATACAGTAAATTATTGTTAACTAGTGTCACCCTGCAGTGCTATAGAACACTAGAACTTATTCCTCCTATCCTATATTGTATCTGTTAACCGAGCTCTCTGTATCTCCCTACCCCCTATACATCTCAGCCTTTAGTAACCACTATTCTATTCTCTACTTCTATGAGATCTACTTCTTTAGATTCCACATATGAGTGAGAATAAGGGGTATTTGTTTTTTCCATGCGTGGCATACTTCATTTAGTACAATGTCCTCTAGGCTTATCCACATGGCCATGAATGACAGGATTTTTTTCAGGGCTGAATAGTATTTCACTGTGTATTTCTACCACATTGTCTTTATTCATTCATCTGTTGTTGGAAATTTTGATTGATTTCATATCTTGGCTAAAATGAATAGTGCTGAAATAAATATGGGAATGCAGATATCTTTCACATATTTACTTCCTTTCCTTTGGATATTTGCCCAGTAGTGGGATTACTGTATTACACAGTAGTTTTGTTTTTAATTTTGTTTGTTTGTTTGGTGTTTTGAGACAGAGTCTCGCTCTGTTGTCCAGGCTGGAGTGTGTTGACACAATCTCAGCTCACTGTAAACTTTGTCTCCAGGGTTCAAGAGATTCTCATGCCTCAGCCTCCTGAGTAGCTGGGATTACAGGCACCTGTCACCATACCAAGCTAATTTTTGTATTTTTAGTAGAGACATGTTTTCACCTTGTTGGCCAGGCTGGTCTCAAACTCCTGACCTCAAGTGATCCCCTGCCCATGGCCTCCCAAAGTGCTGGGATTACAGGCACCTGTCACCATACCAAGCTAATTTTTGTATTTTTAGTAGAGACATGTTTTCACCTTGTTGGCCAGGCTGGTCTCAAACTCCTGACCTCAAGTGATCCCCTGCCAATGGCCTCCCAAAGTGCTGGGATTACAGGCACCTGTCACCGTACCAAGCTAATTTTTGTATTTTTAGTAGAGACATGTTTTCACCTTGTTGGCCAGGCTGGTCTCAAACTCCTGACCTCAAGTGATCCCCTGCCCATGGCCTCCCAAAGTTCTGGGATTACAGGCATAAGCCACTGTGCCCAGCCTGTTTTTAATTTTTTGAGCAGCCTCCATATGGCTTTTCATAGTGACTATATTAATTTACATTTCCACCAACAATGTTTAAGAGTTTCTTTATCTCCTTATCCTCAACAGCATTGATTAATTTTTGTCCTTTTGATACTAGCCATTCCAATTGAAGTTGAATAATATTTCATATGATTTTGATTTGCGTTTCTCTTTTTTTTTTTTTTTTTTTTTTGAGACGGAGTCTCGGTCTGTCACCCAGGCTGGAGTGCAGTGGCACAATCTTAGCTTGCTCCAACCTCTGCCTCCGGGTTCATGCAATTCTGCCTCAGCCTCCTGAGTAGCTGGGACTACAGATGCCCGCCACCATGCCCGGCTAATTTTTTTGTATTTTTAGTAGAGACAGAGTTTCACCACATTAGCCAGGATGGTCTCGATCTCCTGACCTCATGATCTGCCTGCCTCGGCCTCCCAAAGTGCTGGGATTACAGGCGTGAGCCATCACGCCCGGCCACATTTCTCTCATAATTAGGGATAGTAAGCATGCTTTTTTTGGTAATTGTTGACATTTGTGTCTTCTTTTGAGAAATCTCCATTTAGATCATTTGCCTATTATTTAATCAGGTTTTTTTGTGTTTTTGTTTTTGTTTTGTTTTGCTATTGAGTTGTTTCAGTTCCTAATATATTCTGGATATTAATATCTTAGTGAATGAATAGTTTGCAAATATTTTTCAACATTTTGCAGGGTGTCTCTTCACTCTGTTGATTGCTTTTCGTTATGCAGAAGCTTTTTAGTTTTATTTAATGTCATTTGTGCATTTTTGCTTTTGTAACCTGTGCTTTTGAGGACTTATCTATAAAATCTTCACCCAGACCAATGTCTTGAAATATTTACTCTAGTTTTTTCTAGTAGTTTCATATTTCACTTTTTACATTTAAGTTTTTAATCAATTTTGAGTTGATTTTTGTACATAATGAAAGATAGGAGTATAGTCTCATTCTTCTGCATGTGGTTATCTAGTTTTTCTGGGATCATTTATTGAAGATACTGCCTTTAGTAGCTTGGATCCCAGGGAGCAGGGGAACCCAGTGTGAGTTCCTTCTCTGGAAAAGTACAGTTGCATGGATTCCAGGTCAGTGTCTATACTGGGTTCAGAACCCACAATGACTGTGGCGCTCTCCTGTAGGTAGGACAGTGGGCATCCATCTTGGTAATGGTGACTGCTAGGGATCTCCCACTTATCTTTTCTCTGCAATGAGGAGTCTCTGTTCATTTGAAGCCAGTGCTGGCCAGGTGTTTTTCTTACCTCTCTATGCTACCATTTCAAGGTTCCATGCTTCAGAGGGTTTTCATGTCTTCCTTGCTCAATTCTAGTGTTTTCTTGTAGAGTATCTACTCAAAGTGCCATTATTTATTTCTTGTTTTGGTCTTTTTTTGTGGAGGAGGTGAACATTGGGCACCTCTAGTTAGTCATCTTGATGATAAAGCAGGTTATCTGTAAAGTACAGATAAGGTATCTGCACAATTATAAGCCTGGCCCTATACCCCACAAAATGGTACAGAAGGTAAGTCACAAAGAAGCATTTAATAATGGTTAATATTTACATGAAAAAAATCATGTGATATATTATCAGTTTAGCACCTAATTGAGAGGTCTAATATAAAGTCTCCACATTCATTCCTATTTGAGGCATTGCTTCTGATTTTGTAATGTTTCATAATTGCTAATGCAGTATTATCTGATAAATACCTCAATAATTCATAAATTGTATGTTCTATCAGTGGCTGAGAGTGGTAATACTGCCCGACACCAGCATCTGTACTTGAGATTAGAGATTTTATTTAAACCAACAAATTAACATCTTTTGCAACAGAAGTGTAACATTAATGATTTGTGAATTTGCAAACTGACTTTCTGTGCTGGGAGCAGTAACTAGTTTTACAGCTTATGCTATAACAGGGCCACATACAAACATGTAAATATAAAATATGGCCTGGTCTTGATGACATATCTTTTTCTGACACAAGTTATTTTATTTTTTTATCCTCCCACAAACATTCTATTGTAGTAAATTAAGAAAAATGAATTAAACATTTTATAAACTTCTCCTTTGGATAGACTGTGTCAAACCCAATATAATATGTTTGTTTTAAAGCACTTGACAAGCAAAAATTTCTAAGAATTCAAAATCACACCAATCGTTGAGCATTTTCATCAGGACTAAAAACATTTCAGACTACATGTTACAAGAATTGCTTTTCCCGGAGGATCCAAGATGGCCGAATAGGAACAGCTCTGGTCTACAACTCCCAGCGTGAGTGACGCAGAAAACGGGTGATTTCTGCATTTCCATCTGAGGTACCATGTTCATCTCACTAGGGAGTGCCAGACAGTGGGCGCAGGTCAGTGGGTGAGCGCACCGTGCACCAGCAGAAGCAAGGGCGAGGCATTGCCTCACTCGGGAAGCGCAAGGGGTCAGGGAGTTCCCTTTCCAGAGGTGACAGACGGCACCTGGAAAATCGGGCCACTCCCACCCGAATACTGTGCTTTTCCGACGGGCTTAGGAAATGGTGCACCAGGAGATTATAGCCCGCACCTGGCTCAGAGGGTCCTATACCCACGGAGTCTTGCTGATTGCTAGCACAGCAGTCTGAGATCAAACAGCAAGGTGGCAGCGAGGCTGGGGGAGGGGCACCCGCCATTGCCCAGGCTCGCTTAGGTAAACAAAGCAGCCGGGAAGCTTGAACTGGGCGGAGCCCACCACAGCTCAAGGAGGCCTGCCTGCCTCTGTAGGCTCCACCTCTGGGGGCAGGGCACAGACAAACAAAAAGACAGCAGTAACCTCTGCAGACTTAAATGTCCCTGTCTGACAGCTTTGAGGAGAGCAGTGGTTCTCCCAGCACACAGCTGGAGATCTGAGAACGGGCAGACTGCCTCCCCAAGTGGGTCCCTGACCCCTGACCCCCGAGCAGCCTAACTGGGAGGCACCCCCCAGCAGGGGCAGACTGACACCTCACACGGCCAGCCGGGTACTCCAACAGACCTGCAGCTGAGGGTCCTGTCTGTTAGAAGGAAAACTAACAGAAAGGACATCCACACCAAAACCCATCTGTACATCACCATCATCAAAGACCAAAAGTAGATAAAACCACAAAGATGGGGAAAAAACACAGCAGAAAAACTGGAAACTCTAAAAAGCAGAGTGCCTCTCCTCCTCCAAAGGAACGCAGTTCCTCACCAGCAACGGAACAAAGCTGGACGGAGAATGACTTTGACGAGCTGAGAGAAGAAGGCTTCAGACGATCAAATTACTCCAAGCTATGGGAGGATATTCAAACCAAAGGCAAAGAAGTTGAAAACTTTGAAAAAAATTTAGAAGAATGTATAACTAGAATAACCAATAGAGAGAAGTGCTTAACGGAGCTGATGGAGCTGAAAACCAAGGCTTGAGAACTATGTGAAGAATGCAGAAGCCTCAGGAGCTGATGCGATCAAATGGAAGAAAGGGTATCAGCCCTGGAAGATGAAATGAATGAAATGAAGCGAGAAGGGAAGTTTAGAGAAAAAAGAATAAAAAGAAACGAGCAAAGCCTCCAAGAAATGTGGGACTATGTGAAAAGACCAAATCTACGTCTGATTGGTGTACCTGAAAGTGACGGGGAGAATGGAACCAAGTTGGAAAACACTCTGCAGGATATTATCCAGGAGAACTTCCCCAATCTAGCAAGGCAGGCCAACATTCAGATTCAGGAAATACAGAGAACGCCACAAAGATACTCCTCGAGAAGAGCAACTCCAAGACACATAATTGTCAGATTCACCAAAGTTGAAATGAAGGAAAAAATGTTAAGGGCAGCCAGAGAGAAAGGTCGGGTTACCCTCAAAGGGAAGCCCATCAGACTAACAGCGGATCTCTCGGCAGAAACCCTACAAGCCAGAAGAGAGTGGGGGCCAATATTCAACATTCTTAAAGAAAAGAATTTTCAACCCAGAATTTCATATCCAGCCAAACTAAGCTTCATAAGTGAAGGAGAAATAAAATACTTTACAGACAAGCAAATGCTGAGAGATTTTGTCACCACCAGGCCTGCCCTAAAAGAGCTCCTGAAGGAAGTGCTAAACATGGAAAGGCACAAACGGTACCAGCCACTGCAAAATCATGCCAAAATGTAAAGACCATCGAGACTAGGAAGAGACTGCATCAACTAACGAGCAAAATAACCAGCTAACATCATAATGACAGGATCAAATTCACACATAACAATATTAACTTTAAATGTAAATGGACTAAATGCTCCAATTAAAAGACACAGACTGGCAAATTGGATAAAGACTCAAGAACCATCAGTGTGCTGTATTCAGGAAACCCATCTCACGTGCAGAGACACACATAGGCTCAAAATAAAAGGATGGAGGAAGATCTACCAAGCAAATGGAAAACAAAAAAAGGCAGGGATTGCAATGCTAGTCTCTGATAAAACAGACTTTAAACCAACAAAGATCAAAAGAGACAAAGAAGGCCATTACATAATGGTAAAGGGATTAATTCAACAAGAAGAGCTAACTATCCTAAATATACATGCACCCAATACAGGAGCACTCAGATTCATAAAGCAAGTCCTGAGTGACCTACAAAGAGACTTAGACTCCCACACAATAATAATGGGAGACTTTAACACCCCACTGTCAACATTAGACAGATCAACGAGACAGAAAGTCAACAAGGATACCCAGGAATTGAACTCAGCTCTGCACCAAGCGGACCTAATAGACATCTACAGAACTCTCCACCCCAAATCAACAGAATATACATTTTCTTCAGCACCACACCACACCTATTCCAAAATTGACCACATAGTTGGAAGTAAAGCTGTCCTCAGTAAATGTAAAAGAACAGAAATTATAACAAACTATCTCTCAGATCACAGTGCAATCAAGCTAGAACTCAGGATTAAGAATCTCACTCAAAACCGCTCAACTACATGGAAACTGAACAACCTGCTCCTGAATGACTACTGGGTGCATAACAAAATGAAGGCAGAAATAAAGATGTTCTTTGAAACCAATGAGAACCAAGACACAACATACCAGAATCTCTGGGACACATTCAAAGCAGTGTGTAGAGGGAAATTTATAGCACTAAATGCCCACAAGAGAAAGCAGGAAAGATCCAAAATTGACACCCTAACATCACAATTAAAAGAACTAGAAAAGCAAGAGCAAACACATTCAAAAGCTAGCAGAAGGCAAGAAATAACTAAAATCAGAGCAGAACTGAAGGAAATAGAGACACAAAAAAACCTTCAAAAAATTAATGAATCCAGGAGCTGGTTTTTTGAAAGGATCAACAAAATTGATAAGCTCACTAGCGAGATTAATAAAGAAAAAAAGAGAGAAGAAGCAAATAGATGCAATAAAAAATGATAAAGGGGATATCACCACCGATCCCACAGAAATACAAACTACCATCAGAGAATACTACAAACACCTCTACGCAAATAAACTAGAAAATCTAGAAGAAATGGATAAATTCCTCAACACATACACCCTCCCAAGACTAAACCAGGAAGAAGTTGAATCTCTGAATAGACCAATAACAGGAGCTGAAATTGTGGCAATAATCAATAGCTTACCAATCAAAAAAAGTCCAGGACCAGATGGGTTCACAGCCGAATTCTACCAGAGGTACAAGGAGGAACTGGTACCATTCCTTCTGAAACTATTCCAATCAATAGAAAAAGAGGGAATCCTCCCTAACTCATTTAATGAGGCCAGCATCATCCTGATACCAAAGCTGGGCAGAGACACAACCAAAAAAGAGAATTTTAGACCAATATCCTTGATGAACATAGACGCAAAAATCCTCAATAAAATACTGGCAAACAGAATCCAGCAGCACATCAAAAAGCTTATCCACCATGATCAAGTGGGCTTCATCCCTGGGATGCAAGGCTGGTTCAATATACGCAAATCAATAAATGTAATCCAGCATATAAACAGAACCAAAGACAAAAACCACATGATTATCTCAATAGATGCAGAAAAGGCCTTTGACAAAATTCAACAACACTTCATGCTAAAAACTCTCAATAAATTAGGTATTGATGGGACGTATCTCAAAATAATAAGAGCTATCTATGACAAACCCACAGCCAATATCATACGGAATGGGCAAAAACTGGAAGCATTCCCTTTGAAAACTGGCACAAGACAGGGATGCCCTCTCTCACCACTTCTATTCAACATAGTGTTGGAAGTTCTGGCCAGGGCAATCAGGCAGGAGAAGGAAATAAAGGGTATTCAATTAGGAAAATAGGAAGTCAAATTTTCCCTGTTTGCAGACGACATGATTGTATATCTAGAAAACCCCATCGTCTCAGCCCAGAATCTCCTTAAGCTGATAAGCAAATTCAGCAAAGTCTCAGGATACAAAATCAATGTACAAAAATCACAAGGATTCTTATACACCAATAACAGACAAACAGAGAGCCAAATCGTGAGTGAACTCCCATTCACAATTGCTTCAAAGAGAATAAAATACCTAGGAATCCAACTTACAAGGGATGTGAAGGACCTCTTCAAGGAGAACTACAAACCACTGCTCAAGGAAATAAAAGAGGATACAAACAAATGGAAGAACATTCCATGCTTATGGGTAGGAAGAATCAATATCGTGAAAATGGCCATACTGCCCAAGGTAATTTACAGATTCAATGCCATCCCCATCAAGCTACCAATGACTTTCTTCACAGAATTGGAAAAAACTACTTTAAAGTTCATATGGAACCAAAAAAGAGCCCGCATTGCCAAGTCAATCCTAAGCCAAAAGAACAAAGCTGGAGGCATCACACTACCTGACTTCAAATTATACTCCAAGGCTACAGTAACCAAAACAGCATGGTACTGGTACCAAAACAGAGATATAGACCAATGGAACAGAACAGAGCCGTCATAAATAACACCACATATCTACAACTATCTGATCTTTGACAAACCTGAGAAAAACAAGCAATGGGGAAAGGATTCCCTATTTAATAAATGGTGCTGGGAAAACTGGCTAGCCATATGTAGAAAGCTGAAACTGGATCCCTTCCTTACACCTTCTACAAAAATCAATTCAAGATGGATTAAAGACTTAAACGTTAGACGTAAAACCATAAAAACCCTGGAAGAAAACCTAGGCATTATCATTCAGGACATAGGCATGGGCAAGGACTTCATGTCTAAAACACCAAAAGCAATGGCAACAAAAGCCAAAATTGACAAATGGGATCTAATTCAACTAAAGAGCTTCTGCACAGCAAAAGAAACTACCATCAGAGTGAACAGGCAACCTACAAAATGGGGGAAAATTTTCGCAACCTACTCATCTGACAAAGGGCAAATATCCAGAATCTACAATGAACTCCAACAAATTTACAAGAAAAAAACAAACAACCCCATCAAAAAGTGGGCGAAGGACATGAACAGACACTTCTCAAAAGAAGACATTTATGCAGCCAAAAGACACATGAAAAAATGCTCACCATCACTGGCCATCAGAGAAATGCAAATCAAAACCACAATGAGATACCATCTCACACCAGTTAGAATGGCAATCATTAAAAAGTCAGGAAACAACAGGTGCTGGAGAGGATGTGGAGAAATAGGAACACTTTTACACTGTTGGTGGGACTGTAAACTAGTTCAACCCTTGTGGAAGTCAGTGTGGCGATTCCTCAGGGATCTAGAACTAGAAATTCCATTTGACCCAGCCATCCCATTACTGGGTATATACCCAAAGGACTATAAATCATGCTGTTATAAGGACACATGCAGACGTATGTTTATTGCAGCATTATTCACAATAGCAAAGACTTGGAACCAAGCCAAATGTCCAACAATGATAGACTGGATTAAGAAAATGTGGCACATATACACCATGGAATACTATGCAGCCATAAAAAATGATGAGTTCATGTCCTTTGTAGGGACATGGATGAAATTGGAAATCATCATTCTCAGTAAACTATCGCAAGAACAAAAAACCAAACACCGCATATTCTCACTCATAGATGGGAATTGAACAATGAGAACACATGGACACAGGAAGGGGAACATCACACTTCGGGGACTGTTGTGTAGTGGGGAGAGCGGGGAGGGATAGCATTGGGGGATATACCTAATGCTAGATGACGAGTTAGTGGGTGCAGCGCACCAGCATGGCACATGTATACATATGTAACTAACCTGCACGTTGAGCACATGTACCATAAAACCTAAAGTATAATAATAAAAAAAAAAAGAATTGCTTTTCCCACAATTATTTTCATGAGCACTTGAGGAAACTCTTGTGAGGCCCAACAGGCCTGAAGATTCCATAAAATAGTTACTATTCGGGAACTTTCCAGGTAGATAGAACTTCGGTCAGCATCTTCTGAAATACTTTTCTCAGGGTTGGTGCATAAGGGGTGTGAGGATGTGCATAAGGGGTGTGAGGATGTGCATATGTGAAAGAGGGAGAAAGATATGGAAGTACACAGATTTCCAAGTTTGCAAGAAATCGATATAGCAAGTGTGCTGTGTTGTTTTGCTTTGTTCCTTGCATGTAAACATGCTGGCAATTTATAAAACAGCTATTGGTCTTTTTAATCTTTTTTTTTCAGTTTGAACTTCCTCCCAAAATTACAAGCATTATTTTTAAAAATGCTATTAATCTCTGACCTCATTACACCTCCTCTCTGAAAGATTCTGAATGAAATCATAAAGCAGAAATCATTGTTGTCCTGATATTTTAAATGCCATCTTCCATATACTTTCCTGTTAAAAAAAGACACTATTTCATTGAGTATATACAGGAATGCCATGTTAATCATTAATAAATAATCAATTCTGAGGCTTGTACCTCATTAGTAAACAAATGATTTTTTTCATGCCTCTAATGAGAGACTGGACAAAGAGGAATATTTCTGCTTCACCTGTGTTTCTGATTTGACTCCATTTGTACAGTTTTGTACATTTGTACAAACTCCATTGTGCAGTTTCTTATGGCCTCATTGCCTTGTGATGAAATGTTAGCATCTAGCAGAGAACTTTGTGAAAGGAATGGTATTTTGAAGAAGAAATACATATGGGTTTTTCCCCTTATGAAGTGAATAATGACAGTATCTTTCCATCACTCTTATTCTGAAGTTATGCTTTGTGAATCCAACAATAAAAAACCTGTGACTTATTAAGGAAGAAAAATGCATAATTGGCAGGGTGTCATATGGTAGTTTCTCAACCTTGGGTCCAGTTTAAAATATTTGTCAAGATCCAGGTATTTTCTATACTAGTAGTTACAAATTATATTTCTTTAAATTGACATTAAAAAATAAACATACTTATTTAAAAAATACATTTTTTTCTATCTGTATGTATAGAAAATCAGCAATGCCATAAACCTAGCAGGAAATGCAATGAAGACTATGCTACCAAATTTATCAAAACTTTGAAACCAAAAGATAAACCATGAAATGCAAGTATTATTTATTAAGCTAAGTTTCACTGTAATAATTATCTTACATGCAAAGTTTAATTTACTTGCTATAATAATCCATCAAAATAAATATTAGCCTTATTTTAACCAATGGGGTAACTGCAATCCAGAAAAGTAAAATAACTTATCAAAGGCCATTTAGCTTGTATGTGGAAGAGCCAGGATACAAACTTGGGTTCATTGGATAAGAAGTCACAGATTCTTATTTCATTATACTCCCAAAACACTCCTTGACTGTTTTCCTGTCAATGAAGGATATTGTCATTATTCACTGATCTGTCATTAAGATAGGAGAATATTCCAGATGACTTGCCACGTCCTCATGCCACTATCTTGTTCCTTGTTCTTGAGACCTTTCCCAGGATAGTCAACAATGGGAACTGGTTTTTTTGATCTGAAATATGATTTGATTTTCTATTATTTTCTGCTTGAGATTTTAAAAGTATATGTATTTCAGACATGGAATTACATTGTTACTTGATTGATGTGAGAATGCTAATTGAAGGCTAGAAACAAAATTGTTCTATAAGTGAAAATGGATGGGACTGACTGAAGCCAGGGAGCTGCTTTGGGGGAAGAATTCTAGGTAAAAGGCAGGCTCCTGTGAATAGCAGCAGATGGAGAATTTGGAAGCCTCAGGAGGGCTGCCTTATGGGAAGCATTGCTCTAGAATGTTCCCAACGCTAGGAATTTAAGTTATGCCTGATAAAATCTGAGAGGAATTTCAGATTTCAACCTAAACCTTATTCTGGGAATCTCCTCCATCAGTGCAGAATCCTTGGAGACTGCAAATGTTAATTAAATTTCTGAAGATCCTCCAAACTGATAACAAAATAAGGAGACCGAAAACCAAAATTTTAATATCTTTATATTATACTTCTATGTATTTTATAGTATTTCATAAACCAGTAAATGTATTCAAATGTTCAGCAGGAATCATAACAGAAAACAATCTGAAAAGTAGTTCTCCTATACTGCCTGTGGTAAAATCATTATAAGTGTACATTTCCCTTAGAAACTTCATTACAAATGCATTTAGAGTGAGTTTCTGAGAAACTCATGCCACATTATAGCAAGTTATATTTCAGCCCTTCTGTGTAGGACTTATGAGGTCATGTGGGGTGAGGTGAAGATTCTTTTATATCCCTCAAATCAGTATAGTTATGTACATAATTACCAGCCTAAGCAAATATTCATAATAATTAATTAAAAATAAAATCAATTAGCTTCTTCATCAAAATAGAAACACAATGAGCTCCTGTATTCAGATCATGAGAAATACTTCAGTGTCACAGATCAATGTCTTTAAAAGCGTGTTCCAATAACTCTCTATATTAAAATGACCTTGGATGTTGTAAATGTAACTCTGAGCTTCATCCCAAACTTACTGAATCACACTCACTTGAGTTGGATTCTACTTTTGATGGTCAATAGTTAATTTTTACTTATCCTAAAACTTAAGAATCTTTCCAAAAAGATATAATAAGAATGAAATGTACTTACTATCTGTTTATATCATTTCTTTAAAGGAATATGAATAATAACAGGCAAACTAGTTTTGGTGCTTTGATATAGGTCTCTTTAATCCATCCCTCTCATGCCCCTGACCTGAATGGCAGCAGTGATTTCAATAGATAATAAGCATGTAATATATCTGAAAAGGGATTGGTCATGAGCTTTTAGTATCTCCCCATTTCTGCAAGAGCCACTTCTGAATCACTTCTCTGCCACTATACATTGTAAAAGTCTCTGACAGTAGGGCTTGTAGATAATAGTCTTGGCTCATCAGGCCTCAAAGTAGGACCATAAATAAAACAAACTAAAATATCCAAGAACTGGCAACTTTTCAAAAATTTGCTTTTTGTTTTTTTAACTCTCTACTGAAATCTTAGAGAAGAGCAATTTACATATGATTCAAAGAGCTGTTTCATTGTTGAAGTTACATCTCTGAACTATATCTGATTTTCACATATTTGGGCTTTTTAAAGACAGTATAATGATAAGTCATCCTCATATGGTACACACATTTTAAAAATATGTATTTCATTGGCTTTAAATCTTTTTGACAGAAAGAAAAATCAAATGATTTTCATTATTCAGCAGTGGTATGATCTCTAAGACAGCATTTTTCTAGAAAACGGAATGCAGTTTCTTTGTAATTTTCTTTCAGGCAAGCAGCTTATAGTACACATCAAGGTACAGAGCTGCTAGGTAGCTCCTAAACACTAATGACGTTGAAATCTTAACCTTTATTTTATAGTAATGAAGAAATTAAAAGTTAGAAAAGTCAGAGTTCAGTTGAGTTCTGCTAACATTGAATTCTCCAGGCACACATAGCTTTCTGAGGTTCTAAAAATCTCTCTTTAGTTCATCAGGTAGTGACTTTTTGCTGACCTTCTTGAGATCTGGCGGTTTGGCTTTTTCTGGCTTCTACGACACACAAATAGTTGAATTTGTATCACTGGTCTTTTGTCATTATCTTTCTTCTCCTCCACGCATTCAATCAGTGATATTCATTGCTTCAATAGGTAAGTGACATGAAGAAAAAAAGAAAAAATAGAAGGATCCTTTATCCCTAATGATGATAGAGTAACCACACCAATTTGGCAACACCTTACTGCAGACTTGTTTTATGAGAGAACTCACTTCTCATACAATGACATTTATTTAGATATCTCTTTACATGTAGCAAAATCTAATTTTAATTGACACATTCGCCAATGCTTTATGCAATTAATTACTCACTGCACCCCTTTTCTTATCCCAAGTCATATTTCATGAAAGGTCCTATTTAACTCAGGAAGCAGGCCTTAAGTGTAATACTTAATTTATAAACCTATTTCAGTGATTTTCCCACTCTCATAGCAATATAGCCTCATGTCAAAGGAAACTGGCTGGACAGGTATAATATCAGACATTAAAAAAAAATACGCACCCAGCCAAGCATATAGAGAGGAAAAAACTTAAATTTTTATTATTTAACTACATCCAGTTGCTTTACATGAAAATTATAGCTCTACATGACTCATGCTCTCTGAGTCTTGTCCAGTCCTATAGATGCTTTCAGCAAAGTATATATGAGTCTTTTTGATTATGGTGTTTAATTTCTGGAACTCCTAACACCTTTCAGTAATGTGCACTTAATTTTGGCATTGAAAATGGTCCTTTTTTTCTCATTTATCAGGTTTTCAAATGCCTGGTTAAGAGAAGCATCAAAAAGAGCATGAAGAACTAAGGTGGGAAATTCTACCACAAAATTTAGTTTAAATTACTTCCTTTCTAATATTCATCCCAATGATTTAATCCCTTAGCTCTAAGCAAATGCACCTTAGCAAACTAAAGCAAATTTATCACTTCTGAAAACTGCTAGAAAACCCCCAAGACAGAACGATTACCCCCAAAATTGAATTTAAATAAAAGTAATTCGTTTTATCTTGTGTTTTAATTCATTTACCTCTGCATAGAAATCCTCCTGGAGTTTTGAAACTCATCAGTGATTATCCCTGGAGCTGATCCAATAATGTGAGAATAAATACACCATTAACCAATTATACATAATGACTCCAAGACATGCCAATAGTGGAGCAGTTCAGGTGATTTATAAGGCTCACTTCAAACAGCCTATTCACAATTCACTTATTTTATAAAAAATACATTAAAATTTAAGTAAGACTTTAGATCTGCTTACATTCATCTCTTAAGGATATGAATAAACAGAACTAGGCAATTTATTTAAATTTTTTTTCAGTTTGTCCCATGAAAATTCCTGAATGTAGGACATGAAATATTTTTTAGAAGTCAGCAGAGTATAATTCAGAAATTTAGTTTGTTTGGCTTTATTTAAGTTGGTCTGCTGATCTAGTTATATGTGCTGACATAACATACAAGCTACTGAATTAAAAGACAAATTCTGGATTTCATATCTCAAAAATTTGAGAAGCTATATATGTATTTTTTATTTTTTTAGTTGGAGTCTCGCTCTGTTGTCCAGGTTGGAGTGCAGTGGCACAATCTTGGCTCACAGCCACCTCTGCCTCCTGGGTTTAAGCAATTCTCCTGATTTAGCCTCCCAGATTAGCTGGGACTACAGGCATGGGCCACCACGCCCTGCTAAGTTTTGAATTTTTAGTAGAGACGGGGTTTCTTCATGTTGGTCAGGCTGGTCTTGTACTCCTGACCTCAGGTGATCCACCCACCTTGGCCTCCCAGAGTGATGGGATTACAGGCGTGAGCCACCACACCCAGCAAGATGGTACACTTTAAACATTGCAACAAACATGCTCCTTAAAATAGAATTTAACCATGTACCGTATGGATAATAACAGATAATAACAGATAATTTTTTGAAGTAATCCCGTACTTGTAAAATATAAGAGGGTAAAGATAATTTAAAATTAAAATTGAGAAGTTTCAGTTAAAAAATAACAATTGCTAGAGACCCTTTAGAGTTTTCGCCACTTTATGGTATTTGACCTATTACATGTTCTTAACACCTCTTACAGCAGGATGTAAAGAGAAACTGTAGATTAGACTGTAGAGTCAGAGTGAGTTCATTAAAATCCCAAGTCCACCAGACTCCACCACTGATGAGCTGTTGCATTTTGGGCAGGTTTTAAAAACTTTCCAAATTTCCAGGCCTTCATTTGAAATGCATAAGACAAAATGAGAGCTAATTCACTGGGCTTTTGAGAGGTTCTGGTAAAAAATAATAATCCACTTATAATCATAACAGAAGGCCAAGCATACAGCTAACAATCAATTTTGTTCATAACTATTATGTAATTAGGTAATACTAACAATTTCTGTTTTATCTTCTGTACTCTACAGGTATTACAGCAGGCAGGAAACAGCTGTGTGTATTCTTTTGCTTCTACCAAAAAGAACTAACCTTTTATTTTATCTGAAATAAGCATGTATGGAGGAGAATATGAATCATTTTATAACATCAACAACAAAAACAAATGCATATATTAGAAAAGGAAAGAAAGCTACTGACTGTACTAAACATTTAATAGTACCAAGTTCTAAAGTGGATTTTTAAAATTTTTATTTAATTTTAAAAGAACAACATGTGAGGGAATCAGAGAGTGATAAAATTTTCTGAAGTTACTTTGATAGTAGATTGTACAGAGTTGAAACTCGAGTTTCATACCTTTGTGTTCTTTTTATTGTGTTGCGCTACGCTTCTTTGATTTGGCAAAAGAGCAGTGGAAAAAAAGTTGAATTGGCCATGGATGCTGACACTATATAATTGTAGATGTCTGGCAAATGCCGATCCATAAAAATATAATTTTTAAATGATTTATTGCATGACGAGATGGTGTCGCATAGTTTTTATTCTACATGCCTTTTCTAGTGGCACAATTTATGAATCAGGCAATGTCCTTTTATTATCACTATAGGGAATGATGGGAGGGCAAGCAGATTCACACAGCGAGGCTAAAGAGTTGATAAAACAAGTGATATGTGCGATAATAGAGATTAAAAAAAAAAGAAACTCCACCAAGATTTTGAAGACAGAATCAATAAGTTAAAATGGTTTATTTACATAACAAGAGATTTCTATATGTTTTAAACTATCTTAGGCTTCTTTTTAATATGATCAGCTTGGCAATCTTGTCAAAAAAGTATATCACATTTGTAGGTTTAGATTAATAAAATCAAGTATGTTTATAATTTATAAAAGACTAAAAATATTTTTTGTAAGAGACCTTGAATCACATAGACATACTGAACTGCAAGAATCAGAAAGCCAGAATACTGTGGTTTAAACAAATAGTATTTTTTGTCCATAAGTAATCTGAGAGTAGATTTTAGTGGAATTTGGGGGGCACTCAAGCATTAAATTAGACAGGTAGGCTACTACTGTCTCCCCACTTTGTCACCCTAAGCATATTGGTTTTCTCTGCTTGCCTCTCTCCCTGTGGTTCTATGGGCATGTGACTCCTGTGAATGTCACCTATTGTGAAGGCAACAAGAATGGCCAAATCTGGAAAATCTGCCACATCCTTTGTTATTAGGGAAGCATTTTTTTTTTCAAACCAATTCCTCTGCACCAGCATCATTCTGCTTATTATGCAGAGATTGAGACTGGATTAAATAGCTACTATAACATAAAACTTCCCTGGGAAAATAATTATTTGGCTTTCCAGCCACTTTTGTGGAGGAAGTAAAAGAGAGAAGGATGGGAAGCCTTTTGTGTAGTCATTAAGAGGATCTGCCCCGAATGTCTAAAAAAAAATCCTGTTTTGCTCTGATTAAGCTAGTGGTTGACAATCTGAGGCTGAAATTTAAGAGTTGGCATGCACTTAGAGTTTTTTTTCATGGTGGAAATATGTCTGTGCATAAACATTGACGTTATGTTAAATTAGGAAATGCATGAAGTTTCTTTTTAAACACTCATCTCTTTCTGTTTTATATATCTAACTATTCATGGTGTATCCTTCCAAAACACCTTTAACTCATGCACTTACAAAGGCCTAATTAGCAACCTATCCCTTCTTTACTATCTATTTCTGCAGTTTGGGACCTGACTCCTTGAATGCTCTGGCTCTAATAAGTCATTGAGAAAATTATTATTGATGCTCATCATTTTATAGAGCTGGGTTAGCTAGACAATGTAAAAGTTCATTGGTTCTCCATAGCTGGAGGACACTAGAATGAAAACATGCTGATTCAAGGTTGCAATCAATTCAGAAGGAATTTTCACTATTTATACTGGGTCATGAAGAGTATACAGCTCCCTTTTCACTGTAGCTCTCTTACTTTGCATGATGCTTTGCAATGATGGTGTCAGCTCATTTGCTTGTGACATTGAAAGTAAGTATAGATATAGACAAAGACTGGGAGGAAATTTTTGCACACATTTGTTAAACAATTATAAAGATTTATGTTATTGATGCTTGGAATCCATTCGCTATTTGTCTGATGGTCATTATTTTATATATCCTTTCAAGAAAATGTATTAATTGACTCACTGCCATGATTGTAGATGTGATCCCTATTCTGAAAGAGGATAGAATGTTTAAGAAAACAGATAGATTCATCTTGGCTGTCAAAACAAGAGATCATGGAATTAATGATGCTAACCTTTTTATTAACCTGAATACTTTCACGTGGAACCAGTTTGTTCTAGAGGTCAATGTATTATTCTGAAATATCTTCATTCCTCAGCCTCATGTTTTGGCCTCTTCCCTGTGTCTGCCCAGGGAATAAAAGAATAAGGGTAAATACTATCTGGAATTCCTCCTTTGTTATGCAGCTCATCAAATTTGATTAAATGTAGTGCAAGTTTAGACAACGTAGGCAATGGGAAAGGAGACTTAAAGGTAATATGGGTTCCCCTTGTAAAATAAACAACACAGCAACATTTATTAGGAGACTCCCTTAGTTAATCCATTAACAGCCAGTAAGCTTTCTTTCCGTCTTTCTTTTATCTCCATATGGGCTTTTAAGTGAGGAACACTAATAGAATTTCATATATATATTTAATTTTTTCTACTTTCTCTCTCTTTTCTCCCTTTCTCCTTTACTTCTTCCTTTTCTTTTTTTGCTGCTTCCTTCCTCCCCTTACTTCCTTTCCTCCCTCCTTCCTTGCTCTCTGAAATTTTAAAAATTCTTCCTTCACAGGTAACAATCATTTTAATAGCCAAAGTCTAAAAGTAGAGCATACATTATAATACAGCTCTGTAATAGGGACTCCCATCAATCCTTTAAAGCTTTTTCCCTTTTTCCAGTAATTACAGCATTTAAAATATGATGTTTTACACTAAACTGAATTTTTAAAATTTTCTTTATAGTGGTTTCAGTATAGGAGGATATAACTTAAAGTAGGTATTGAAAAGTCACCTTAGCCTGCGACATTAATGGTGGAAACATTTATTATTTGTTTAGTCAGCATCATCAACAAAATTGCTAAGTGGATAAGAGTTGCCCCTCATATCCTCACAACGTAAGACTGTAATCATTCTCCACTTTCTAACATTGACCACACATAGCACATGTTGTTTGACTATTATTCTTATTAAAAGATAAATAAGGGAAGCTATGTTTTATTCTTATAGAAATTAGAATATTTTACTCAAAAGCCTAGTAGTAATGTTGACATTTCAGGTATCGGGGAAGGATAATTCACGAAAAGGATTTCTACTCTTCAGAAACTAAAAATAAAAACAAATAAAAAAATTCCTAATTAGCAACAAAATTTTTTTTAAAAAAATGAGAATAAGGAAAATCTCCAGGTACAAGCATGAGAAACACTAGTATCTGAAGTATTGACAGAGAAAGAGAATCTCATAGGTAAATATCTAAAAGCAGATTAATAGGAAGTTAGGAAGTCAACAAGGAAAGAGAAGAGTGTGAAGCTCAGGAATAAGAAAGTTACTGAAGAAAAAATCTAAGGGGAAAAAAATGAAGCAGAAAGTGCAGTCATTTAAAAGGCCACTGTAATGACTTTAGCAACACACATTTAGTTTCCCTTGAGTTGGAGTGAAAAAAAATGATAGAAAAAATATGAATAGAAAATGAGAAGGAAGGCATTTTCAGAGAACTTGGCTATCAAAAGAGATGAACAATATGAAAGAAGCTGAGTAGGGGTGTGGAGTGGAACACAGCGTCTCTTTTAGTTATTCCCCAGATGGGATTTGAGCAGTTTACAAGCTGAAGGAACCAGTAGGGATATAAGTTGAATATATATATATATATATACACACACACACACAGAGAGAGAGAGGGAGAGAGAGAGAAAGAGAGAGAGAGAGAAATGACATCACCAAGATGACAAAATGAGAAGTCTCCGGCTCCAATTCCCCTGCAGAAAGTTCAACTAGCAACTATCCACAGACTAGAACATCTTTTTAAAACCCCAGCACTTGGAAAAAAGCCTGATATACTCATGCGGTCTGTAGAACTAGATGGAATCTGAATTAGAATGCTCAAAAGAACAATCTTACTCCAACTGCACCATTTCCCCATCCCACAAGTTGGCAGAACACCAGATGGAGAGGATTTTTCTCTACCACAGTTTCTATGAGGAGAAAAAGAGGACGAGAGGCTGTAATTTCCTGTCCCTAGCATTTCAAAATGTTTCCAAGGAAGCCCACTCTAGTCTCACCTCAACCAGATAGGGAGACTCCTACTTCCTACATATTTCAGAGAAGCAATGAAACTAGCCTGGCTTGACCCAGAGACTTTCATTTTTTTTCAGCCATTAGGCTTTCCCAATGACTGCTCAGGAAGAGAGATTTCCACTCTCATGCATCTTGAACAAGGATGTGGGCTAGAGTGGCTTGACCCAAGAAGTCAAGCAGTAGTTCTACTCAGCCAAAAAGCCTCCTCTATAACCCTGCCTAGGGAGTGATACTCCCACCTCCACACAGATTTTGGAAAATTATAGAGGCTAACTCTACCAAAAAAGCTAAACAGCTACTCAACTTAGCCAAAAATCCACACCATGACTTCCCTTGACAGGGAGGCAATCCTCAGTTGAGCATTTCTAAGGAGCATAGCCTCTTTCCTGCCTTTCCTGAGCAATAATTTCGCCTAACCTTAAAGCCCAGCCCACAGCCCTGTCCAATTGAAGACCCCAAAGAGTGGAATTGTCCAACCCTAGAATACATGTTTTGATTGACCTGGCTAAAGCCCTCATAATACCCAGCCAGTAGCTCCACCTGATAGTGGATAACCTCCAGCAGCCTCACTTGACGTCAGAGGAAAGGCAGCACCCCAGAAACTAGAGAATTCACAACAAATTCTACTGGGCTGGGGTCATCGTCAGCTGGCCCTTCAAGAATTGCAGGCTAAACAAAATAGTGAAGCTCTGTCCCTGCCAAGGAACATGTATAAAGGCCAGAAGGAAGGACTGTCTTCTCAAATGTGCAGAAAACAATGCAACAGAGGATACAAAGGTTACAAAGAATTAAGGAATTATCACACCTTCTAAAGAAACTAATGAAGTGGTCAGGCTTGGTGGCTCACGCCTGTGATCCTAACATGTTGAGAGGCCAAGGCAGGTGGATCACCTGAGGTCGGGAGTTCGAGACCAGCCTGGCCAACATGGAGAAATCTCATCTCTACTAAAAATACAAAATTAGCCGGGCATGGTGGCACATGCCTGTAATTCCAGCTACTCAGGAGGCTGAGGCAGGACAATCTCTTGATCCCGGGAGGCAGTGTTTGCAGTAAGCAAAGATCACACCGTTGCACTCCAGCCTGGGCAACAAGAAAGAAACTCCGTCTCAAAAAAAAAAAAAAGGAAAAGAAAAAAGAAACTAATAAAGCTCCAATAATGGAACACAAAGAAATTGAGATCTATAAAATGACTGACCTAGAATTCGGCATAATACTTATAAAGTGGTGTGGCCAACTATAATATACCTACTGAAAATTTAATGAAATTTGTAAAACAATCCATGAAATTTGAGAATATTGGCAAAAAAAGGAACAATAAAAAGAAACAGAAACTCAACTAATAACAATGAATTAATTGAAAAAAATCATTAAAATTTTCAATACGAAACTCAATCAAGCAGAAAGAATCAGTGAGCTGGAAGACACACATTTGAAACTGTCTAGTCAGAGGGGCAAAAAGATAAAATAATTTTTAAAAATGAAGAATGCTTATGGGAATTATGGGACACAATCAAGGAACTAAATATTCAAATAATAGGAGTTCTAGAAGGAGAAGATAAAGCTAAAAAACCAGAAAGCACATTTAAATAAAATGACAGAAACATTTTCTAATTTGAGGATAGATGCCAACACCCAAGTACAGTAAGCATGAAGATTCCCAATCACATTCAACCCAAAGAGAAGTATATCTAAGCACATATTCAAACTATCAAAAATCAAAGACAAATAAACCATTTTGAGAGCAACAAGAGAAAAGAAACACATTGCATAGAAACAAGTGTCAGTATGACTATGAGTAGATTTCGTGGGGAAAAAAAAAAAAACACAGCAGGCCAGGACACAGTTATATAATATATTCAAAGTGCTTGAAGTAAAAAAGTAAAAGTTTTAATGAGGAATAATTTTTCAAGCAAAGGTGAGTTTCAGAAATGGGTAAGAAATAAAAAATTTTCCCAGACAACAACAACAACAAAAACACCTATGTGAGTTAATCACCATCAGACCTGCCTTACAAAAATTGATAAAGAGAGTTCTTTTTTTTTTTCCAACATTTATTTTAGATTCAGGGGAGTACATGTGCAGGTTTGTTTCTTGGATAAATTGTGTGTCATGGAGGTTTGGTGTACAGATTATTTCATCAACCAGGTAATAAGCACAGTACCTAGTCAGTAGTTTTTCAGTCCTCCCCCTCCTCCCACCTTCCACACTGAAACAAGCCACAGTATCTATTGTTTCCTTCTTTGTATCCATGTATACTTAAGGTTTAGCTCCCAATTATAAGTGAAAGCATGCAATATTTGGTTTCTATTCCTGAATTAATATGCTTAGGATAATGGCCTCCTGCTCCATCCATGTTTCTGAAAAGGATATGAGCTCATTCTTTTTTGTAGCTGCAAAGTATTCCATGGTATATGTGTACCACATTCTCGGTCCAGTCTACCTTTGATGGGAATTTAAGTTGATTCTATGTATTTGTTATTGTAAACAGTGCTGCAGTGAACATTTGCATACATGTGTCTTTATGGTAAAATTATTTCTATTCCTCTGGGTATATACCCAGTAATGGGATTGTTGGGTCAAATGCTAATTCTGTTATTAGCTCTTTGAGGAATCACCATAGTGCTTTCCACAATGGCTGAACTAATTTACACTTTCACCAACAGTATATTAGTTGTCCCTTTGCTACTCAACCTCACCAGTATCTGTTACTTTTTGACCTTTTAATAATAGCCATTCTGACTGGTGTAAGATGGTATCTTATTGTGGTTTTGATTTTTATTTCTCTAATGATCAGTGATATTGAGTTTTTTTTCATATGCTTGTTGACCAAATATGTGTCTTCTTTAGAAAACTATCTGTTCATGTCCTTTGCCCACATTTTAATTGGGTTGTTCATTTTCTTGCTTATTAATTGGTTTAAGTCCTTATAAATTCTAAATATTAGACTTTTGTCAGATACATAGTTTGCAAATATTTTATCTCATTCTTCACGTTGTCTGTTTACTCTGTTGATAGTTTCCTTTGCTGTGCAGAAGATCTTTAATTAGGACTCTTTTGTCAATTTTGGTTTTGAACACTTTTTTTTCTCTCTTTTCTTTCTTTCTTTCTTTCTTTTTTTTTTTTTTTTTTTTTTGAGACGGAGTTTCACTCCTCTTGCCCAGGCTGGAGTGCAATGGCGCAATCTCAGCTCACTGTAACCTCTCCCTGCAGGGTTCAAGCGATTCTCCTGCCTCAGCTTCACGAGTAGCTGGGATTACAGGCATGTACCACCACAGCACGTTAATTTTGTATTTTTAGTAGAGACAAGGTTTCACTATGTTGGTCAGGCTGATCTTGAACTCCTTACCACAGGTGATCCACCCACCTTGGCCTCCCAAAGTGCTTTGATTGCAGGCGTGAGCCACCGTGGCAGGCCTGGACACTTTTTCACACAATCTTTGCCAGAGACTATGTTCAAAATAGTATTTCCTAGGTTTTCTAGGGTATTTATAATTTTAAGTTTTACAATTATGTCTTTATTCCATCTTGATTGATTTTTGTATATGGTGAAAAAAGGAATTCATTTTCAATCTTCTGCATATAGCTAGCCAATTATCTCAAGAACATTTATTGAATAGAAAGTCCTTTCCTCATTGCTTTTGTTATGATCTTATAACTAGAAAACCCCATAATCTCTGCCGAGAATCTCCTAGATCTCATAAACAACTTCACTAAAACTCAAGGATACAAAATCAATGTACAAAATAGTAACATTTTTATACAGCAACAACGTCCATGCTGAGAGCCAAATGAAGAATGCAATCCTATTCACAACAGCCACACAAAAAGTAAAATATTTAGGAATACAGCTAACTAGGGTGGTGAAAAATCTCTACAATAAGAATTATAGGCCAGGCGAGGTGGCTCATGCCTGTAATCCCAGCACTTTGGGAGGCTGAGGCGGGAGGATCACCTGAGGTCAGGAGTTTGAGACCAGCCTGACCAACATGGAAAAATCCCATCTCTACTAAAAATACAAAATTAGCCAGCCTTCTTGGCATATGCCTGTAATCCCAGCTACTCTGGAGGCTGAGGCAGGAGAATCGCTTGAAGCTGGGAGGAGGAGGTTGTGGTGAGCCAAGATCGTGCCACTGCACTCCAGCCTTGGCAACAAGAGCAAAACTCTGTCTCAAAAAAAAAAAAAAAAAAGAATTACAAAAGCCTGCTGAAGGAAATCAGAGATGACACAAACAAATGGAATAACATTCCACACTCATGAATAGGAAGAATCAATACTGTTAAAATGACCATACTTCCCAAAGCAATGTACAGTTTTAATGATATTTCTATCAAACTACCAATGACATTCTTCACAGAATTTGAATGACCTATTGTAAAATTCATATGAAACCAAAAAAGAGTCTGCCAAAGCAATCCTAAGCAAAACAACAAAGCTGGAAACATCGCATTACCTGACTTCAACCTATATTCAAGGCTACAGTAACCAAAACAGCATGGCAGTGGTATAAAAACAAACATGCGAACCAATGGTAAAAAATAAAGAGCCCAGAAACAAAGCCACACATCTATAACCATCTGGTCTTTGACAGAGTTGACACACTACCCAACTTCAAATATACTAAAGGGCCACAGTAACTGAAACAGTATGGTAATGGTATAAAAATAGACATATATGCCAATGGAACAGGTTAGAGAACCCAGAAATAAAGCCACACACCTACAACTATCTAATCTTTGAGAAAGTAGAGTTCTTTAAACTGAAAAAAAAAGCTGCTAATTAGTAACACGAAACACACAAATGTAAAAACTCAAGGATATAAGTAAAACTGAGCCATGTTAAGAATATCTTAGTACTATAATAATGTTGTGTAAGGCAAGTTTATTTATAGCACAAAGGTTAAAAGATAAAACTATTGGTAATAAGTATGGCTAAAATAAATTTTAAAGGAAAACAAATAATGAAATAATGTAATTATGAAATAAAAAAAGTGTGGGGGAGAAATATCATTAGTGACTTTGAATATAAACGGATTAAATTCTCTAATAAAAATAATAGGGTGATTAAATGAATAAGAAAATAACTAGAAAAAGAAAAAATTAAGCCAAAATATAGCTGAAAGTAGGAGATAATAAAGATCAGAGTATGGAGAAAAACAATAAAAAAATTCAAAAAATTAAAAAAAGAAAAGTTATTTTTTGAAAAAGATAAGTAAATGATTTGAGCCTTCTCTCTTTTTCTTAGTTTAGCTAAAGGTTTTTAAATTTTGTTTACGTCAGAAATGAATGAGGACACATTGCAACTGAGTTGGAAAACACAGAAGAAACAAATAAATTTCTTGACCCATACAACCTACCAAAACTGAATCATGAAGAAATAGCAAATTTGAACCAACCAATAAAGAGCAAGAATTTTGATTAAGTAATGAAAAGTCTCCCATCAAAGAAAATTCCAGGACCTAGTGATTTTATGGCTGAATTTTATCAACCATTGAAAGAAAAACTAATACCAGTTTTTTTCAAACTCTTTCAAAAAATTGAAAAGGAGGGAATATTTTCAAATTATTTTAAAGAGAGCAGCACAGTAGATGGTGCCTTACTTATGAAGGTTTGATTTACAATTTTGAGACTTTACAATGATGTGAAAGTGATAGACATTCAATAGAAATTGTTAACTCATTGTAAATTGTAAGGAGCTCTTCAAATTATAATTCAGTTGTGTCCTGATAAACTCATCATAAAACTGAAAAATCATACATTGAAGACTGTCTGTATGTTGCTAGGAGAGTGAATTCCTAATGTTCTCAGCACAATGTTAAACATTTGAGATAATGAATATGGTAACTAGCTTGATTTAATTATTTTACATTATATTCATAAATCATAATACTTGTACTTTATATATTTATAAAATTTTAAAGTGTCTATTTGTATAAGTGAAAAAAAATCAAAGAGCCAATGAACCAAAATCATCTGGCACTTGAGAGGAGATGGGAAGCAGAGTAATGATAGAAAAATATGCCTTATACAAAATTAATGAGAGCACACATTAGAGTGATGTAATTTAGTTGAAAGTGTGGTGAGATAAAGATGTTGAAGAATTCCTATCTTATGATTCTCAATTGTGTAGGGGAAGTAAGGGAGTGTTCAGCAACAGAATGAAGAGGTAGGAGGGAAGGTAGTTGTCCTAATAACAGCCCATATTTCAAGTATATTGCAATGTGATGACTCTATTTATTATTGCTGAACTTCGTAAGATTTTGAGATTGTATCAGTATTGTGAACTGGATTCTTTGTGTTTGCAAAATATTATAAAATGTGAGAGTACGCAAACCATGTCCATTCCAAAGAAAACCGATCAAAAAGGAAAAGATACACATATAAAATAATAGCTATAAAATAGGTTAGCTGAGAATGATTTAATATCGGTACTAATTGTGCAGTTAAGACAATAAATGTAAAACAATCCTAACAGAAGAGTTTATAGGGTGTTGATGTGAATGTTAGCATATAATGAGGCAATGTTATGTCATGGTTAAGAATGAGACTTCTGGAGTAATACTGCTAGGTTACTGCTTATTCTTCCTACTGTTTATTAGAATCTTGGGTAAGTTACTTGATTTTTCTGTGAACTTACAAAATTTAGAATATAGTAATAGAATGCTTTCACAAAGTTAAGAGGATTAATTAGTAAATCCATGCAAAGTACAGTGCAGAAAACAGCATCTGGTATATAGTAAAAGCTCCACAAACATCAATGATTATTATTATAAAGTGGTCTAATTTAGTTGAATTTTGAAGAATGAGTAGAGAGAACTGTACGTTGGAAGGACTTTGGCTACAGGTAACAGACCACTAAATACAAACACTTTAAACAAAAAGGGACTGTTTTGGTAATGGAAAGTCCAGAGGTAGGGAAGGCTTTGGGGTTGATCAAGTTTAGGAACTCCATCTCCTTTTTCTGCAGTTTATTTTGACTCTGATTAAGTCTGATTTGGTTTCTTGTTTAAGCAAAATGGTTGCAACAATTCTGGAGCTCCATCTCTGCAAAAAAGTAACTGGAGGAAAAGAGGTCATCTCATCATGTGGCTTTTTCACAAAAAGAAGGAAACAAAATCCCCAGCACACTCTCTTAAATGTCTTTAACTAGGATTAGGTCCAGAACATTTACTGTAACTGAAGAATATTATGCCCTACTTGGCCTAAACATGGCTGCTGAAGTGCAGAGTCTGTCTCTTAGAGTTCACTCCTGATGTTGGTATCCATATCCTAATATGGTACCTTTGCTACAATGAGATAGAGGTCAAATGGATATTGATGAGATTATCATACAGTCCTTCAGTGGGGAGGGTACTTCAGACGTAAGTAAAATATGCCGTTAGGTTTGCTGATGACTTGTCTAAGGTCAATGCTGTGGACTTGATTGATGCCCTGGATTTTAGGGAAGGATAGAGAAATGACATGTGGATAGTTCAGTCAGATACTTTTTCAGTCCAGGGAGAGCACTAAAAGTATCCCAAGAAGCCGAGCCTAAATTCAGTACAAAGATGAAAAAATGTAAACACCATCTTCGATATGATGAACTCCAGTTTATCTTTATAGTCTCTTTGGTCCGTAACCAAGAGAACGTCACATTTCACATAGCATGCATTAACTTCAGTCGTTCTGGAGCCAAGTGAATATGAGAAAACTGCTCCAATAAATTCATCTCACTGGTTTGCTTTTTTTTTTTTTTTAAACTAAACATCAACCCAAAAGCCCTGAAGTTCTCCCTTAAGAGTTTTAAAATACTAGGATAAAGATTCTGCTGTACATTTAGATGAAACTGGAATTTTTTTATGAATAAAATATAAAATGTATCACCATATGATTATTGAAATTATCTTTTAAGATAAGGAGTCATCTTATAGAGAACTTTAAGTGTTATATCCCTAACAGCTCAGTTTTCCACTGGACATAATTTACATTACTCTCCTCATACCCTTCATGATTTTTAAGGAAAAAGTGAGCTAAACTCAGTCTCGACCTCTCAGTGGGACTGACAGTCACAATTTATACTGAAGATAATATCACTGAAAATAGTATGAAGATGCCAGTAACTATTCTTTATTCATAAATCTTCATCATTCCAAAACATGTATTTGTATATATCACCTTTTTTTTAGCAAGAAATCTATCATAATGTCCTATCTCACAATATTGATGAAAGATTTTTATAGCAAATATTTTGTCACAAGATAAATTAAACATCTCAAATATTATAAAATGTTTTGGCATTTGTACAGTGACTTTTTAGTTTATTTGTTGAGTCATGTATCATCTGTTTTGTCTGCTGAATACCCAAGTGATAACTTGTGCCAATTAACAAAACATAAAATCAATCACCAATCTTGCATCCTCTTATCTGATCCATATGCAAGGCAAAAAGATAAAGTAGTCATGATGTCAAGGAAAACACATGAAACATTTATTCTTTGGGACAGTATGTCTTCCAGGGATCTAGCACTTTTAAAATCAGCAGAAAAGAAATTTTAAGTGGAAACATAGCATTCTTCTTCTGCCTTTTATCATGCCTCAGGGTCCGTGGCTTTTGTGACCTTTGAGTTTCATGCAATAGCAGACCAAGCAAAATCATTCTGAAGACAAAATATTGACTGACATCAAAATTATACTTAACATTAGCCAGAAAATAGAAGAAATCGGTTGGTTAAAAAAATGAACTGTTAAGTCTCATTGGATCTGAATAAATATTGATTTATGAGATAGCCAAATGATATCTCAACCATTTCTACCAACACTGTGAAGAAGTATGTTCCTTAGATTTCAATATTATATGTGCTTTTAAAATTCAGAATCAATTTTTAATCTGCCTACGCTTGGAAATTATTATTTTTAGCAAGTTTGGCTGAATAACAAGAAAATTTCATTCACAAAGCATTCTTTTTTTAAAAAAAATTAGAAAATATAAAATATATAAAAGGAAGACAAAATATGTCTGAGTATTTTACTCTAATATTTAAGCTACCTTCCATCTTTTTGCAGTTTCTATGAGTGATTACTAGAGAAAAACAGGCATCTTTCAAATATAAAGTATATACTTTGATTTTTTAATCACTTTTATTTTCTTAGTGATTTTTTTCTTAGTAATTTTTAGATGTGATGAATGTTCAGCTTATATATTTATAAAGGAATTATTTATTGATATCAGTTTTAATGCTATTATAAGCAAAAAATGCAATAACATTAAAAAATTAACAAAATACTAGGGAAATGTAGGTTAATAATTCTGTTCTGGAATCTAAGAATCATTTTTCTATGTACAACATTAAATTCTTATCTTTATGATTTATGATCAATAGTTGAGCATGGTTTATCTACTTAATGGTTTTACAGACACTGATCCAGAAGGGGTGCCTCAATCACTAGAACTAATCAACTTGAAATTATATTAGATGAGCTCAACCACAATTTAAGGTAAGGACTTCCATAATGATTCTGCAGCTATGAATGTTGAGTACTATGGTATTATCTGAAAAGATTCACAGTTCATCTAAATGTTTGACTTACATAAAAGGATTTGATAAATTTTTATTTCTCTATGATCAATTATGTCACAGTAATTACCATAGAAACATGAAGAAAAATTCAATAAATAGATGAGATGCCTAAAACACAATCTATATACCATTTATGTTGACATAATTTTTATGGCAAAATTAAGAGGAAGCCTTAGAGATAATTAAGGAGTAATAAGGAGGACTTTTAATTTTTTAATTGAATTATTAAGACAGTTATAGATTCACACAGAGAGATGCACACACCAGATGTAGCCATGATGTTGGGCAATCCACTGATTCTATTCAGATTTCCCCAGCTTTACTTGTATTCATTTGTATATGTATATATGTATTCAGTTCTACACAATTTTGTTATATTTGAAGGTTCATGATGAATTCACTACCAGTTCAAGTTATGGACAATTCCAACACCAGGATTCCTCATATAGCATCACTAATCAATCCTTTATTTCTAAAATGTCATCTAAAGAATTTCATATAAATGGAATCCTGCAGTATATATCCTTTGGGGAGTAACTTTTTTTCACTCAGTATAACTCTCTAGAATTTAATCTAAATTGTTACCTGTATCAAACTATCAGTAGTTTCTCTTTATATTGCTTAGTGGTCTTACATGGAATGTTGTACCACAGTTTCTTTAATAATTCACCTGCTTAAGGACATCAGGGTTGTTTCCAGTTTTTGCTTATTCCAAATTAAGCTGCTCTGGGCATTTTTGTACATGTATTTGTGTAAACGTAGTTTTCTTTCATCTGGGATAAACATCAAAGAGTTCAGTTACTGAGTCTCATGGTAATTGCATGTTTACTATTATAAGAAATTGCCAGACTTCCAGAGTGGCTGTACCATTTTACATTCCCATCAAGAAGATGTGAATGAATCAGTTTTTCCTCATCCTTGCCAACATTTGGTGGTATCACTTTTTTTTTTTTATTTAAGCCATTTTAAAGGTGTGTAATGATGTCATTGGGGGTTTTCTTAGGTACATATCCCTGGTGGTTAATGATGTTCAACATATTTCCATGAGTGTGCTTTTCATCTGTTTATCATCTTGGTGAAAGGTCTGTTCAGTATTCTGTCAATTTTCAGGTTTTTATATGTTGAATTCTGCGATTTCTTAGATATTAGTCTTTTTCCTAACATTTTCTCCCAATGTGTAGCTTGTCTTTTTGTCTTCTTCACATGGGCTTTCATGGAGCAAAATATTTTTTATTTTTTTGAAGTCTATTTATTAATCATTTAATTCATGGATTATTCCTTTGGTGTCAGTCTAAATACTCTTGTTAGTGCATTTTTTAAACAAGTATTTATTTTAAAAAACTATTACTTAGACCAGTGGCTCCTAGACCTTTGCAGGTATAACAAACATTTATTGAAAAACTGACTTCTGGGATCTACCCCTAGAATTTTGGATTCGGTGGATTTGGGATTGGGGCTGAAGATAAGCATTCGTAATAAGCTTACAGGTGATATGATACTTCTGGTTCACAGGAAGTATTTTGAGTATCCATTTTTTAGATTTCTAGTCTTTCAGGTTTCATCGGAGATCAAGAATGGGAAAACTGAGACCTCAAATGTGATAACACAAAACAAGCAAAACATTCTTATAGTTTTAAAGACATTTAATTTTTTTAAAAAAATATCCAACCAAGACATTTGTTTGGAAATCCCCTTATTTGGTAAAGATTACTTAGATTAAAAACTGGTTGTATTTGTATTTTTATATATTATCATCTTATCCCCAGATAGAATTGCCTTTGGTTCCATAGAGGATTCACCTGAGTTGCTATATGGTTCACAACTACTGTATCTCCTCTAACTTAAAGCTGGCAAAATCATTACCTCAATTTGCCTTCTTGCAATATGGAACAAGGAGAACATCACCTAACATTTTATAGAGCTTATTATGTGTTCTCTGCTAGATGCTTTATAGCCTTTATGTCAATGAATCCACACAATTCTAAGTATTATTCTATGTATTCTAAATATTGGTTAGAGAATACAGAGATTTAGAATGGGCTAACAAGTGTCTTCAAGGCCACTCATCTGATAAGGAATAAAGCAGGATTCATGCATATGTGTTACTCTATTCTCCATGCTCTCTTTAATATATTATGTTACATCGCAATTTTTTTAATTAAAAAATCACATGAGAGAAGTTTAATAAAATGTTAACATTTAAAAAAATTATAAAACAACTTTAGAATAAAAAGTATTATGATCTCATCATATACTTCTTTAAAAAAGTATTGATAAAGGTAAAAGAATGTGGTAGATATAATCAATTTACATGCTACAACCTTCTGCGTCCTTATAAAGTCAATGTCGGATAATTCACACATTGGACCTTTCCATCATTTGTGTTGCCATAGACACTAAACAATAGGTTTTTCCTGGCGTTTAGCTTTTGCTCTGATTTAGGGGTGCTGTGTGGACACAACAATATTTGGACTTTGGAATCTCAACAGAAATCTAGAATGTCAGAAATAAATCTCAGAAGAAAATATAGAAATATTTTAGTCTTGATATTTCAAAAGTGTCTGAAAAAGTTTTATTACCACCATCTCTTGAGAAACACCAATAGGCGTCCTTAAAAAGATTCTTATTGTAGGAAGGGTAATGTTCTCAAAAATGTTAATCAAAATTACATTTTTAGAATAAACATAAATTGCAAATTTCCCTTTTAGAACTCAAACTTATTACCATCATATTGACAACACAAGAGCTAGATAGTTTTTATGACAAAGCTCTTATCTATAGGAAATTAAAGTCCACACATTCTTTGATTCTTTGCATTATCTATAATCAAAAACAGTCCCTGCCCATCTTTGTTTAGCTTGTTGAATAATATTCAATAAAATAGAAATATATTTGCAATTTTAAAGGTGAATAATAGTGGGTAAATTCTATACTAAATTATATAGAATAAAAGAGAAACAAAATTAATACTAAAGTTTTCTACAAAAGACATTTTTAAAAATTTCAAAGTGACATACAACTTAATTTTCAATTAGACGTGTTTTTAGGAAGGTGAAACAATGTAAGAAAAACCATTGAGAATAGTTTCCAGGAAAATAATACTATCTACAATATAACTTCCTCAATTACGTTTACCAAGCAATTAACTGAAGCAAAATGCATTTTAAATTGTCATGATTTACTATAGACAAAATAAAACACTTTTATTTTAATATACAGAACTAAAGAAAAAATGTTATTTTTGTATTACTCATTTGTAATGAACTGAAAGATGCCTATGAATCTCATGAATTCTTAACCTGGAAAACTCTGGAAAATATTTCACAGTATTCAGAAGTCATTTTTAAGAACAGAATGTGGATTAAGTTTTTTATATCTTTTATGTGCACCCTCCTCATCCTCCAAGCACGGCACTCAGTAGGTACTTAATAAAATATTCAACATTGCAGAGAAATTTTGGGCTAACAGAAAGCCTGGTAACTGGAGATCTTTTCCAGATAAAGTTAAATGGTCAGTGAAGATAATGACATGTTAAAAACATTTCAAGGTGAAGGAATTTTTCTTAAGAAAAAAAAAATCAGTTTATAATTGCTTCCAAAATAATAGTCTCTTTCACAAAGATTTTTTTTAAATCTTCCTTTGACACTCCCATTCCAAATACAATGGAAGTTGTATTTAAATGTTCCTATGAAATTTTCATTGGTTTTCATCAAAATAAGCTTTTTTCTTATTAAAGTGAACTGTGGCATTCCAAAGAACTAACAGAGAGAAGATGCCATTCTTATTCTTTACTAAATTCCTTTTCCAGTTTCTTAATTTGAAGCATTGGATCTGAATACATTTGGCAACAACTCACAAAACATGAAATTTGTTGGCTGAGAAGTAATGCTATCTATTCCAGCCTAACTACAAACAGAAGAACATTTCTTTGTGTGGCTGCTATGGAGAAGATATTTTGAGCAGCTGTAACAAAGATTGCAATAAAAATTGGAGGTCAAATTGTCTTTATTCTAGATTAGAGAGCTCAGCATTTTTAATGTTCAGCACTGAGAAACAACACACCATAATAAGCTTTAGGTTTCCTGTTTGCAATTTCCCACAGTACCAATTACCATCAGTGCAGTGGTGCACTCAGTGGATTATTTTGGGGCTATTTTAGAGCCAGCCATTAAGAAACTTTTGCTGAATTTGAACTTCTCTACCTAAACCATAATACTACCACTAGTAATGATACATAATGCTTTATATTAAGAATAGCAGCACATATTTTTGAGCACCTGTTGTATGTCAGGTTGAGCATATTGTATATTACATAACTTAAACCCATGAGTTAGTTTAGATTGATATCCCTATTCGAAAGATATAGGACCTGTGGCTAAAAACAAAGTAAATTGATTTGTCATTAACAAAAACAGTCACATTGATAATGTGCAACATAGTTTAGAGTGTAGTCTATGTGTTTTGGTATTTGTTTTCTATTTATAAGATACTTCCTTCTTATCTATTTTGATGACCCCCTTCTCTGAACTTCTTTGGTATATATGGGCAGACATTTTATGTATGTAGATGCTTAATCACAAGTTGTTCTTTTCTTTCCCCTCATTCTTTGGGTAAAAACACATACACACACACATACACACACACACACACACGCACACCACATACACACTCTCTCTCTCTCTGTCTCTCCCTCTTTCTGCTACAATTTTTGGAGTATGGACTAATAATAATAGGAGGGCAAGGGAAAGCATAAAACTATGTTTTAAGGATCAATAGTAAATATGATATATCATATCTTTCATTATATTAAGCAGTAGTAAAAATATGTCATTTCTTTGGCTGTCCAGCACATCACCTTCCTTCTAAGCATCTTGATCTCCTTTGGAGAAGTTTCCTTTACTTGGTTGGCATGCTTTCCTGTTGGAGAGTGGTCAGAGCAACTGGATCTTTCTCCTCCACACCTTCAGAGGAGTCACAATATCTGGGATTTTGTATTGTGAATGCAATGAGACTCTATTCTTCAGAGCTTATTCTTTGCAGCAGCCAGGAAGCTGGAGTCTGGATAGACTGTGCTGTTGCCCTTTTGTTCTTCAGAGCTTGATTGGTTTTTATCCATCTGAGTTGGCTTCTCCAGCCTCCCAGGGACTCTCTGAAACACTGATAACTTTACAATAAATCCCCGTAAGCTCATATCAGCCACAGTGAAGCCAGAATCCTCTGGTGTGGCCCTGATGGGTATGTGCAGCAGACTTTTCTTCTGCTTTATCAGATCTTGAGCCATAATAATAAAAAGCTTGAACTTTGGAAGGCTGAGGTGGGTGGGCCACCTGAGGTCAGGAGTTTAAGACCAGCCTGGCCAACATGGTGAAACCACATCTCTACTAAAAATACAAAAATTAGCTGCGCATGGTGGCACATGCCTGTAGTCCTCAGGAGGCTGAGGCAGGAACATTGCTTTAACCCAGGAGGTGGAGTTTGAAGTGAGCCGAGATCGTGCCACTGAATTCCAGCCTGGGCAACAGAGTGAGACACTGTCTCAAAATAATAATAATGATTATTGTAATAAAGAGCTTGACTCTCATTAGCAATTACAAGTGTGCTGTTAACTCGGGGGATGGGGCAGAGGAACCACAATATACGGGTTCCTTAACTTTTCTTATGAGCTTGAATAATAAAAGGAATGTATTGTTTGTCAAGAGACACATAGTTGAAGGTCAAAGAGATATTTTAAAGCAGTAAAAAGAGAGCATGTGATTAGCAAATAGCAGTCTGTGCTTAAGTCAAAGAATTGTCACTTATTCCAGGATAGAAAATTGGCAAGTCTTGTTATTGCTTGAGTGCATTTCATAATCCACATAGTGAGAGGTGGTGACATAGATTTTTTTTTTAATCTCAGGCCTTAATAGATTTTTTATTCATTATTAAATGTATATTGAAGAAATCAGACTATGTTTTTACCAGTTGAAGAAAAATGAATATAAATTTATGAAGTATATTAGATATGCTTAAAAAATAGATATGTTTGACTGTTGAACAACACAGGGATTAGAAACACTGACTCCCTGAAGAGTCAAAAATCTACATATAACTTGTCTCACCAAAAACTTTATAACTAAGAGACTACTGTTGACCAGAAGCCTTACTGATAACATAAGCAGTCCATGAATACATATTTTGTATGTTTTATGTATTATATACTATATTATTAAAATAAAGTAAACTAAAGAGAATGTTATTAAGAAAATAATAAGGATGAGAAAATATATTTACCATTTATTAAGTGGAAGTGGATCACCGTTAAGCTTTTGATAAATTTTGACTTTCTATAATAAATTGTATGGATTTTAAGGCAATAAATGATAAAAAAGACTAGTAGTTACATATATTTTATGCATTCATGACATAATTTAGTAGTTTAGTCTTGGTACTGTATATAATGAGACAATTCGTAAAGAATTTCAAAGTTAATCATCAGCCTTTAAATTCAAGTTGAAATATACTGTGTATACTGACAAATTGTCATGATTTCAAGCAGGTTTGCTAACTGCTTGGATTCTGAATGCCTGATGCAAGCTCTTAGTGCTCAGTGCAGCTGGACACACTTCCATGGGGATCATCTGTCTCCACTGAAGACCCCTTTACAATGATTTATATTTGAAGCTAAATGATTTCTCTTTATTAACAGAGAATACCACTCTTTGCAATCTATTAAGTGAATATCCTACTTAACACATATATTTCTGTGAAAAATCTACTATCATCTGTGGAAAAATGTGATAAATCAATTTGATCGTCATATTTAATATGTATTTATTAAGGCTTATTTTGTGCTGGTCATAATGGAGAATCAAAGGTGCTAGACTGCGTTCTTGTACTCAGTGAACGTATCTTCTATTTGGAGAGGCACCCAGGATCACAGACAGCCTAATAAGCAAAAAAAAAAAGGAATCCTTAATGCTAACTCACAGGATTAAAAGAAGGCTTAGTGGATGAAGGACTATTAGAGGTAGGTTTTGAATGGGTAGAAATGTCATGGGAAGAGACAAAGTATAAGGGGAAAAGTCACTAAAAACACAAATACATAAAGACGCATGCTTATCTGGGATGCAACATAGTTCTAAGATGATGAACAATAGAATTAGAGGAGTAAGTTTTAATAAGATAAAGTTTTTGAACACAAAATAAGTTAAGTATACCTTATATGTAAAAGTTTAGCTTAGAGAAACAGAGGTAGAGTTGCTGAAGATCCATAAGACAGTTTTTAATCTAGTAGGTGAAACAGTGTTGAGAGGATTTGTTAACCCTCAAAATTGTATGCAAAAATGTTTTCTATGAATTTTTCAACTTGAATTCTGCTATGAATTGAATGTTTGTCCTCTTTCAAGATTAGTGCTGAAACTTAATCCCCAAAGCAATAATATTAAGAGGTGGGACCTCTAGGATGTGAGGACACAGTGTTTCATCTCTTTTGATTTTATGTAATGTCAGGACACAAGGAAGCTGCCATCTATGAGGAGCCAGCCCTCACCAGACACTGAATCTGCTGTAGTCTTGATGTTGGATTTCCAGTTTCCAGAACTGTGAGACATAAAATGTCTGTTGTTTATAAATTACCCAGCCTGGTATTTCGTTATAGCAGCCTGACAAACTAAGATAGTCTGTGACTTCTCAAAGTTGTAAATATTTGCTCTAAGGTCATCCAGAATCCATAAATGGGAAAATAAAGTCTCTATTTTAGTATATTAAATGTTTGGCAACTTAGTTGTTAAAATCATACATTTGAGAGTAAACTCTGACCCTATGTTCTAAATCACTAAATTTTGTCCATGCTATTTTCAAAAACAAACCAGTAAAGTCTTTATGTCTTTGCATCTCTACTGATACCCTGCTTACCTAAATCCCCATTTTTCTCTCACCTGGATTAGTTAAATTATCTCCTAATGATTGTATCTGTTATCCATTTTCAGTGTACTTTTTAAGGAAATAAATCAGCTCCTACCTTGCTCCTTCTTAAAATTCTTCAATATCATTCTTTGATTTACAATGCAATTCAAGGTCTGCAACAGGATGACCTATTAATCCTATCTCCCACCACTTTTTCTCTCTCTACTCCAACTCCAGTAGTAATCTGAGTTAGTTTTCATTTCCTCAGACACAAACACTGATAATCAATATAGGAAATTCACATTTTTTGCTCCTACCACAAGCACTTTTCCTAGTTTAAACGTAACATCCTCAGAGGCTCTACTATAAGCCCAAGTCTAAATTACCTCTTGTTATGAATCAGAACACTCTGCTATTTATCTTTATACTATACATCATAAAATGTACTGTTGTTATGTTTGTCTCTTTCTAAAAGAAGGCCAGGTAAGACAGGGTATCATCAACCATATTTCATTCATCATTTGATATCCAACATCGACCATAATGCCAACTACCCACTAGATGCTCAGTAAGTGTGTGCGCACTTGAAATAATTGATAAACTTGCCTTCCCAAAATTTCTCTAATTACTATATAGGCAGTGTACATTAAGAGGCAATATCATCCACTTGTAATGCCTTTGAAAAAGGCAAGGAATCCCCTAAAGACGTCCATATACTAATCCACAAAATCTGTAAATATGCTACATTAGATGGTTAAAGGGACTTTCTAGCTGTAAATAAGGGTAGGGAGCTTGTGGTGGGGAGATTATCCTGCGTTATTCAGATGTGTCCAATATTATTACAAAGGTCCTTAAAAATGGAGGCAGAAAAGGACAGTCAGAAGAAATGTAACCTCAAAGAATGATTAGAGAGAGAGAGAGAGAGAGAGAGAGAGAGAGAGAGAGGCCTTAAGCATCAAGGAAAAAATCATGAGCCAAGGAATGTGGGCAACTCTTAACAGCTGAAAAAGACATGGAAATTGATCCCCTAAAACTTCCTGAGAGAAATGCAGTCCTGTCAATATCGTAATTTTAGCCCACTTATACCTATATTAGACTTCCACCCTCCAGAACTATATGATAATAAATGTGTTTTTTGAGCCTCTATGATTTGTTACTACAGTAATAGAAAATAGAAAAGGCACCTTTAATTAAATGCTTTCTGAGTAGTCCTTTATTACCATATATAGGAGTTCCTGAACCTTTTCTCAGTCTCTAAGTGTAAAAATACTCAGCAATAGAGCTATAGAATCATTCTAAGTCTCTAAGTCTTGCTTTATATATTTTTTAAGGTCCTGGGACAGGTCACACCTTGGCCCTAATTGTTCACACTCAGTTCATTTCAAGGCAAATAAAACAAGTTACTAGCTCATTAGCTGATTGAAAATTAGATGCCTATTTATTAGCACCTAGTTTCCAGGTTGAATTATAGCTGTTTAAAAGAGAGACAGCCAGCAGCTGTAATTCTGAGCACCTTTTGCTATTCAGAGAAACAATGGCTTATCACTTAGCTATCCTTGTCAAGAATGACCACCAAAGTAATCGGCCACAGAGTACTACCTACGTTTTAGAAAAGGTGAACTATTTGGGTCAACAGCAGAGGGGAGCTTGGGATCTATTTGCTTTCTTTTTTCTCCTCGTTTTGGTTTTTTGTTTGAAAATTCATTGCATTGTTTTCTGCTTTCATTTGCCACACTTTACAAAATAAATTTCAAAGAAAAAATGATAGAAGTATTTCCATGCCTTTCTCCTCAGAGGAGTCTTCCGAGATCTCTATAAAGTACTTCCTCTGTGGGAACAGAACACACAATATAGATCTTACTGCACTCCACTGAAAGAGATATTTCAGTGAAGTCTCACTCTCAACTCCTGTTCTTAAGTGTTAAATTCTTTATGACATCTTTTCTCTTAAGCCCCTTCTAGCCATTCAACAAAGTTAAAGCTTCTGTAAAATGAAATTCTATGGCCTGAATTAAAAGAGGCCTTGAAGAACATCTAGTCAGCCCCATGAGGACTTCTAACGACGTTTCCATTTAGTTACACTTGATGAGAGAGAAGAGTCTAAACCCACAGCCTTGTTCTGATATTTCTAGAAAGCCTTATATTTTCCTCAAAAATTTAACTACACTTGTTGAAAGAGAAGAGTTTAAACCCAGAGTTCTGTTCTGATATTTCTAGAAAGGGTTATATTTTCCTCAAAAATTTATAAAAACTTTGACATCCTTGACAGTATACATTTGTGTCTGCTATATTTTAACTATAGTGCCTCCTCAGTCTCCTTCAAAATTTTAGGTTTAATAGTTTCTAAGATGACGCATCACATTTTTCTTACATTCCATGATGTATTACTGAATTATTCAATTTGAAAAACATTTCCTTATATTAATATGTGTCATAAACTGACAACAAGTAGTATGTATGACTGAGTAGGTTGTGTACATCTGACCCATAATATAATTACAGAATAATTGAAACATGTAACGATGTTAAAAAGTCTACCATTGCAAACCTAACAAAAACAAGCAATGAGGAAAAAGAATTGCCTATTTATTCTCTTTGAAGCAATTGTGAATGGGAATGCATTCAGAATAAAATACTTAGGAATCCAACTTACAAGGGATGTGAAGGACCTCTTCAAGGAGAACTATAAACCACTGCTCAATGAAATAAAAGAGGATACAAACAAATGGAAGAACATTCCATGCTCATGGGTAGGAAGAATCAATATCGTGAAAATGGCCATACTGTCCAAGGTAATTTACAGATTCAATGCCATCCCCATCAAGCTACCAATGACTTTCTTCACAGAATTGGAAAAAACTACTTTAAAGTTCATATGGAACCAAAAAAGAGCCCGCATCGCCAAGTCAATCCTAAGCCAAAAGAACAAAGCTGGAGGCATCATGCTACCTGACTTCAAACTATACTACAAGGCTACAGTAACCAAAACAGCATGGTACTGGTACCAAAACAGAGATATAGATCAATGGAACAGAACAGAGCCCTCAGAAATAATGCCAGATATCTACAACTATCTGATCTTTGACAAACCTGAGAAAAACAAGCAATGGGGAAAGGATTCCCTATTTAATAAATGGTGCTGGGAAAACTGGCTAGCCATATGTAGAAAGCTGAAACTGGATCCCTTCCTTACACCTTATACAAAAATGAATTCAAGATGGATTAAAGATTTAAACGTTAGACCTAAAACCATAAAAACCCTGGAAGAAAACCTAGGCATTACCATTCAGGACATAGGCATGGGCAAGGACTTCATGTCTAAAACACCAAAAGCAATGGCAACAAAAGCCAAAATTGACAAATGGGATCTAATTCAACTAAAGGGTTTCTGCACAGCAAAAGAAACTACCATCAGAGTGAACAGGCATCTACAAAATGGGAGAAAATTTTCGCAACCTACTCATCTGACAAAGGGCTAATATCCAGAATCTACAATGAACTCAAACAAATTTACAAGAAAAAAACAAACAACCCCATCAAAAAGTGAAAGGATATGAACACACACTTCTCAAAAGACGACATTTATGCAGCCAAAAGACACATGAAAAAATGCTCATCATCACTGGCCATCAGAGAAATGCAAATCAAAACCACAATGAGATACTATCTCACACCAGTTAGAATGGCAATCATTAAAAAGTCAGGAAACAACAGGTGCCGGAGAGGATGTGGAGAAATAGGAACACTTTTACACTGTTGGTGGGACTGTAAACTAGTTCAACCATTGTGGAAGTCAGTGTGGCGATTCCTCAGGGATCAAGAACTAGAAATACCATTTGACCTAGCCATCCCATTACTGGGTATATACCCAAAGGACTATAAATCATGCTGCTATAAAGACACATGCACGCGTATGTTTACTGTGGCACTATTCACAATAGCAAAGACTTGGAACCAACCCAAATGTCCAACAATGATAGACTAGATTAAGAAAATGCGGCATATATACACCATGGAATACTATGCAGCCATAAAAAATGATGAGTTCATGTCCTTTGTAGGGACATGGATGAAACTGGAAATCATCATTATCAGTAAACTATCACAAGGACAAAAAACCAAACACCGCATGTTCTCGTTCATAGATGGGAATTGAACAATGAGAACACATGGACACAGGAAGGGGAATGTCACACTCTGGGGACTGTTGTGGGGTGGGGGGAGGGGGGAGGGATAGCATTAGGAGATATACCTAATGCTAAATGGCGAGTTAATGGGTGCAGCACACCAGCATGGCACATGTATACATATGTAACTAACTTGCACATTGTGCACATGTACCCTAAAACTTAAAGTATAATAATAATAATAATAATAATAATAATAATGATAAAATAATTCCCTATTTAATAAATGGTGCTGGGAGAACTCGCTAGCTATATACAGAATTTTGAAACTGAACCCATTCCTTATACCTTATATAAAAATTAACTCAAAATGGATTAAAAACATAAATATAAAATGCAAAACCATAAAAACCCTAGAAGAAAATCTGGGCAATACTATTCAGGACATTGTCGTCCGCAAAGATTTCATGATAAAAATGCCAAAAACAATGACAACAAAAGGAAAAATTGATAAATTGGATCTAATTAAAGAGCTTCTGCATAGCAAAAGAAACTATCATCAGAGTGAACAAGCAACCTACAGAATGAGAGAAAATTTTTGCAATCTATCAGACAAAGGTCTAATATCGAAAATCTACAAGGAACTGAAACAAATTTTCAAGAAAAAAAAAGTGGGTAAAAGACATGAACAGACACTTCTCAGAAGACATATGTGTGGCTAACAAACATGAAAAAAGCTCAGTATCACTGATCATTAGAAAAATGCAAATCAAAACCACAAGGAGATACCATCTCAAGCCAGTCAGAATGGCAATTATTAAAAAGTCAAAAAATGACATGCTGATGAGGTTGCAGAGAAGAAGAAATGCTTTAGGTGGGAATGCAAATTAATTCAGCCATTGTGGAAGACAATGTGGCAATTCGTCAAAGATCTAGAGGCAGAAATGACATTTGACCCAATAATCTCATTACTGAGTATACACCCAAAGGAATAAAAAACATTCTATTATAAAGATACATGCATGCGTATGTTCATTGCAGCAGTGTTGACAATAGCAAAGACATGGAATCAACCCAAATGCCCATCAATGATAGACTGGATAAAGAAAATGTGGTACATATACCCCCCATGGAATACTATGCAGCCATGAAAGAATGAGATCATGTCCTTTGCAGGGACATGGATGGAGCTGGAAGCCATTATCCTCAGAATACTAATACAGGAAAAGAAAACCAAACACTGCATGTTCTCACTTATAAGTGGGAGCTGAATGATGAGAACACATGAAACATGAGGGGTAACAACACACACTATGGCCTTTCAGGGTTGGGGGTTGTGGGGAAGGACAGCATCAGGAAAAATAGCCAAAGGATGCTGGGCTTAATACCTAGGTGATGGGATGATCTGTGCAGCAAACCACCGTGGTACATGTTGACCTATGTAACACACCTGCACATACTGCACATGTACCCTGAACTTAAATTAAAAGTTAAAGAAATAAAAAGTCTACCATTCAAGGATGAACACTCAGTACTAAACTAATATATGTCTCCATGGGCCACATATTTAAATGTGAATAATTTTTACAAGGGTAACATCCAAATACAAATTGGCATAAATAGAGTAGTGTGTTTGCATTTTTCGGAATTAGCGTGAAGCAATGAGCAGAAAAGATTTGAACAGAATGTTGAGGAAGGAAAGAGGTATCTAGCGGTTTGAGACTTTCACACAATGGCGTTGGCAATTCACTGGAGAGTGAAGGAGCCATTTTAGTTTTGACAGTTAAGGACCTGTGATACTGACCTGCAGCAGTGATTCTCACACTTTCAGAATAGATCACACAGCATCAGAATTGTTCAGGGATCTTGTTCCTGGATTCTATCCCTGGGGTTTCTGATTCAGTAGGTGTCAGGTGGAGATGAAAATTGGCATTTCTCATGAGTTCTTAAGTCGTGCTGACACTACTTTTCCAGAGATAGCACTTTGAGAACTACTAAGCTAAAGGAACTGAGCAGGCAAATTTGGTCTGGTTTATTTTTAGCTATGTAATTGGAAACTCCAAGAAGGAAAAAACAAGGTGGTAGCACTGTTTTTATGCCAAGATGGTAAAATACAGTTTGTTTGTTTGTTTGTTTTTTATCGAGACGGAGTCTCACTCTGTCACCCAGGCTGGAGTGCAGTGACATCATCTTGGCTCACTGCAACCTCCGCCTCCCAGGTTTAAGCGATTCTCCTGCCTCAGCCTCCCAAGTAGCTGGGACTACAGGTGCCTGCCACCATGCCCAGCTAATTTTTTGTATTTTTAGTAGAAATAGGGTTTCACTATGTTGGCCAGGAAGGTCTCAATCTCTTGACCTCGTGATCTGCCCACCTCGGCCTCCCAAAGTGCTGGGATTACAGGCATGAGCCACTGAGCCCGGCCAAAACACAGTGAGATATGTATATATATATATCAGTGAGATATATATATATATATCACTGAGGGTCTATGTTATTCCATTTAGTGTGATACTAATCTATAATATTGATTATATGTATTAGCAACAGATATGCAAGGTTAAAATAATAGTAAAGATGCTATTTATTATGTTATTTATCATTTTATTTAATGTTTGATACCTAATATTTCAAACTACTAAAGGCATGAATAAGGCATTCTATTTTCTTTTTTTTCAGACATCATGTTACCTATTTATTTTCTTAATAGTAGTTTTATTTAATTCATTTGTAGTTTTTATTAATACTTTACTTATCATAAATTCTTTGGAATAGATTTTTTCTCACCTGTCTGCTTTTGCAAAGGCTGAACTATACCATGTAGGATGATTTCATTGTTTTATCTTTTCCAAGTTTACTTTCCATATATATCTTTGTCCAAGAGGTCGTATATCTTACCTCCTTTCTTGTACAGTACTTTAAGATTAGTGGAGGAATGTATTTCAAACCCCAGGTTCTCGTGGTAAACATCTCTTTGGCTGTATTTACAAAATGCCAAGTTCTAACTGTGGACTTTAATATTCTAATTATCCTCATAGATGAATGAATTTTTGCCACTACTCACCCAGGACAGTACATTATTAACAGAAAATTTCATCTTCAAGATTAGTTAGTGATACATTAATGTTCTCTATTTTTTAATGCCACTTGCAGAACTTCAATAGCCTCCCATTGTCCTATACCTATAACTGAAGAACTTTAGACATATAGATGCAGTTCCCCTCTTTCTGTAGGTTCCTAAGGGAGGTATGTAATGAAGCCCACAAGGTAGAACATATCCTAGTTTTCATAACACAGCATGGAAGCCAAGACAACTCCCTCTCAGATGCTAATCCACCTTGTTGACTTCTGAGGAAGCCCAGTTCTGAGACGGCCTCTAAGATTTCCAGTTTATCTGTTGTTCTTTATGTAAGAGCACATATTTGCCATAAATCCTGCCCTTAGGTCAAACCGTCTTGATGTTATATTTCAGTTGTCTTACACATCTCTTCTGAATCGCTCTTTCTCTGTTATATATAAACCCTGGGTCTGGGGGTAGTGGCATGGAGATCATGGGGATCCACCATCTTGTCTCATTGCAGCCCTAGACACAGACATGGCTTCTGTTTTTAAGTCCCTATTAAAGTTTAATTTATAAGAAACTGAACATGTCAGCTTGTTTTTCTGGCCCCTCAGCTTCCTTGGACTTCGGGGCAGGTTTGCATAGAACTGGCCACTGTGGAATATACAGGGATCTATCATATCAGGTGGCCAGCAATAGCTTGTTAGCAAAAAAACCAAAAGAACTGGTTTACAGTGTACAGTAAATAAAGGGAGACATATTACCTCTACTTTCCACTTTCCCACTCTTCAATATCCAAAACTAATCTTGGAGTATAGTTATTAGTTATTGCTTTTATTTAGTACCTAGAAATAAACTAAAGTTGTGACCTTAGGTAAGCATAGTTTAACTGTTTAAAACCATGTTAGAATATTAAAAATTAATTGATTTCATATTCAATTATGTAGATATGTGTATAGTCATGTCACAAATTTATTTTTCAGAGCATCTCTGTGGAGTTGAGGCACAAGAGACAATTCTATAAATCATATTCTCCTAAGACCATATTGATATGATCTTCCTTACGTGATTGTTTTCTGTTTTTCCTTTGACCAATTTTCTTATGTATCTATATTTTATCAGTTAAAAATTAATTTTCTATTTTGGGCAATTTTCATACTTTTCCCAATATTAAAGTCATTAACCCTGTAAGTATATACATGAAAGATGATATATTCACATATACCAATCTAGTTTTTCTGCTAATGATGATGAACTCATAATGCTGGCATGAGTTTGCCTTCTGGGAACAGAAATTCTTCATATTTACATTTTAGAGAACGTTCTTTTATAATTGGAAAGAGAGAAAAATTTAAAATATTTTTATTCTTAGGGTAGAGAAAAATATTTAGAATTGCTATCACATGACCATGAGGTGAAACTGAGGAATTCATATAGGGGATGAAGGATCAGAGCGGACATTAAGTAACTGTGTATGCAAACATGGCTGTTTTCTTCTGCTTATGCTCTAAAAAGTCATTTTAGATAAAATCCAAATATATTCAAAGCCATTTCCAAAACCTTGAATTTGCAGTTATTTTTGTTTCTCATTTGAATTGAACCTTATGAAATTCTAAAGTATTGAAGATCAAAAATGCCATTCACAATAAAATCTGTGGCTGTGAGATTAAAATGAATTATATAGATTCTAAGAGTTTATGTCGTTCAATTGTAAGATAAATAGTTATACTATTGAAAAAGACAGATTCTAACAGAACAATTAATCAGATACCAATTATCATATGTGTGAGCTCCATTGCCTCTAAGTGATTATATGAGGAAGGTGGAAGGTGAAAAAAAAACAGGAAGAAATATCCACAAATATATATTTTGTTTCACTAATTCAAAAAAACAAAATTAAAATTAAGTGGTCTCTATCCAGGTTACTTATATCACCATGTTCTGATGCGTTAAAAGTGTAGATATATTATAGCCTAATTATCATCATATCAGTAGCTACTATCTGGGTCTAGAATAAAACTGGCTTTTCAGAAATTTTGTTTCTAATATGCAAGTTAAGTAGAAATCATTTACTATATTGACTTTATTTCTTCTATATTTGTACTGAATATTTATATGTAGTTAAATCACATAAACACTAAATTCAGCCCTCTAGAATTTGAACCTTGTAATCTTACAGCATCAGTGTGAACTGTAGTTCTTTGTGTTAGGTTAGCATAACATAAATAACAAGTCACACTAAAATATTATTAAAGTTTTGCATGCTTTACACTCCAACAGTCAATGAATACCACAAAATGAAGAATAAAAATAATCAAACCCCTGTTACATAACAGGCTCCTGTAAAATAGACTATCTTTTGAAAAAGTAAAAAAA